>NW_020949602.1:11025481-11144695 GCF_900497805.2 Vombatus ursinus
TTTGTATGTATACGTGCACATTTATGTGTATTTGGGTGTATATGTATGTGTATGTTTATATTTGTTTGTGTATGTGTGTGCTGTTGTGTGTGTAGGAGGAATGGTGTAGAATCATGGGAGGACATGCACAGGCAGGCAGGCAGGCGTGGGAGGATGGGTCGCCATCTTCTTCCATGGATGCGCCCCTCCATCTCTGACCTCTGCGATCTACCCACGGGATATGAAGCACATCCCAGGTCCTGGCAGTTATACCTTTTGATCAGTGACTTGTTAGATCTTCAGGGGACGAGGAAGTTGGGTAGAGAGCTAACATATTGGGTCAAAGTCATTATCTGGAGGTCTCAATGACAGTTGATCTGGTGAGTTGTGACTGAATGTGAATAAATATGGAGTCTCACACTCAGTCGCTGAAACTCAGCATCACAAGGACAGGCTACTAGGAGGTGTGACCAGATAACAGTTTGGGAGAAAATGATCTGGGGGCTTTAGTGGACCACAAGCTCAATATGAGTCAGCAGTGGGTTATGGAAGCCAAGAAAGGCTAATGAAATCTTCCACTGACACCCATACCCCCACCCAACCCAAGACAACAATAACCAAATAGTAGTATCTCAGATTTTTATACTAATAACAATAATATTGTAAGAACTATAGAATTATTGTAACTATTGTGGCATTATTATTATACTGTTAGTCTATTAGTATAATATACTATAAGATTATATTAGGGTGAATATAATACCTACTATAATACTATAATGATGATAATAATATTAATAATAATAGCTAACATTTATATGGTGCTTACTATTTGCCAGTCACAGTGCTAAGCACTTTATAGATAGTATCTCATTTGATCCTCAAAACAGCCCTGGGAAGTAGATGCTGTTATTATTCTTATTTTACAGATGAGGAAACTGAGGCAAACAGAGAATAAGTGACTTGACCAGGGTGACGTAGCTAGTACGCATCTGAGGCTGGGTTTGAACTCAGGTCTTCTCATACTGGCACCCTAGCTACTGCCTCATCTGGAGTCCCAAGTTGAGTTCTTCATGCCTCTTTTTAGGAATAGAATGGACAAAGGGGAGAACATCTAAAGGAGGGTAAGAGGTCTGGAGGCCTGAGACCTTGGAGAGTGTCTTGAAGACAGGAGGACTTCCTTCCTTCTTTCCTTCTTCCTTCCCTCCCTCCCTCCCTCCCTTTCTTCCTTCCCTCCCTCCCTCCTTCCTTCCTTCCTTCCTTCTCCCTTTCTTTTCCCTTTCTTTCTTCATATTGTCAGCTCTTAGATACTTATTGGATTGAACCAAATTGCATTAAATTGAGATGACTTAAAAAAGGTGATGTTGTCATATAGAAGGGGGATTAGCCTGACCCTGCTTGGGCCCAGAGGGCCCGCCTAGGGAAGCTACCACCTAGAAGGAGATTTTAGCTTGATGTAAAATATTTCCACCAGTAGGGCTCTCCCCAGATGGATCGAGCTGTCTCAGGGAGCAGTGGCTGCCCCTTCAGAGGTGGAGGCTGGGTGACCACTTGTCACATCCCTAGGGCTGATGGATGCTTAGATTTTTATGTAGCAGACCCAGGAGTCCCGTGAACTCACACTAATTAGTGGACTTCCCTGAGGCCACTCCCTCCTTGCCCCCACAGAGGACAATGACCAGATAATAGAGTTTCTCATTTATAAAGCACTTTAAAGCTTACAGAGGCCTCTCCTGACAACATCCATGTGAGGCAGGCAGGGCGAGTACTATTATCTGTATTTTACAGATAAAGAAACTGAGGCCCAGAAAGGCTCCAGGAAAGACACCCTTCTTCCCTGATGCTCTCAGGATACATGTGTATGTACCCCATTTCAATGTACCATGTGACATCCCCTTCCCAGTCTTACCTCCCATAACTCACTCATTACGTCCTCCACAGCAGCTCAACTGGATGACAAACCAGTACCTGTATTATTTGAACATTTATTAAGCACCTACAATATGCCAAGCATTGAGCTAAGCTGTGGTTATTCAAAGAAAGGTCAAAAGCAGCTGCTGCCCTCAGTGGGGGAGAAACACGGCCACAAACATACTGGAGACAGGAGAAAGTAAGATAATCACCAGAGGGAAGGCACCAGAATGAAGGGGAGCTGGGAAAGGCTCTCTGGAGAAGGGGGATTTTAGCTGAGCCTTGAAGGAAAGACAAGGATATATGCACCCATCTAACTGCTATTGATTGGAAGCCTCCAGGAGGGCAGGCACATGCCTCATGGTGTCTGTGGTGGATGTCCTTATCTAAGCTTTGTGCCTCCTCAGGCCCCATGCTACAGAGGAAAGAGGCCTGGTTTTAGAGACAGAGGTCCTGGATTCAAATCCCATACCTTTTGTTTCCTACCTCTGTGACACCGGACAGTTTGTTTCATCTCCCTGAGGATGAGATGAGATCGGAGGTCCCTTTCCACCTCCACATTTATGCTCTAGAATGTCAGCACTCTATACACAGTGGCTGCTTCATGAGTATTGAATGGACTCAAAACTACCTGGCTTGTGTCATTTTGGATACAGAATCTGATCGTAGTTGTTCAGTTGTTTCTTTGTGACCCCATTTGGTGTTTTCTTGGCAAAGAGACTGGAATGGTTTGTTATTTCCTTCTCTATCTCACTTTATAGATGAGGAAACTGAGGCAAACAGGGGTAAGTGACTTGCACAGCTAGGAAGTGTCTGAGGCTGGATTTTAACTCAGATCTTCCTAACTCTAGGCCTGGCGCTCCATTTACTGTGCCACCTAGCTGCCCACCGAATCTGAGGCAAAGTATTAATAACTGATAAAGACTTAGCCTATGTCCCTTCTCTTAGTAACATTCACATTTTTAAAGGGACCTTCAGTCCAAAGGAAGGGGTGATGGTGGTATTTCAGGCAGGGTAGCAAGCCTGTTGCGGGGCTTGAAAGATTTAGCCTGGCTCTTCAGTCTAGCGTCTGGTGGGCAGTTCTGGCCTGCCCCACAGATGACCTTCAGCACCCCTAACTACACAAAGCAGCCTCGGAGCTAGCTTGCTGCCACCCAGTGAGCTGAGGACATAGAATACCGCGAGGGTCCATGAACTTGAAAACAAAAATGAAGCGTTTACTTTCACCAACCTCTAACTCGAAGTTAGCGTTTCCTCCTATTAGGAATTTTTAAAAAACCCGTTATTTCGAGGTGAGGTCCATAGGCTTCCCCAGACTGCCAGTGGGGTCCTTGATACAAAAGAGGTTAAGAACTCCTGGAACAGAGACTTGGATTTGAGCTTCACGCCCCAGCACTTATCAGCTACAGACCAAAGGCAAGTTGCTGTCCCTCTGTAAGCCTCGGTTTCCCCCTTTGTGAAAGGAGGGTAATAATGCTTGCCCTCCCTCTCACAGGTTGAGTTTCTGGAAACCTTACAGAAGCAGGAGTAATTTCTTCTTACTTCCCTATTTTCTCTGGCTTTCAGACTCTCCCTAGCACGTAGTAGGCGCTTGATAAATATTCGTTGACTGATTGGCTGACTACAGTTCATTAGGGTTTTTGAGGCACCTTACAGGATTTACCTCACTTAATCTTAACAACCCTGTGAGGTAGGTGCTATTATTGACCCCATTGACAGAAGAGGAAACTGAGGCTTGAGAGAGGCTGAGTGACTTTCCCAGAGTCACACTCTAGAAGTGTCTGTGACAGGATTTGAATGCAGACCTTTCTGTATTCTACCCACTGGGCCACCCAGCTACTTTATCCTGCACTCCTTCCTAGAGGAGAAAGCCAGGCAGCAGGTGGAATCTGGCCCCAGGGCTTCCTGGAGTAGCTGGGGGCTCTCCTTCTTCACCCTGAGCAGAAGCACAAAGCTTCCCTTGTCATGCAGACCCCTGAGGGCCTCAGTTATTGCCTTCAAATTTAGATTGAGAACTCTGAAAATAATCCCATCGTTTGTTAGGGGAATGCCTTTCAATCTAGCTGCTTGTTCCACCCATCCTCCTTCTCCCCTCTTCTCTCCCCTCTTCCCCTTCTCTCTTCCTCCTTCTCTCTCTCCTTTCTCCTTCTCTGAATTCCCTTCCTCTTCTCTCTCCTCCTTCCCCATCTTCTCCCCCCCCTCCACCGCCCCCCACCCTCGCCTCCACTGAGCTTCCTTCAGGACTGTGCTTTTTGTTGGAGAAGTCCAGCCAGTAGCAGCAGGCAGTTACCTGATTATCCTTTCCAACAGGAAATGAAATTTAAAAGAGACACAGCCGGCCACCCGAGAAGAGCTGTTGAAAGCAGCGATTGATGAGGAAAAGAAGTGGTTGCTAAAGCAAATGGTTTAAGAGGAAAATAACGGAAGGAATGAGCCGATCTTCAGAATCCAGCAGTCATCTGACTGGTGGGAAGGCATGACCAGGGAGCTGGCTGGGTTCCTGTCTCCCATTTTCGATCAAGTGGGGTCTTGAGGCCAGAAAGAACCTTAGAACCAACAGAGAATATTTGGCATGGGGAAGAACAGAATACAGAACAGATCCAGTTGGATCTGGAGAAAACTTTAGTATAGAAAATATTAGAACCAAAAAGGAACTCAGACCTTGGGATAGAAAATGTTAGAACAAGAAGAGAACTTGGAACATAGAACACAGAATGTTGGAGTGGGGAGACAGCTTAGAGTTTATTCTAGACCAGGGTGTGTGTCATGGACTCCTCTGGAAGGCTGGTGAAGCCTATGGACCCTTCCCCAGAATAACTTTTTTAAACAATTGAAAGAAATGCTGAATTTCAATTAAAAGTTAGTAAAAAAATATATATTTGTATATATTCACACAGAAAGTAATATACACATACGTACACACATATACATATCTATATAAACACACACAGATGTGTATAATATACACAAACATATTTACATTCATGAACACACATACATGAGTACAGCATACATAAATACATACATATACACACACACACACATACAAAAAATCCCCACCCAAGTTCACAGAACTCCTGAAACCTGTCCATGTACCCCTTGGGCCTCAGGTTAAAAACTCTTACTCTTGACTCTTAGAGGTGAAAGGCACAAACCTCTCATTTTACAAAGAGGAAACTGAGAACCCAGAAGGAGAAGGGCCTTTTCCTCCCTATTTTTGTCCCCCTGTTGGCTACCTTAGTAGGATGATAGAAAGAACTGTATAGTCAGATGGTAGAGACTGGCATTCTAGCCCTTCTGGATACCAGCTAGATGACCTTGACTACATGGCTACCCTTTGCTGACCCTTGACCTCCTCATCTCTAATAGAAGGGAGTTAGACTGGATGAGCTCCAAGGTCATTGAGTGTAGCAGAAAGAAGGCTGGTCTTAGAATCAGGAGAGAAACAGGCTTGGACAGATCTCATCCTTTTATACATAGTGCCTATGAGACCTTGGGCAAGTCATTTGACTTCTTTGAAATTCAGCTTCCTCATCTGTAAAATGGGGATAATAATACCTTACTGAGTTCAAATGAGATCATCTTATGTAAAGTGCTTTGGAAATCTGAAAAGGCTATGTAAATGTTGTTAATCATTCTCCTCTTATTATGTAAAGTGTCTGGCAGACCTTAAAATTCTGTAGAGATATCAGTTCTTGTTTTTCATTCTAGCTCTAAATCCTATGATCCAGGAAAGCCTGCAGTAGCTGTCTGATGTACAGTCATCCTCCCACGTCTTCCACATCATGACTTTGCCCATCGCAGTTTCAGTATATCGTGGGTTGGCATCAGAGATCAAACAGGAAATTTTGGGGAGTTTTGTGGAAGCCACGGATGACACGCGTAGGCCAGTAAACAACACAGAACAAGTTTAGAAACTCATAAGGCATAAAATATATGTGTAGTATTGTATAACATCAACATATCTTATCTTTCAACACCATAATAATCGAGACTTCTCTGGTATGAAGAGAGAGCCGAAACATTTTACGTGGATTTTCCAGATCATGGGGGCATCGCGTTCCTAACCCCTATGATGTGGAAGGGATAACTGCAATTCAACAGAACCAACCCTGCCTCTGGAGTCAGAGACCCTGGGTTCAAATCCCACTCTGGTACTTACCACCTGTGTGGCCTGGGGTAAGCCACTTCTTCACCTCCCTTGGCCTCAGTTTCCCCATCCATAAAACGAGTCTGTTAGACTCAGGGTCCCTTGTAGCTCTGGATCTGGGCTCCAGTGACCTTGTGAGAATCACTTAACCTCTATGTACCTCAGTTTCCCCGTCTGTCAAATTAAAGGGTGGGATTAGATGACCTCTGAGGTCCCTCCCACCTCCAGGTCTAGGCTGTGTCTCAGGGGGCAGGCCTGGCCTTTAGCCACGTTGCCTGGTCAGCAGAGTCTGTCCTTGGCCTTGTCAGCCGGTCCCTGCCTCCTTCTTCCTCTGCCAGAAGGCTCCCGGGGGAGGAATGAGCAGCCTCGGGTCTCTCCAGGGAAGAGTTAGCGCAGGCGAGGTGCTTGCAGACCTCAGAGCTAGAGAAGGGAGCTGCTGGGATGACTGTTTGAGTTCTCCAGTCCCTTCCGGATCCTCTGTCCTGAGAAAGAGCGCCGGAAGCTGCAGGTCTGGCTCAGTTTGGGCAGGCAGGTCCCCGGTGCTAGGAAGGCCCTTGGGCTTAAGCTTTTCATCTCTAATTGTAGGATAAAGGGCTTTGTCCTCACGAAGCAGAAGTTCTGGCATCAGGCTGGGCCAGAGTCAAGAGAGGAGACTCCAGCCATGGCCTGGCCTTGACACTCCTTGGCTGGGTGACCTTGAGATTCCACGTCCTGGCCCTCTGCTCCCTCTCCTGTATGATTATGGGCTTCCACTAGCTAGTCTCCATGTGAATCCTTGAAAAGTGAGCTGTTCTCCCTAATGTTAGGGAAACAGATTAGGGCTGGGCTTTACTCCCAGGTGAGGAACCACCCTGGGCTGCTGCAAATGGGCATCTTCTTTGCATATTCTAGTCTTACGGAGTTGATGGGCCACTGGGTGGTTAAGTGACTTGCCCAAGGTCACACAGCCAGTGTATGTGTTGGGTGGGGGCAGGGAGGAACTTGAATGCAGGGCTCCCTGGAGCTGGGTCTGGCTCTCTACTGAGTCATTCTGCCTCATCATCATCATCATCATTATTGGTATTTCTCTCACTGCAGCCATTCTATGACTTCTGTGAATGGGAAGGAAGGAAGCAGGGAAGGGAGGAAGGAGAAAGGAAGAAAAGAGGGAGGGAAGGAAGGAAGGAAGGAAGGAGGGAAGGAAGGAATGAAGGAAGGAAGGAAAGAGGGAAGGAAAGAAGGAAGGAGGGAGGGAGGGAGGAAGGAAGAAAAACATTTATTTAGCACCAACTATATACCACTAACAGTGCTGAACTTTGACAGATATAGAAATGTAAGGTTTTATAATTAATAAACACATGAACAGTGTCTCCTAGAGGAAGCAGTTTCTCACTGAGCCTGAGCTAGGATGAAGCAGCTGAGCTGGGCCATGAGATCAGCCCAGGGCATCACCGCTGCCCCAGCCATGCCTCTGCTGAAGCTCTGCTTTGGAGGTGCCCAGTAGTGGTTTCACTCCTTTGATTTTCTGAACATTTCGTGGCCTTGACACCTTGCTCCTGCCTTGGCCTTAGAGGACCTGTGTTCAAATCCTGCATTTTACCCTTCCTGTTTGCATGACCTTGTACAAGTCACTTGCCTGTCTGGGCCTCAGTTTCCTCATCTTTAAAATGAGGAAGTTGAACCAGATGACCTCTAAAGGCCTTTCTAGTTCTAAATCTGTGATCCTATGAACTACTTAACTGGTCAACAAGCATTTATTAAGGACTCCTGAGTGCCAGACACCAGGCTCGGTGCTAAAGACACAAATACACAAAATCAAACAGTCCCTGCAGTGCAGGATCTCACTTTCTCCAGTCCCTGATCCGATATTAGCCTCTGACCTGGTTCTCTGGATTAGTGAGTGTTCTCCTTATCTGCCAGCCCAAGACCCCAGCTCACTGCCCTCCCACCAATTCCCCCTCCTTCGCTGCCCAAGTTTTCTTCAGGCTATGACCGCTCCTAGGAAAGACCCCATCACTCCCTGGTCCTGTGGCGCCACGAATATCCCTCAGCGTCTGACACCCAACCAGCCCTCCTGGACCCCCACCCCCACCCCCACCTCATTAAGCTCCTTGAGGACAAAACATCTGCTTTTTGATTTAATCCCCTCAGGACCTCACATAGTGCCTGGTCCTGCTCAGTAAATGCCTGTGGCACTCGTTCTTTCGTTCATTCAGTAGGTATTTGGACCATAGTTGGGATGTTTTCAGGACTGGTGAGCCTTCACCAACCCAGTCACCACATGACTGCATGGTGTCTCCTTATGGTGTGTGAGGGCCCGAGTCAGTGCTTCAGGCTCCATGAAGTGAAGAGTGGCTCAGCTGAGGTGGCATGGGGTCCTTCCTTCTCATCCATGCTGGTGGCCTGGGCGGTGGCCCCAGCTCCTGTATCTCCACCATGGCAGCCAGTCAGAACCTTGGATGGCGTGTCTTTATCTCCTTAAGCCTCTGGTGGGCTTCACGGTTGAGGTGTGCACTGCTTGGGAGTCAGGAGCACAGACGCAGCCCCAGGGGGCTGAACAGTCATCACTGTCCGGCAAACTCAATCTCAGAGCCACGTGTCTCATCCTTTAGGACCTGGTTCAATCGCCATCACTGACAGGATTGTCTAGCCGAAGGTGTCTGTGGTGGACGGTGACCATCTGCTTTGTTCTTGACAGGCTGAAGCAGAGCCTGGCTGGGTTTTCATCCCCCAATAGGAGACTGATGGAACCATAGAAAGAATCTCAAGTGCCTAGCTTTGTGCCATCCTCCTTTAAACTACCCTTTCAAATGACTCAGAGGGTATTTTATTAGGCTGTAGAAGAGCAGAGCTGTAGCAAGCCTTTCTGTTGTTAAGGGAAAGTGTGGCAAAACCCAGCCTGGGCAAGAAACCCTTGAAGTAACAGATTTCATTGTATGGATAACAGGAAGGGAAAGAGAGAAGCAGAGAGAGAGACAGACAGACAGAGAGAAAGAGAGAGAGAGAGAGAGAGAAAAACAGAAACAGAAACATAGAGACAGATAGACAGACAGACAGAGAAAGCCAAAACGGTAAGAGAGAGATCCAGACCAAGATTCTCTCACAGTAGTAGGGGTTGGGGGGGGGAGGAATGTTAACTTATAAAGTGACAGAGAGGGTAAAGGGAGCCCTAGAGTGACTAATTCTTGCTCACATGTGCTAAATGCAACTTCTGAAAGACTGAAAGTGCCCCTTCAATGTCACTACCTTGGGGCAAAGGTCCAGTTGACCCTGCCCTAGTTATACATCTCTACATCTGACTTTGTAAACACTTGTGCCCAGGGGAGGTAGCCCAGCCTTGGTGATTTGTTCCTTCAGTTCTAGAGTTTGAAGGGGTAGATGCAGGGTGGGAGTGGAGACGGCAAGGTGGTCAGGGACCTAGGGCGGTGGTTTGAGGCTGATTCATTGTGTCGGATAGAGACGAACAGTGAGACCAGATGGCAGAAGAATCCAGCCCTGCCTGTCATCCACCGTGGAAAGAGCCCAGGCTATGGAGTCAGAAGATCTGGGTTCAAATTCCACCTCTAGTGCCTGCTACCTGTGTGATTGTGGGCAACTCCCTCAATCCTAGGCCTCCTTTTCCTTCTCTGTAAAACGAGAGAGTTGCCTAGATGAGGTTTCTCAGGCTCTCTGCTCCCCCAATCTGGCAGACTCTCTGAATTGTTTTATTCTTCCTAAGTGAGTCCTAAACTTTATGTCTCAGCTGCCCGAGCAGTTCAGGAGCTGAGTGCCCTGGGACAAAGGGCCAGTTGCCACACCCTAGTTGCAGCCCCAACTTACTCTATCACTTTTCATCTTTCAAGGTGGAGGGCTGGGATGCCTGAGAGTCATCTGATAGATGCATTCCCAGCCCCTGTAATGGATTTTCTGTTAAGATTTAATGCTGTGCTGGGTTTTCCGGGATGAATTGTAGAGTCAGCAGAATATCATAACACAGAAACAACAAAAGGCCTGAGCAGCATCCGGGTGGGGAGGGCCCGGTAGGCCCCTCTCAGAATGGGAGACCAGGGGATCTGCCCCGTGTGCCCGTGAGCCGTGCAGACGGTGTGAGTCTTGCCAAGTCGGAGGCCCGGCCCACTCTGGGGTGTCAGGAAATGGGAGCCCTCCTGCTGCCAGCTCCAGCCCCTCAGCCAGGGCTGCTTCTGAAGCTGAAGCCCCTTGCCCTGGACACGTCATTCCCTTTGCTTTTTGTCAAGCTCCCTGAAGAGAAGGGGACCTCCGAGGAAGCCAGAGAAGAGACTTGGACATTGGAGAGGGAGAAAGGACTGGGTCCTTGGGGCTGTTTTGTCTCCTAAGGGGTGATGACATCTGCAGGTGTTTGCCACTGGAGGATGAGCAGTAAGGCGGGGGCTGCCGCCTTAGCCCCAGCCCCGATTGCAGCTCCGCGGCCCCTTCCCTGCTGCTGGGGTGGGGGTGGGCTTACTAGAACTTTGGGCGCCTAGAACCTCAGTCTTTCACCATAACCTTCCCTCACCCCCCCAGGCCTAGAGGGGTTCATGTTAGTGAGAGTCAGGAACAGAGCTCCTTGCCGTGTCCTGGGAAGTGCAGACCCCCATCTTCCGGCTTAAAGTAGGAGGGACTCCTCCGGACGGAGTGATCGAGCTGAGAAGTGTTTGGGCTTCTGTTCCTCCCATTTGCGCTCAGGCTGAAGATTTATCTCCTTCCTATCATGGGGGCGCGTTTTCTCTGCTCCCTGGGCACCGCTTTCAGTAATCCTGGCTAAGACAAGGAACATTCTCGGAGTCATAAATAATAGCAGTAGTCCTGAAATGTGCTCTCGACTTCCTCTAGGCTGGCTTGGGTCCCAGGAGGCCTGTCTTGCTCCCTGGAAATCTCCCCTGAGTGGTTCCTCCTGGCAAAGCCCCTTCTGCACCAGCATGGAAAGGATGAGGGGGAAAGAAAGACCAGGAGGCCCTTGGTCAGTGCCCACAGGTGGCTCTACTGGGCTGGAGGAGGGTCAACGTGAAAGAGCCTTGAGTGTGAAGTCTGGGGAGTTGGGTTTGAATCTTGGCTCTGCTAGTGACTAACGGTATAAGTTTGGTTCTCTCTGAACACTCCAGTGTAAGAAGCTAGAGAGTGGCTGTGTGACCCTGGGCGAGTCACTTAACCCCATTGCCTAACAAAAACAAACAAACAAACAAAAAGAAACTAGAGAGTGTCTGGAGGAAGGTGGCCAGGGAGGCCATATGCTGCCTCTGTTTCTTTACCTATAAAATGAGAGATTTAGACCAGCTGGTCTCCAAGCTTTCTTCCCACTCAAAATCCTGTAAGCCTGAGTCACGAGTCCTATCGTTTTCTGATTTTGTGTCCCACTCATCTTCTTCTTTCAAATCGTGTTCTTGGGAAGGGTTATGGTCTTCTGGACTCAGGTGCCTCCTGGCTAGAAGCCAGTTCGGTCTAACAAGCCTGCTGGATCCCAGACACTCTGCTAGGTTCTAGGCATCCAAATAGGCGGGACTCCCTGCCTTCAAGCAGCCTCCTTTCTCCTGGGGGATATAGGAGGTAAGCAAACAGAAGAGGGTCTGGACTTGCGGGATCTCTTGGACTCTGCTGCCATCTTGATTCTTAAAGCCCTGCTGTTCCTAAAGTGGGAAATGAAGAGGGTGTCCAGTTTCCCACAAGAAGGGAAGTGGAGAAGAAGCTAACATTCGCATAGGGCTTTATAACCCTCTAAGGTAGGTAGGTAGGTAGGTAGTGATAATTGACAAGTCTACAAAGCACTTTATGTACCATACCTCACTGAAGCCTCCAAACAGCCCTATGATACAGGGAGTATAGGCATTACTATCCCCATTTCCAGATGAGAAAATTGAGGCTCAGGAGACCAGAAGAGGTTGTAAGTATACCGTATTGACACATAAGATTTTTTTCCTCCGTATCCAGCAATCTCTTCTCTCTGTTAAACTGCCTGTTGTTAGCCTCATTTTCAGGGTGAGGGGACCCCGGGTGGGTAGACTGACTCCTGAGGGTTGTGTACTTAGACCTGGGTGGAGACGAGTCTCAGCTTCCGGTCTTTGGACTCCCACTCTCAGGATTCGTGCTGCTGCGCCCTAGTTGCCTTGTGGTCAGATGCTCTCGGTGGAAGGGCAGGGAATTATTCCACCTGTTATATACGAGTCTAGGGAAGCCCTGTGGTTTCATCATGGAGAACTCACCACGTAAAAATCGCCCCCAAGGCAGATCGGCACCCGGCTGGGCCTGAGTGCATCATGGGATCTGACCTCGAGTCAGAAGGGGCCTCAAAGGTTATAGGACCATTTGTGTTGGTGTTGTTCAGTCATTTCAGTTGTGTCCGACTCTCAGTGACCCCATTTGGGCTTTTCTTGGCAAAGACTGGAGCAGTTGGCCATTTCCTTCTCCGGCTCATTTTATGAATGAGGAACTGAGGGAAACAGGGTGAAGTGACTTGCCCAGGGTCACACAGCTAGGCAGTGTCTGAAGCCGGATTGGGCCTTATGAAGATGAGTCTGGGCCATCTAGCTGCCCCCGTAGGACCGTAGTATCATAGATTTAAAGCCAGAGGGAACTGAAGACATTGTGGGGCGTAGAACTGGAAGGTCATTGAGTCATCAGCACACATTCATTAGTACCTATTGTGTACCAGGCACTGTGCTAAGCACCCGGCATACAAAGAAAAGCAAAAACGGTCCGCATCTTCAAGAAAATCCCAATCTAATGAGCCTGACCCCCTGATTTTAGAGGAGTAAACTGAGGCTCACAGAGATTAAGTGACCTGCTCAGTTGCACACGGCTGGTAAGTATAAGAGGTGAGACTTGAACTCAGGACTTCCTGATTCCAGGTCCAGTGCTCTAGCTAGTAGACCACCCTGCCTCCACCCATTATCCCTGTTCCCAGCTAACACTGGCCCTGACCCCAGGCTCTCAACACCCTCTTGGGTCTCTGTGGATTCTTGATTGTATCCCTGGGTACACTGATGCATTCAGCTGTCCTTAGGCCTCTGAGAGCTTACAGGAGATCAACCTGTCTACCTGCCTTGGAAATGGGTCCGCTGGTTTGTTAGGCAAAGATCCCAAGAAGGAAGAAGCCAAGCAAACATTATGCCATGAAGCGAGCTCTGTAACCCATTACACACATCATTATACAGCATCGGCGTACAGGGAAAATATTTTTTAGACAAGGCTGGAAAAGTCTGCATTCCTGTGCCAGGCAAGATTTCCTGTTGGGTCAAGAGGAGCTAGTTAATCATCTCTTTAGTTCCAAATGATATTACTTCAGGGTAGTTCCTGTCAGAGCTCCATGGTTAAGGATCTCCTGACTCGAATTCATTCTCTCTGATATCTCGAGTGTTAATAAAGCTGCCAGAGTCTCGCTTGGGCCGACGGGCTCCCCCCGCTGAGGCTGACGCAGTCCTCCTTGCCACATGCAATCAGGGGCCCCGGCCCTCTGCCTCAGCTCGTTGAGTTTCTGCCCGGACAGGTTGGTGAGTGGCAAAGCAGATGGGCCAGAGATTCGGGATGCTGGGATTTTGCTCCTGGATTCTCTGCTGCAGAGCTGTGTCACCTCTGGCTTTTCATTCTCCCCTTTCTGGGCCACCCCTCTGAAACGAGAGCCTTTGACGAGGTGGTCTCTAAGGGCCCAAGACCCCAGGTTTAGGACTGGAAGGGATCTCGGGGGTCTCCTTGTCCTCCACCTCCTCTTAAAGAGGGGAAACTGAGGCCCACAGAGGCCAAAGGACCATGGGACCGTTTTCTCTGCAAGTCTTCACTCTTAGGGACAAAGTGGTCTCTAGATCGGGCCGTAGCAAGGATGGCAAAAGTGGGCAACAGAATATTTGCAAGGGCTTCTGGCACTGTGCCCACCATTCATGCACCCACACACTACCTGACTTAGTTCCTTCTACCGGTGCTCATCATGACGGTGATAGGGGCGCTTTGAGAGGCAGCATGGCGGAGGCATGGCTCGAGGGCCAGTCTCGGCATCCCGTAGACCTGGGTTCACTTCCTACCTTTAACACCTATGACCAAAGTGACCTCGGGAAAGTCACTGAACGGCTAAGTGTCCCATGCAGTTCTAGAAGGCTACCAGCTCCAGGCAGGCCCAGTTGGGTGGAGGAAATATCTATTAAGGGAGTTTCTCAATCTGATAAAATCACACTTCTCAAAGTCCTTTCCTCCCATCTGCACAAAAAATCATGGTCTGAGCATCAGAGGCAAGATTTGAACCCAGGTCAGAGCCACTGTTCTCACCGCTGGACCACACTGCCTCTGGCATTGTTAAGGTTGTTGTTGGCATTTATCTCACTACAAGGGACATCTTGTCTAAGGACTACGCATTTCAAACAGAAAACGAGGATTTGGTTTAATGTATGCATAAATATAACTGATATGGGAGTGGGGTGGGGGGAGATAGGTGTTAATATCTCAGGGAATTCTGACGACTCCTTGAAGAAGGAGGTACTTGAACTGAGCCCAGAAGAGAGCTAGGGGCTGCACGGGAAGGTGAGGAGAAGGAAGACCATTCCAACCAAGCATAGCAGCCAGCCTGGGCAAAGGTGTGGAGGTGGGAGATGGGAAGCTGAGGATCGAGTTTGGTCAGTTTGGCTGGAGAGGGGAAGCTGTGTAATAGTCTGGAAAGGCAGAGGCTGGAGGCAGGGCAGCTGTGATTAGGCACAAGGCACCACACTGAGGCTTCCCAAGCAGAGGAGCGGATGCGGTCAGGTCCACGCCTTAACACGTAATAGCAATAGCTCGTATTTATGGAATGCATTGAGGCCTGCAAAGTGCTTTATGTATGTATCTACCTATTTACACACACACACACACACACACAATTACACAGGAGGCTGCTAAGTGGTACCAAAGTAGATAGAGGACTGGCCTTAATTTCAAGAAGACCTGAATTCAAATCCTTCCTCAGACACTTCCTAACTGTGTGACCCTCAGTTTTTCTCATATGTGAAATGGGGATAATAAGAGTTCCTCTTCCACATAGATGAGATAATCTATATGATGTACTTTGTAAACCTTATTCTTTGAGGTGTATAAACTGAAGAAATGTTAGCTATTATTTTCATAATACATGTAAAGCACTTGGAAAACCCTAAAACACTGTCTGTCTGTCTGTATGTATGTGTGCACGTATGTATGTTGGATCTCTGTCGTTACAACGACCCTGAGAAGTAGGTGCTTATCTCCATTTTATAGATGGGGAAACTGAAGCTGAGTAGATTGGGTGACTAGCCCAGGGTCCCATACATCTGGGGAATGATTCAGACTTGCTTGAGTCTGAATCCTAAGCCCAGGGCTCTTCGGATGTCTGTCCATCTACCTTTCTCTTATGAAGCTATAGGTGGCAAGGGTTGTAGGAAGAATCTCATAGGCGATTTTCACGCTATTTCACCCCCTTCTGGTTCTTCCAGGCGACCCTCAGAAACCTGGAGGCCCTCCAGATCTTGCCATCCAAAACCAGCACTCTCAGACCCTGGCCTGCAGGTCGTCTGGGTTGGAGCTACTTGGAACAAGGCCGGCCCTCTTGGTCCCAGCCCAGGAGAGTTCCAGGCCTGCCAAGGACCCCTTGGGGTGGATGGGGGGCGCAAAACCAAACAGACCGGGAGAATATGAATGAGTCTTCACCTCCTGTCTGGGAGGAGGCAAACGGATGAGGATCTGTTAAAGCCTTGCGGTCTCCCCGTCATTAAGTGCTCGAGATCTGGTCCCCTCCATCTTGGCTCCCGAGGGTCAACTTCTAAGAAGGGCGGCCAAGGTTTGGAAGGAGCATTATTCGCCTAGAGTGATTCGTGAGTGAACCTGTCTCCTGCCTGGAATGTCGTGCTCTGCCCCTGGGAACCCGACTGTTACTGGAGCTAAGCCATGATGTTCCTGCTCAGCCCACAGACAACCAGGTTAAGGAAAGCCAGTGACGAGTGATTCTGAGGAGGAGATACTTAGGGCGGCAGAATGACGTCCCTTGTGCTGTGAGAAGGCTCATGACAGAGTAGTTCAAGAGCTGACCTTGAAGGCAGGAAGATCTAGGTTAAAATCCTGCTTCTGGCGCATAAGGGGCATATGGCCTGGGGCAGATCACAACCTCCCAGTGCTTGAGGGGGGTGCTCTGAGACCAGAAGGGGCTGCGTTGCAGAGGCAGCGGGGGTCAGATTTACCCGCACCATTGAAATCTCAGGTCTAGTCCCTATGTCTTCCATTGTAAGACGTCTGTTGGATAATTCGTTTCCTTGACATTAACATATAACTGAATGGACCGGACTTCTCTACAGAGCATCGGTTCGTTGGAAGCTCAGGGAGGGATTGATTTGGTTCCTGGGCCAGTACAGATGAAAGCTGATTGAGCATCCCCATCCTCCCTTTCATCCTTCAGGGAGGAATCTTGCCAACAGCCATCGTCTTCCCCTCGGGTATGGAGGAAGAGTGTTGTGGAGTCTATCGTGGCATTCCAAGCCCTCCCCTAACCCTCTTTGGCTGAAGGAGAAACTCAGTGAACCTCAGAGACTGATCTACTGTCAGGAACATCCAAGTTCCATTTCTTGTCTAACCGAATCTGGTGACTTTTCCCTGGAGAAAGTAACGGTCCTGCTCTTTTCGTTTTCTTTTCGATGAACTGATACTATTCTGGGTGGGATGGGGAATGTGACCACAGAGCCATAACTAAGACAGGCACCTAGGGCTTTGTCCCAGACTGTTGGCAGAGGGCATTGAAAGCCTTCACATTGCTTCAGCGGAATTCAAACAACTGAATTTAGTTAGACAGAACAATTAACGCTATAGGAAGGTGGTATGTGCTTCCTCACCCTGCTTATCACAATTTACATGAGTAACACAACCTCACAGGAGAACGGCTTTACTGTGCCTTCCTTCTGACAATTAACTGAATGTGTCTTCAAAAACTGAGGGAGGGTGTTTTTATTGGTGCTTGCCCAGAGATGTCTTTGGAAGCTTTCCCTGGTAACCAAAAAATTGCGTTATGATATACATGAGGCTGTTGTAGGGAATAGAGACACCAAGACTGTGAAAATATTCTAATGTAAACTTCAGGGGAATTGGTCCAGTGGTGGTGGTGGGGGAGACAGAGACAGAGACAGACAGAGACAGAGAGAGAGAGAGAGAAACAGAGAGGGAGAGACAGACAGAGACAGAGACAGAGAGAGAAACAGAGAGACAGAGAGAGATAGAGAGAGACAGAGAGAGAAACAGAGAGTGAGAGACAGAGACAGAGACAGAGAGAGAGGGAAACAGAGAGAAAGAGGGAAAGAGAGAGCCTCAGAGTCAGGAACTGCTGGGCAGTTGGGTGATTCATGAGTGTGTGTGTCTGTCTCCTGCCTGGAATGTCATGCTCTTCCTCTGAGAACCTGACTATTCTGGGGGCTGTGCTGTGATGCTCCTTCAGGACAGAAGACGCCCTGCCTTCAGCACATATTGCTGTATCCCCACTGCCTGGCATCATGCCTGGCTCATAGCAGGCACTTAATAAAGACTAGTGAATTGATTGATTGACTCCATGGTCTTGGGCAACTGACACGCTCTTTCAATGTCCCTGGCAATTCCATAAGACTACAAGTAAAACTCCAAGGTCTATGGGCTGTAAAGCAGGTGCCCTCCTGTTTTGGAAGATCAATCAATTGTTATTAAGCCCCTACTTTGTGCCAGGCGCTGTGCTAATCAATCACAAGTCTGGTCCCCAAAAGCTCATGGTCAGTCTTCTCCAAGGATGGACGCTGACTGGTCCATGGCTCTGCTCCTTGGGACTGTCTAGGTCTCCCCCTGAAATCTCTGGCTGGGAAGTGGATTCATTTGCTGAAAGCGGAAGAAATATAGCTTTCACGTTCATGCACAATTAGCTCTTTCATTTTCTTTTGTAGTAAATCACCGTTCTCCTATCAGTCCTGGGGATTCAGACCCTGTTCACAGGGCCCAGCAGGGAGCAAAGGCAGTATATTAACTCTACTTTGTTTGCAAGTTTTCTTAGGCACACTACATTAGCGCCCGTGTTTGCTTTCCCACTGGCAGAGAGCACGTTCCTTGTTGAGAAATGAAGGTCTCGTTTGTGAATGATGGAGCTGTCGATATGGACTGATTGGAGAAGGTGGGGGGGATGAAAGGAAAAGTCTCCAAGTTGGCATTGACATGGAGCGTTCCAGCTTTCTAGAGCATGGTCCTCTCCTCATGGTCCCTTGTGCCTTCTACCCAAGCCCCCCCCCCCCCCCCCGCATCAGGTGATGGCCAGGTAATGGCGGGTCCTGTGCTTTATGCCAGGTAACAACAGAGAGCTGCCTCTTCCTGGTTTCCCCAGCTATCTCTGTTTATTTGAAAGATTGATAGAACAGAGGGTCAGGGGACGTGTTTTATTGTAAGTTTCTGTTCCAAATTTCCTGACATTTTCCGTAAAAAATAGGCCTTTAAAAGGCAGAAATAGAACTAATAGGAACCAGATCGTCAAGTGATTGTATGTCATAATGTCAAAAATAACTGCTTTTCCTTGACTTCATGGCATTAATCTTGAGGCGCATAGCTCAGAGAAGCTGCTTAATGGGCTGACTTGGGGTCCCTGGCCAGAGCAGCCACTAACAGAGGGGCCCCCAAAATGACGGCCAAGTCCCTGGATGGTTATCGGGGCCTTGGTTTATGGCCTGCCGGGGATATTTGTTGATGAGTTCCAAGTCACTTTTCTTCAAAAATAAACTCTGTCAGAAAAGGGGCGGGGCTAGGGGAGGGGGCTGGGGGTTCCAGCATGAGCTTAGAATGTGGAGGCCAACCAGGGAGAGGCTTCATTTCCCCTGCTCAGCTTAGTGGTGTCAGAAATTTCCTGAGGAACATCCAGAAGGGTGAAAGATTATAGCTGGAATGAAAGGCAGAGCAAAAAATAAAAATGCTTGGGGGGGCGGAGACCTGATTTAAGTCCTCGGCTCTGCTCTGTGCTCTCTGTAATCTCGGACAAGTCACTGAGGCTCTCCGGGCCTCAGTCTCCTTATCTGTAGAATGATGAGGTTGGATCAAATTCCTGCTCCTCTCCCTTCCAGTCCCAGATCTATGGCTTGTAAGCCGTGGAACTACGTCGTCCCTGCATCCCCTCTCCACACCGCCAGGCTGCGTTATTTATTTGCAATCAGCTTGGGAAAGTCTCTTTTCTGGGGAGATTACCTCCCTTTTCCTGGACTCAGTTTCCTTGTCTGTAAAATAAAGGGAGCCAGAAGGGGGATGCAATAGATCATCTCTGTGGTTTTGAGTAACGTTCTACAGTCTTCTCTAGTATTCTTCATGTTAAACGTTTGTTTCTGTCCTAACATTCCATATAAGCATCATACCAGCTCTGACATTCTATGTCTGTTCTAAGTTCTCTCCTGGCCCCGTTATCCGACCTACCAAGATCCCTTCCAGCTCTAACATTCTGGGTTCTGAATTCCCTTCAAATTCCAAAGTTCTATGTTCTAATGCTCCTCTTGGCTCTAAAATTCTATTTTCTAAGGTCTCTCTAAGCTGTAACATTCTATGTTCTAAGGTCTCATCCAGTTCTAATAGTCTATGTTCTAAGGTCCTATATAGTTCTAACATTCAGTGTTCTAAGGTCCCACCCAGGTCTAACATTCTGAGTTCTAAGTTCCCCTCAGCTCCAACATTCTTTGTTCTAAAGACCCTTTCAGCTCTAATATTCTGTGTTCTAAGTGATATACCATTACTTATAATCAAGTTCTAAGGTTCCTTCTACATCTGATATTCTGTGTTCTAAGCTCCCTTCCAACTCAAAAATTCTGTTGTCAGCTGCCTTCCAGCGCTGTCTGTATTATATTAGCTGTCAAATTCAAAGAAAGAGAATTTGCCCAGGTTATGCTTTCAGAAAGCAGAGGAGTGTCTGACTACCAAGAGGTGAAGGCATCGCTCTGATGAATAACCCATTCTGGCAGGTTGATTTACCATGAAAAATATGATATTTTTGAAAGAAAAGCGACCTGGGTTCATCAAAGGGGACTTTTTATCTGGTCCTGGTCCTGGGCCAGAAGGACTTGTCATTATATACTGTGTCTAAGTGTGGGTGTGTGATGGGAGCCCCGTCTTTACCTGTGCTATCTCAGTGAACGGTCTGGGATCGTTGAGCACAAATGGTAATGGGACACTCCAAGGCTGGGGCCCAGGCAGTCAACTGGCTTCTTGATGGGTAAACAGTTGAGTCTGGCAGAGTAGAATGGACCAACGCGATGGAGCCAGGGAAGCCCAGCAATGGAGGTCCCCAAATTGGGTAAGAGTGGACAGGTGCTTGAGGAAAAGAGGTTTTTCTCCTCTGGGGCCGTGAAGGACCTGTATCATGTGGTGTGGTTCTGCTGCCTGGAGCAGCTCCGGTGTCCAGCTATCAAGGAAATGTGTCTGGGTTGACCAGGTTCTGAGATAACGTATTTAAAGTCTTGCATCAATCCAAAGATGCTCTATAAATGGTAACTATGGTCATCAGCAGCATTGTTATCATTATCAGCCTGGACCGAGGTTTTTGTTAAATGCTTGGCTTCAGTATATTTCTGCATTTGCATATTCTCTTTTCCTTTATAAATGAATTTAACACCTCTGGCCTTTGGGCTCATTTTGGGAAGCATTCTCCCCAGTGGGACATGATGCAACCTATCTACACCTTATCCTAGGGGATTCTTATCCTGCTTTTCTACAAATTCTCCATAAAGACTTCTTCAACATGCCCCCGGCCCTTCTCTAGACTTCCTAGAGAGTAAGGACTGAGTCCTTCATACATTCCATAAAGTGGAATGACCTGCTCAAAGTCACCCGTGGAGTACAGGATAGAACAGGGCGGTGTAGTGGATAGGGTACCAGACTTGGAGTTAGGAAGACTTGGGTTCAGATCCCACTTCAGATACCTAGTAGCTGTGTGATCTTGGGGAGGTCACTCTAACTTTTCTGTTTCCCTCACTTTCCCCGTTTGTAAAATGAAATAGTTGGAGTCTGACTCAAGGGTTCAGGTCCTGATTCTTTTGAATTCTAGCTGTGTGATATTAGACAATTGCCAACCCCCCACCCCTACCCTAATTCAGTGCATTCAATCTAGTCATTATGCAGTCATTTCAGTCATGCCCAACTCTTCACGGCCCCTTTTGGTGTTTTCTTGGCAGAGATCCTGGAGTGGTTTGCCGTTTCCTTCTCCAGCTCATTTTACAGATGAGGAAACTGAGGCAAACAGGGTGAAGTGACTTGCCCAGGGTCACACAGCTAGTAAGTGTCTAAGGTCAGAATTGAACTCGTGAAGATGAGTCTACCTGCATCCAAGTCTAGTGCTCTGTGCGCTGTGCCACCTAGCCACCCCTCATTCGGTCCAATAAAGATTGATTTGTTACCTATAGGAGAAACAGTGTGATGAAATGGATAACAAGCTGACCACAAAGTCAGGAAGACCTGGCTTCAAATCCCGCCTTTAAGGTATGCAGGTGATATGACCGTGAATATGCCATTTAACCTCTTGGTGCCCCAGAGAACTCTGTTATGACTATCAGTTCCTGGAGCCCACGTTCATCCGCATTGGGAGAAGAAGGTGTCTTTCCTATTAAAACATGGACAGGACTGTTTTTGCATTTCTCTGTATCTTCAGGGCTTAGCACAGTGCTTGGCAAACAGTAAGCACTTAATAAGTGCATACTTTCATATGCGTGTTATGACATACTGTAAGCACTTTTTGGTTTTATAAAACTATTTTAATTGTTTTTGTTGATATTACTACTCTCATTTCTGGTATAGCATTTCAGTGATCAGCGTGTGTTAGGCCTTTGGCTTCCTTGACTTGACTCTCAACTGTTGGACCCAGGAGAATAAAGCCACCAGGAGGTTTTCAAATGTAAATTGTCCTCCAAGGGCCCACAGTGTTTTTCTTTCCCCAGAAGAAACAATGCTTAATTTTTGAGGAAGCTGAGGCCCGATCATGCTTGTCAAAGGACCCTCAAACCACAAGGAGTATTCCGGGTGAAGAAGTCAGGAGGTCCATTTCTAATGATTGCTGTGAGTCTTGGTTTTTTCCTCCATTAAATGAGAGGACTGGAACAGATACACTCCAAGGCCCCTTCTGGCTCTCTTCTTCTATGTTCTAAATGTAAGGAGCGGGGGTTTCCAACCCGGTTAATGTAATCCCAGAAGGCCTAGACAGCTCAACTGAATCACTCAGTCCAAAGTGTAAGCTAGATGTGAGCAAGTCCCTGATCAGATTCAGAGGAATTAAGAGCTTTGATCACTGGGTAAAGACAAATTCGGCTCCCCAGGAAATGTCTTGTGATTGACCGAAATAATCAGACACACTTCCAGAGCTATTCTTGTAGCTATTAGGAATCACGCTTTCTAGCAACAGGCCAGTCTGGTAGTATAGGAGTTCTGGCCAAGACCTTGACAGGGAAACACTTTATAGGAGGAGAGAGAGACTCTTTGTCTTTTCTCCCTGCTCTCCAGCAAACCTTATGAGTTTGAGAAAACCATCAGAGGTCCCAGAGCAAATGGAAGCAATAGCAGTGACTGCTGGAGTGCGAGTGGTTGACGGTAAAGGGAATTCTGGTAGACAGATATGGAAAGATGGGCACCTGAGGACGGCGATGGCTGAAGGGTGTGAGTCTCCCCTTGACAGAGAGAAGTACCGGCTGTGGACTCTAGTTACACTCAGGGAAAACTCAGGGAAGCTCCATTAGGACTTTAAGAAGGGAGAAAAAGATTGCCAGGGTTAGAACTTGAGACATCCCTGTTTGCCATGCACCTTCCCTACACATGGGCCTCACTATCTTTGTGCTTTACATTTGCTCTCCCCAAGGACCTTTCGTGTTCAGGGGAACAGCGTGCCCACGGTTTGGGGGGAATGTTTTATACCAATTATACTTACTTTACCACCGTAGTAAATACTCTTTTCTAAAAGCTGATGGAAGCAACTGGCTGATAATCAATGGGAAACACGCAGATGGGGGCTTATGAGCAACAGGAGAAACCTATCCCCTGAGAGTTATCTCTAGAATCCCAATAGGAAAAATGGTCAGCTGCCCTCTGGGGATTCCTACCTGTAAGACCAAGTGCCCAGTTGGAAGAGTGGCCCTACAGTGGGACTACAGTGGGACTCCTTCTTCTCCTAAGATTCTATGTACTAAGGTTCCTTCCAATTCCACAGTCCTTTCTAATACTTTATGTTCTAGGTTCTGTATTCTAACATTTTCTGTTCTGAGATCCCTCCTAACTCTAACATTCTGTTACAGCATCCCTATTATCACTAATTTATCATCCAAGATCCTTTCCAGTTCTGATATTCTGAGGATCAAGGTCCCTTCTACCTCTAACATTTTATCTCCCAAAGGCCCTTCCAATTCTCACATTATAAATTCCAACATTCTTTCCAGCTTTAACATTTTTATGTTCTATGTTCTAACAGTCCACGTGCTAACATTCTATGTCCTAGGGTCCTTTCCAGATCTAACATTTTATGAGTTTAAGATTCCTTAAAATTCACACAGTAAAAAGCTCTTGGCAATTATTTTTAAAATTAAATCTTGTAGAATAAAATTTTCAAAAATTCACCATGGAGTTGAAGAGTAACATAGCTCTTTCTGATTCACCAGAGTTTACTTTCTGGGGAAAAACAAAAACAACAACAAAATTCTGGTCTGTCAACCCTTCACTTTCCCCAACCCCCTACCACACCCCAGCTAAAGAATCTAGTCAGAAAGGTGAACAGAACCCAAACTGTGCTACCAAGATGTGACTTTACCGAAAGGGAGATGGCGTCACCAACCGGTGTGGTCTCAGGAGGCATAAAAGCTCCTTAGCCAGAATGACAAGCTTTTATTTTGGAAGCCACCCGGTGTTTCACTTAACGTCATGAAATCCTGGAAGATTTATGGTGACTGGGCCAGTCAACTTTTTAACAGAGTGAAAATACCCAAATTTCTCCTTTGAAGGTGTAGGGTGCTGTCCCTCCTTCTTCATCATCATCTTCTTCTTTGCATGGTCCTTTGACCTAGGCATCACAGGGCATGACCATTCCCATTCTCTAATGCAGGATCAGCCAAAATCTTTGCTATTAAGGATGTGTAATTTTTAAATATGACACGGCATCCGTCTCCTGTTCATGCTATTGAAATCCCAGAGATGACTGATGATGTGTTCAGTTTGTTTTGGCAGTGGGCCAGGAGCAGAAATATATTTCAGGCTTGGCTTTCCAGATACTATCTCCAGTCATTTAAGAGTTCATTATAGGGCACCCCCTCTGCCTGCCCTAGCGTTAAGGGTCTGTCAGCATTTCTCTGAGGCTTTATAACTCAGCCATAAAAAATAATAATAATAATAAAAACCAAAATCATGGCCACCTTTGCTAGGATAAAGCATTGGCCAAGGCGGTCTAAGCCCGGGAGAACAAAGATTTCATGATTTTGAATATGGAGCAGCTTGGAAAAGAACATGGATTAGGATGAGAGACCTGGGTTCAAGTTCAGTCATACCACATTTTTAAGTTCTTCATGGGGTTGACCCTCCCATCTTTCTGTTCACTATTCCTTACTCACGATAATGAATCTCCCCTCTCCATGCCTTTGCACTGGCTGTTTTCCCATACCTGGAATACTCACCCTTTTCATAGAGTCCCTGCATCTCTCAATACTCAAGTCAAAGACTACCTGCTGCAGGGTGTTCCCAATCTCTCCAGCTGCTAGTGCCTTCCCCTCTAAGGTTTCCTTCCATCCACTCTGTATGCATCTAGCATATGGTTGTTTGGGTGCATGTTGTCTCCTCTATTAGCATGTAAGCTCTTTGAGGGCAGGGACCCATTATGCAGTGCCTAGCACAGTGCCTGACATATAGTAAGCCTTTAATAAACACTAGATATTGATAGATTACTAAAGGTTTGTGGTGTTGAAAAAGCGGGAGGATGTAGTAGACAGACACTAGAATTTGCTACCAGGGAGTTTAGGGGTGAATCACTTCTCTTCTCTGGGATTCACATTTCCTCTTCAGCAGAAATGAAGGAGGAGGATCAGATGGCTTCTGAATTTTGTCCAGCATTAATGCGTTTTAGCACATGTATTTTCTAAAATCCTATGGTCCTTCAGATACAGATGCCCTCATACAGAGTTGCCTTGACCAATATCACAAAAGCAAAGAAAACAAACAATTATGAAATGTCCAGAGTGTGCTAGGCTCCTGGAGATGTTGGATGAGATGATGTAGACCTGCCCTCCAAGCAGTTACAATCAGATGGGGGAGAAGATGCAAACCAAGAGAACTATGATGCACAAGAGGAGGTGATGAGCACATTTGAGAGACAGAAGCAAAGCTCTGTGTGACCCTAAGAGGGGAAGAAGGGATCAGGAAGGGCAGGAATCCATCAGACAAAGCTAGAGAGGGAGGACAGGGGACACCCTGACTAGTGGCACAGGCTTGTGTCTTGTTCACATCCTTAATCTATTATAACCAAAACACCTTAACATCACAAAGCAGGGGATTCCACCATGAGCTCCAGAGTTCTGGAAATCCCACCTTGGTGTTATTTGTTTGAGGGACTGAGATGCAAACTTCAGAATTTCAGATTTTAGAAGGACTCTCTGATTTCATCCAGTTCCACTCAAGCCAGAACAAAGATGCCCTCTACAACACACTAAAATCATCAACCAATCTTTACTTGGAGATTTCTACTGAGTATTAATTGGCTGAGAGGCAGCTGTTCCGAAAGAGAGCTGGGAAGACCTGAGGTCCAGTCCTGCCTCTGAAACATACTAGCTTTGTGTCCCAGGGCAAATCATTTAACTTTTCCATGCTCTAGTTAGCTCTCTAAGATGATAAAAGGAGGTGCTGACCTATTTTAGTGGAGGGAGTTTCTTCACCCAGGAATTCCTTATACTGATGACTTTTCTTTAGCCTATGTAGTTCACTTGTCTAGGTACATGTTGGTTTCTCCCATAGAATTCTCAACACCTGGTCCATTCGAGTATACCCATCCCATGTAACTTTTCTCCATGGCCTCCCATTAGTTTATCACAGGGGGTCCACCCAATGTGTGAAAGCCTTTCTTAATTTCTAAGGAAAAAGATAACCTTTCTACCAGCTAGAGCTCTCTGAAAGTGAAATGGGCGGCCACAGTGGTTATGGTGACTTTTTCAAGCAATGGCTTGATGGCCATTCATGAAGCCAAGATCATTAGACTTAGTGCTGGGAAAGACCTCAGAGACCCTCTTGGCCAACCCACCCAATTTTACAGATGAGGAAATGATGGTTTTGTAGAGAATTCTCACTGGGATCCTGGATGACCCAGCTGACCTCCAAGAGTCGTCCAGTGTAGACACCATGCACGATTCCATGGAGACCGATACCAATGCTGGTCTCTCCTCATCCCAGTTATGAGTCTGCCAAGTGCCATGGAGCGAGCGGGCAGCCGGATGACTTTTGCCCATTTGTGCAGGCGCAGGATTAAAGTCATCATGTTAGATCGCGCCCTGTGGTTATTCAGAAGTCCTGTGTCATTAGCCTGATTTTTATTGAACGCAGCTCATGGCCCCAGCTCAAGAATGTGCAAGCTGACTTAGATTATGCTCGGCATTGACTTCATTAAGATAAAAAATATTTCCTGAGATAGTGAGTCAGAAGTATTTACGGTGAAGGAGCAGAAAGCGACTTCAGGTTGATGGTGTGAACAGAATGTTCTCTCTGAGTCAATTGGGATGACCTAAGTACATCTGGCAGGGCTCATTTCTGCTTAGCTAAGCATTTTATTTCACGGTGGAGGCCGCCCCCTTTTTTTTAAAAGGATCCATCGTGTCGGGAGGCCAAGATCTTGGCATGTGCCTCCTTGGATACCTGGGCCAGAGCCCTGAGTTCTAATTGTGACTGGCTCCTTGTCAGGCTCACCAGCTTGGTGGGGTCAGGCAGAGGAAGGTGGAGTGGGGGTTGTTAACCTTTAACCTTTACCTCCTTCATATTTCAGTTTCTATGCTTGTCCCCCCTCCCACACACACACATACCTTCCAGGGGAGCAGAAGGGAGAGCTCTTTGGAAATTAAGTCACGGATGTTGGGAGAAATTTGTACATGAAAAATGCTATCGAAATCCTCTGTGATCTACAGCGTGTCTCTAAAGTTACATGACTATAAATTCATATTGTCCCTCATGTATTCAATGGGCAGGTTATCCCTCCTAAATTACGGCCCCTAGATTGAGCCACAAGTTCCAGACGTGGTCCACCCAGGGCAAAGGACAGCGGTGCTATCCCTGGCCCGTTGGCTGTGGGGATCTCAGTGGACTGTAAGCTCCACATAGGTTGGAATGACAGCAATGCACATTTTTTTTTTTTACCACTTTATGCTGTGCAAAGTACTTTCACACGGCAGTTCATTATAGACCATTGTAACAGTGCTGGAGGTAGGTGCAGTTTATTATTTCCATTTTACATATGTGAAAACCGAAGGGCAATCAAGTGACTTACCTAAGGTCACCCAACTAGAGTCTGGGGCTGGATTTGAACCGGGCCTTGCTGACTTCTAGGCCTGCGTAGTGTCTACTATGCCACCGAACTGCCTCTTTTTCAACTTTTAACAATGTTAGCAATCTCACGTGACAACCTAAATGAGTGAGTGAGTGGATAAATAAACTGAGGAAAGAAAGAAAGAAAGAAGGAAGGAAGGAAAAAAGAAAGAGAAAAAAAGGAAGGAAGGAAGATCGACCCAACTTGGGTTGTTTTGAGAGAGGCAGGCATAGCATCTAGGGGTAATGGGAGGAAAATCTCTCTCTGTTTTGCCCTGCTCATACTCTGTCTGGAGTCTTAGGTTTAGCTCTAAAGGAGGATGTTGATAAACTAGAGAACCTTTAGAGAAAAGCAACCATGCTGTTACAGTGAGACACTGAGTCTACACCACCATGAGGATTTGTCGAAGGGTAGGAGAAGACCAGAGAGGGACGTGAGAGCTTCCTTCAGGGGTTTTAAAGGTGGTCTTGGGGAAGCTAGGTGGCACAGTGGATAGAGCACTGGCCCTGGATTCAGGAGGACCTGAATTAAAATCTAGCCTCAGACATATAACACTCATTGGCTGTGTGACCCTGAAGTCACTTTAACCCCATTGCCTAGCTGGGGGAAAATAAAAAAAGGTGGTCTCAGGGGAGAGGGATTATACTTGCTCTATTTAGCCCCAAAAGGCATAGAAATTGCAGAAGCAAATTGAGGCTTGATAACAGGAAAATCTTCCCAGCAGTGCAAATGATTCCAAGATGAAGTGGTCAGCTTCTGGAAGTCGTGAGGTCCTCCTCATGGAAGGTCTTCTGGTAGTGGTTGGGTGAAACCCATCCAGGATATCAGAGGGGGGACTCCCTATTTGAGTGTGGTTTAGGCAAGGGAGCCATCAGTGGCCCTTCCAACTCTGAAATTTGGTGACTCTGGGGTCTGCCGTGGTGATAGGACAGAGTGGGCTAGGTCAGCCAGCGCCGTGGTCATTAGAGGTGCTTCCTCTGGGACACCATTAGAAGTGGACTCCATTGGTGTAGGGGATTCTCAGTTGGGAGGCTCCCTCTGGCAATTCAGATTTGATCGCGGCTTGTAGTCAGGGTCTCAAGAGTCTTGGAGAGTTGAATCCAGCCAGCAGAGGTAAATGAATTGCCCAGACTCCCAGAGTCCCTGTGTGACCCAGGGAGGGGTTGAACGCAGGCTTCCTGGCTCGAAGGCTAACTTTCTATCTGCTATGCTGCACTCTCACGGAGCAGCATGTCTGCGTGAATTGGTTTCATGAATAGGTCAGCTATCTGTTCATTTACCTGAGAATCATTTGATGAACCTCAGGGCATTCCACTAGCATTGACTAATTGCCTAGTAGACACTTAGCATGACATACAGAAGAAGAAGAAAAAAAGATGAGATGCTGAGCCTCAGTTTACTTATCTGTAAAATCAAAGGGTTGCACTGGATGACCTCTGAGCCACCTTCGAGCTCTGGGTCTAAGAGTCACATCAAAATGTGAAGCAATAGAGTCATGGGCTCAGAGGCTGAGATCCTGGAGGGACCTCAGAGTTCAGCAAATCCAGCCTTCTCATCTTCCAGACAGGGAGACTGAGACTGGAAGAGGTCAGACAACTTGCCCAGGGTCACAAAGGCCCTAAGAAAGGAGGAAGAGGGAAATAGACTTCCTCTGCCTAGTCCCAGAGGGTCAAACCCAGAGAAAGGAGGGGAGTCACTGGGAGGCAGCCAGGGAGCTCTTCTCAGGGATGTCAGAGAGTGGATTCTTTTTTTGTTTTAAGCAATTGGGGTTAAGTGACTTGCCCAGGGTCACACAGCTAGTAAGTGTCAAGTGTTTGGTCTGAGGCTGGATTTGAACTCAGGTCCTCCTGACTTCAGGGCTGGGGCTCTAACCACTGCACCACCTAGCTGCCCCCAGAGAGTGGATTCTTACTGGAGTGTGGTTTGGCCTCAGGCTGGCCTTAGCCCCCTGTTGTCTCCAAGCCTCCGTGATCCTGTGGTCTATATTCTAAAGCAAAGGGGGATCCCTTGTCCACTGGACTCTGCCCAGCTCCATCCACCCAGAGCCCATCCGGTCAGGGGCTCGTCATCCCTCCCAACAGAGCAGCTGCAGGTTGCAAACAAATTGGCCCATTCTTCCTTATCAGATGAAAAGTCAAAACCCCGTCTCCCGAGCTCCCCTCCCCCCGGGTCTGGCCTTTCCAGGAGGCACCAAGATTGAGTTAAAATTGAATTTGTCTTTTCTATAAACCGGTGCCTCCTACCAACTACTTCCTGCATTTCCTCTGAAATGCCTTTGTGACCTTAGCATGGTCTCCGGTTTACACAGCCATTCAGGGTGCTCTCCTCCCGACTCTGGCCAAGCCTTTGAACCCTGGAATCTTCCTTTCCTCCTCTACCAAATGAAGGGTTGGATTGGGTCATCTCTAAGGTCAGGGACTCATAAAATGATAGGGCTTGGAGCGTACTCTGCCTTGGCACAGGCTTTGGGCAGACAGGGACAGTCCCGGAGCGAGTAAACCGCAAACAAAACAAACCCCAGTGACCACACCCTGCCTGCCATAATAACCAGAGACGGATAGGAGAGCCAGGGGAAATGACAGGTCTGGTCCCAAGCCTCCTCTGTAACTCCAAACACTTAAAGCTGCTTAGCTTAGAGGGAGCCATCTTGACGTGGAATAAAGACTGTCTTTGGAGGGAGAGGCTCTGGGTTCAAATTCTGCTTCTGGTGCTTATTCCAGATGGACAATTCCTGTAGCATCCCTGTCAAATGAGGGGACTGGATGGCATGACCTCTGAGATTTACTCCACCTACTTCTGCCCTCCAGGCTCATAGATTTATAGATTGAGAAATGGAAGGGACCTTAGTGGCTCCTAAGTCCAATCTCCTCATTTTACAGATAAGAAAACTAAGGCACAGAGGGATTGTGATTTGCCTAGAGTCATACAGGTAGTAAAAAGTAACAGAGCCTTCATTTGAACCCAGGTCTTCCGGCTTTCTGCTGTCCCACTTTGCTTGCCCCCGTTACTATGCCCAGCAGGTGTCTTCTTCCTGGCTTCCCCTAACAAGCCCCTGTGGAGTTACTATTAATTGCCTCCCTCCCTCCCTTTCTAGAAGCTATGTAAGCTGGGGCAGGAGGGAAAATTCCCAGGGGGATGGTGGCGTGCATCCCAGTCCCTCTGAGAGCGTTTTTCATCCTTTCCTTTTCCCTTAAAGTATTATCTCATCCCAGGGACCCATGCATTGATGAATGAGAATGCCGTGTTCAAAAGAGATCAGCCATTTCTCAAGTGGCCACAATGTGTCAGCCCCGACAAAAATGAAATGCTTCCTGCCCTCAAGGAGCTTACATTCTATGATAATCTTCTGATTCTTACCAAATAAATCTTTTTTTTTTTAATTTCTGCATTTTTTTTTCTTAAAGTATTTAACAGGTTCTAGCAGATCATTCACATTGTAGACTCTTAGGCTGGACCCCTGGTCTCCTCGTCATAGTCACAGGTTCCAAGTTGGGCAAAACCCAAGGTGGTCTCCTAGTCCAAGCCCCCTTTGTTTTATACCCATTGAGGACATTGGGGTTCAGCAAGTCTTGGCAGAGGTCACATAGATCTTAAAGAGCAGAGCTGGGATTTGGACCTGGGTCTTCAGATTGGAAATCCAGAGTTCTTTTCACTGACTGAATGGCCCCTTGGCCTATGGGTCATCAGAGGACAGAATTCCAGGGGTGGAAATCCTCCCCAACAATGCAGATGAGCAATATATCTGGAACTTTGGATCTTAGAGGGTTTCTAGGCACATTGAGAAGTTCAGCTTCTCACCCAAAGTCACATGGCTATGTGAGAGAGCTAGGAACTAAACCCAGGTTTACCCAACTTCATAACTACCCTTCCATTCCTGGTGCCATCTTGGCTCATAGAAGGCACTGGTCAGAAAGACTGGGTCACAAAGCTGTGGCATTAGTGTCCTGAGAGACTAAGTGATGAGAAGGGAGGAAGGAAGGAAGGGAGGAAGGGAAAGAGGATCCTTAAATTTATTTATTAATTATTATTAATTTATTTTTATTACATTTATTTAAATTGTTTGAAACTTGGCTATGATATTCCTGTAAGTTTTCCTTCTGGTTTCTCTTTCAGGTGGTGAACAGTGGATTTTAAAACTTTCTACCTTACCCTCTTGTTCTAGAACTTCAGGGCAATTTTCATTAATAATTTCTTGTAATATTTTATCAAGATCCTTTTTTTATCGTAACTTTCAGGTAGTCCACTTAAGCTCCTTGAGCAGAGCAGTGACATTTTTGCAGAATTATTACTCCCAAGTGCTCACTGAAAATGATGGGGAAATTGCTTCAAGCATGGGATTAGCTTTAGGGTTCTCTTGTGCCCCGAGATACTCGCCAACATGCCCTTCTCACCATCCTCTTTTGTCTCTCGGTGTTATCGTCACAGACTCCTTCCTGACACTGGATGAGCCCATGAATAACATCACCACGTCTCTGGGCCAGACTGCTGAACTGCACTGCAGAGTCTCTGGGAACCCACCCCCAACCATCCGCTGGTTTAAGAATGATGCTCCCGTGGTCCAAGAGCCCCGGAGAATTTCCTTTCGAGCTACCAACTATGGCTCTCGCTTGCGGATACGGAACCTGGACACTACAGACACTGGTTACTTCCAGTGTGTTGCAAGCAATGGCAAAAAAGTTGTGTCCACCACTGGAGTCCTCTTTGTCAAGTTTGGTAAGATATCATCTTTTGTACCTGGTTCTTTAATATCCAACTGCCATCAATCAATAGGCATTTGTTATTAAGTACCTATTGGATACTGGGTACTTTGGATTCCAAGAGTACAAAAGCAAGAGTAAAATAGTTCCTGCCACCAAGGAGAACACAGACTTTTCAAGGAAGACAACCTGTACTTATATAAATATGTATAAGATAGATACAAGATTATTTTGTAGAGAGGGATTAGCAACTAAGGATCAATCAATTGACATTTATTAAGCACCTACTATGTGCCAGACACTGTGCTAAGCTCTGGGGATACAGATCCAAAAAGGATTTCAGTCTCTGTCCTCAAGGACCTTACATTTGGATAGGGAAAGATAACACATCTAAGAAAATAGTGGCCAAGGAGGGGGGTTTTGATCAAGGTAGTCACAGGGATGATGATTGGAGTCATAAGGCAATTGATTGACATGTCCTTTCCTAGAATGGTAGCACAATGCCTGGCACACCTTAAAGTGCTATATAAATACTAGCTATTATTATTATTATTATCATTATTTTTGTCATTAAGAACAGTAATGGGAGCTCCCCTCCCCCCCCAACAAATAACTAAAATTTAACCAGGAGGTATTGATCAATAGTTATGGTATTTGGTAGATTGACTTTAAACTTGGTGGAGGGCCATAGTTGGATTTGGCTGGAATAGCTGCCCAGGGTCTTAAGTATTCCCAATGGGCCACGTCTGCCTATTGGGATGATTCCCACTTTAATGCCTCAGGTGTTGGCATTTCCTGTGCCATTCATCAGACCTCAGCTGTAGCTGTGGAATCAACATTCTCAGCTCTTGGGGCTTTGGATCATGGAATGGAAGTAGCCATAAATCTTGGGACAATGAATGGGACTCCAGGGCAATTCAAACTGGCTTTGCTCCATAATGGATTGACCATACCTCCCTATTGGGCGTCCTTGGCTAACTCAAGCTAAAATGCTTCTTTTCTTTTTTTCTTTATTTCTAGGTCCCCCGCCCACAGCAAGCCCTGGATCTTCGTAAGTAGTTTGTTATTTCCCATTCAATTGCCTTCTTAAGTATGTGTGTCCTTCCTGCGTGGAACTTGCTGTCCAGGGTCCAAGGACAAAGGCGAGTGCTCCTTCCTTCTAGATCTGGGAGCTCATGTCTCAGCCAGATGTGTTTCTGTCTTCTGTATCTGCCTCCTGCCCTGAGAGGAAGCCACCGCTGTCAATGGATGGCTGTCTATCTTTGTCTGGGGAGTCTCTGTGACACAGCATCTGAATTCTCAAAGCCAAAAGCAATTCCAGTATGCTAGTTGAAAGAACTATTTTTTGAGGAGAGATGGACAGTGGGCCTAGATGAGGTGCTGGGACCTCCCTGGAGACTTGGAAGCCCCCACATTGAGCCCCTCTGTGGTATGAGAGCTGTTCTGTGATGGTTTCAGTGCTCCGGCTTTGTCAGCATCCTCTGTGGCAGTGAAGGTCATAGGGCAGCATTTACATCAGTCTTCATCATCCCCATTGTGATTGGTTTCCTCTGAAACAGTTGTTAGGAGGATCAAAAAGACAGTATGTGTAAAGTGCTTTGTAAACCTTAAATCACTATTTAAATGCTAGTTAGGATAAGGAGGAGGAAGAGGAGGGAGGAGAGTAGGGGGTGGATGCTGAGATGCAGAAAGCCCTAACGGAAAAGTCTCATCTGAACCAGGAATGACTCTGAGGGAATTTCTTGTTTCTCTTCAGTCCAGTCTCTTCAGTTCCTTCACTGTTTTCTCCGGCATGCACGTATATTTTATTTACTTCTCAAGAGACCCAGCTTCTTAACCTCAGTCTTCATTGTTCATGGTCTTGTCTTTCATTTACTCTGGCCTGATTGTTGGCTTTTATATGACAACAGCGGGGAGGTCACTGACTACTCCAGCAGTCCCTTCTCCTGGTGGGCACAGGTGGGGCTTCTCAGGCAGGTGGCTGCCCAGATTAGCTCAGGGTTGTGTTCCTTCACCACCCACTGGCCTGGGTAACTTGACCAGCTCTTGCCCTGCTCCAGAATTCTTTCTGTCTCTACTCAATCACAAAGAGTCAGAGTGACTCAAATCACAAGGCTTCCCCCACAGAGTGATGCTATCCTGGGAACGGAACAGATAAGAGCCATATTCCCCAGACTAGTGTCTAGGTTACTGATCTAAAAAGGACAAGGCATACTCACAACACAGAGGAATGATAGGGCTGACCAGTGGTTAGTTTTCCTTGGAAGAGGCTTTGACTTGAATTCCCTGCTCTGTCTCATGCATAGGTCAAGTCTACAAATAACTCTAAAGCAAAAAAAAAAGCAAGGTCATCAATAAATGACCAGCATGGAGGGTAAAACCTCTGTTGGGATTCATGAGGGCTCAGTTGTTTTCAGGTAGAAGGGACACCTTCTTGGAGAGTGAGGCCACATGTCAGGGTGGGCAGGGCTGTTGAAAAACTACTATAGCAAGCCACCCACCTCTTTGGTTCTGGCTATAGTCTGGGGCAGCTATGAGGGCTCCGAAGTGCCCCCATTAAGTGTATGCTCGGGTCTTCCTTTTATGTATACTTTTTATTCAAGATTGAATCTTGCCAGCAGAAATGCTGACCTCCTGTTCCATTCAAGGACTCAAGGATTCAGTACCAATGTCTTACGGGGTGGTAAGTATTGGACTTTGACCTAGAATAATGACAAGAATCTGGTAGTCAGATTCTCAACTGCAGGCAAACCAGGGTCAAAAATGAAAGAATCTACCAAGAATTTACAGTTATCCTTTCTGTATTGTGGGGGTTAGGGGCGTGGCGCCGCTATGATCTGGAAAAGCCACGTAAAATTTTGTGGCCCTCCCTTGATACCAGAGAAGAAGTCTGAATTTTTTCTTTTTCTTTTATGGAGTGTTTATAGTACCTTATTGTAAAATTTGGGTTAAATATTTGGTCATAGGCTATATGTAGGTCAATGTGATGTCTCTAAATTTCTAGCCTTTGTGTGTCATCTGCTGGCTTTCACTTTCTTTTTGCAAACTTTAACTTTTTACTTATTTTAACTTTAAAAAAGAAATTATATGTATAGTATTAAAAGATAAAACACGTTGATATCATGCAATACTATATGTATGTTTTATGCATTTCTGAGTTTCTAACCTTTTTCTGTGTTGTTTGCGGCTTCTGCACAACTCCAAAAGAATCCCCATTTGATTTCTTATGCTGATTTGCCATATATCAAAAATACAATGGAGAAAGTCATGATGTGGAAGGGATAATTGTATTTTGCTTTAAGCCAGTGTCTTCAAGACCCTTTTAGGACATCCACAAGGTCAAAACTATGTTCACAATAACACTAAGATATTTCAATTTGGAATATGGTAGAAATTGATAGAACCCAAATAAATACAAGTTCTTTGGGGAGGCCATCAATAATTGTTAGGAGTATTGAGGGGTTGCAACTCAAAAAATATTTAAGTGAATGTTGAAATGGTGTTTGCATGAAATTGGGGACAAAATAAAATATTATTTTTTAAAAAGAATATCAAGGGGTCTTAGATCACAACATTTGATAACCCCTACTTTACTCCAGTATTTTTTCTCGTTTCCTGTGTCATTTGGGTTTGACCTTGATAGTAATATGTTAAACTCATCTTTATGGTTTATGCTCACTGGAAATGTCATTTATTTAAACTCAAACGCAGCCCTTCTGGGCGTGAGGGGCCTCATCTAGCTAGTGTCTGAGGAGGGATTCCATCTCATACTGTCCTGATTTTCAAGTCCTTTGCTAATATCCTGAATAGAATTCACTGGAAATTATCAAACCCCATTCCATTACAAATATATGTGCCTACTGGGTGCATGGCCTTCTAGGTCAAGATGTCTGCCCTGGTTAGAGTGTACTTGGACCAAGCCCAACCCTGAATCAGGCCATGCAGCACTGACTCCATTTCCTGATGGAGGTCATTGGATTCCGATGTGGGATATTTTAATACCATTCTGTATGTTCCCAGAGGCCCAGTGGAATTCCATTAATAAAACATGCAAGGAGTAAAAAATAAACATTGGCCCTTGGCCAAGCCTTTCTGATACTTCATCAGCCAGTTAATTGTAACAGTGGAAAGGGCTTTATAGTCACCCCATACTAATTGCATTTCTCCGTGCATGGGGAGAAAATGCTGATTGGTCTTAAGGCAGGTCAGAAGTTTGGTCCCCCTGCCTCCTGTTCCTTAAAGCTAATCGCCTTTTTTGAATTGCTCACGGGGTTGGTTGATAAGTAAAATCCTTTTGAAGTTTTAATTTAAATAAAGATTAAAACTTTTCTGAAAAATGATTCATGTTTAAAATGCCTTCCCAACCGGGCACCATATTTGTTCCGGTTAATCCTTGCTTCAATTGCTGCTGATAATTTGGATCCCAGGTTGGATTTCTGTGGTTAAGTATATAAATCCATAAGCTCCCAGACTTGGCCTTAGGCCAAGAGCTGGTGACTCCCTCCATGGCACGCCATGTTTGTGCCAGAGTCTTCTTATCCTGGAAGTTCTCATTAACAAGTTAACTGACATCTGCCTTTCTGCTGTCTTTACTCTTTGAAGCTAATCTCAGTCAAGCAGTCGGTTAATCAATAAGGCACAAGTAGGTGGGAGGCAGCTGGGTGGTGCCATCACGCATAGAGCTTCAGGCCTCAAGTCAGGAAGACTCATCTTCCCGAGTTCAAATCTGGCTTCAGACACTCGCTGGCTGTGTCACCCTGGGCAAGTCACTTCACCCTGTTTGCCTTAGTTCCTTGTCTGTAAAATGAACTGGAGAAGAAAGTGGCAAACCACTCTAGTATCTTTGCCAAAAAAACCCAAAATGGGATCATGAAGAGTGAGACACGACAAGTAGGTGGTACAGAGGAAGGAGCACTGGATCTGGAGTCAGGAAGACCTGAGTTCAGAAACTTCCTGGTTGTGTCACCTAGGACAAGTCATTTGACTTCTCTCTGCCTCAGTTTCTTTGCTGTAAAATGGGATAATAATAGCACCTACCTCCCAAGGTTGCTGTGTCAAATAAGATGATATCTGTAAAGCACTTTGCAAACCTTAAAAGTGCTACATAGATGTTAGCTGTGGTTAGCCGTAAACATTGATTAATTGCTCATTATGGACCAAACACTGGGCTAGGTGCTAGAGATAGAGACAAAGTGGAAAGCATCCCTGCCCTTGGTGATCTAGCATTCCATTGGGGTAACCCCATGTAGAGATATAAATGTATGCCAAATACATACACAATAAATATGAAGCCATCCTTGCTGGGTGGAAGCCCCAAAGACTCCTGGCTTAAGCCAAGCTTAGGAAGAAGTAGGAATTCTAGAAGGTGGCATCAAGGAGGGAGCAAATGCTAGCAAAGGAAAGGAGAAGGGACACTGTGTTGTCTGTGAGCAAAACCACAAAGGCCAGCTTGGCCAGACCATCACGCATGTGATGGGGAGTAATACATAACAAGGCTGAGCAGGTAGCGAAGAGCTTGGAATACCAAACAGAGCACTTTGTACTTGACAGGGAGTCATCAGAGTTTATTGAGTAAGATAGTAACATGGTCAGACCCGTGCTTTAGAAAAATCACTTTGGTACCCAAGCAGAAGATGGACAAGAATGGGGAGAGACTTGGGGCGGGCAGACGACCCTCGTCCCCCCTCCCCCTCCCCACTGCAAAAGTCCAGGCGTGACGTGATGGCAGTCTATACCAGGGGATGGCCGTGTATGTGGCCACGGAAGGAGGCAAATGATATCATAGAGTCTGTTGGGAATGTCTTTGAATTTCTAGGCTGTTCTGTGACCTGAAAGGCAACATTGGCAAGAGACTATGTGAGATACCAGATCCCAGCTCTGCCACCTACTAGTTATGTGATCTTAGGCAAGAAACTTTCTCTCTCAGTCTCAGTTTCCACATCTGTAAAACCTCCCTCAACAGAATTGTTGTGAGGAAAATGCTAGAGAAATCTGTCATTATTATTATTAATTAAAATAAATCTTACTGATTTTTGTTTCTGTTTTTGCATAAGGGCACTATGGTTTAGTGGATAAAATACTATTCTTGGAGTAGGGAAAAACTAGGTTCAAATCCTGCTTCAGACACTTACTCTCTATGGGGATCCTGGGCAGGGGCACAACTTCTCTGAGACTCATTTTTCTCATTTGTAAAATGGGTATAATAATACAAATAACACTTGGTCTCATTTTAACCTCACAATTTAAATGAAGTTAAAATGAGATCATGTAAATAAAGCATGTTGCAAACATTAAAGTCCTATATCAATGCCAGCTATTATTATATTATAGTCATATATAGATAAATATTCTTCCTCTCCCCAACTTCAATTGGACTCTTAAGGAAAACAGTTAGGAAAAAGCAACCCAGTGGATATATCTAACTGTGTATGCAGTGGTCCACACCTGCAGACCCTCACCTGTTGATGGAAAGGTGGGTGGAGGGTTTCATTGTTTATTCCCTAGAATCAGGATGGATCATTACAATAAGACCACGTTTGGCTTCCTTTTTGTGTGTTTTTCATTTACATTATTTTAGTCATTTTGTATGTTATTCCTGTTTGCTTCACTCAGCATCAGTTCATATAAGTCTCTCCATATTTTCTACATTCCTCATCACTTTCTCATAGAATAATAATATTCCATTGTAATCACATACCACAGGTTTGTCAGTACATCAATCTCCTGTTTATGGGTACTTTTCTGTTACTGTTATTGTTGTTGTTCAGGTGTTTTCAGTCATGTCTGACTCTTCATGGTCCCTTTTGGGGGTTTTCTTAGCAGAAGTATTGAAGAGGTTTGCCATTTCCTTTTCCAGCTCATTTTGCAGATGGAGAAACTGAGCAAACTGGGTTAAGTGACTTCCCAAGGGTTACACAGCTAGTAAGTGTCTGAGGCTGAATTTGAACTCATGAAGATGAGTCTTCCTGATTCTAAACCCAGTGCTCCATCCATTGCACCATCTAGCTAAGGTAAACAGGGTTAAGTGACTTGCCCAGGGTCACACAGCTAGTTAAGTGACTGATGGTGATCTACTTTTCAGTTTTTTGATATCACAAAAAAGTGATGCTATGAATATTTTGGCATATTTGGAGCTTTTATTTCTGTCATATGCCTGACACTGGGGATCTCTAGGTCAAGGGGTATAAGCAGTTTAGTAATTTTTCTTGAATAATTCCAAATAGTTTTTGAGAGTGATTGGATCCATTCACAGCCCTACCAACAATATATCGCTATGCATTTCTTCCTGTTCCCCCAGCCCCAACATTGACTGTTTCCATATTTTATCATCTTGGATGAGTAGAAGTATGGGACATTGGAAAGGCAGCTGGCCTCAGTGTTAGGAATACCTGGGTTTGAGTCCTCCCCCTAACTCAGGATGACTTAATGACCCTGGGTGAGTCACTTATCGTCAGCCCTCCAGATAATGATCTAAGACAGAAAGTTAAAAACAAATAGTTGCCAATTTACAGTAGGAAAGGGGATTTCCTCACCAGGAGTTCCCCATCCCAATGAAATCATAGGTCTGTCCAAAAAAAGCAATTGTTTTTGGTGATATGATGGGTGACCTGTTATTGATTCACCCAACCTAATTATCCTGGACAAAGGCTTCATTCATTCCTATGCTCCTCCTAGGTATAGGAGATGTTGTGGAATAAAAGTGAGTGAGACGTGTTTCTTGCCCTCTTGGAGTTGACAGTGCAGTAGCAGTGAGATTGTATCTTTATACAAGCAGGGCCCTTGTCTTATCTACATCTGGCCTCACCCCCCTCCCATCCCTAACACAATGCTCAGTGCCCAAGAGGCGCCCAGCGCCAATTTAATTGGCATTGACAGATCAGTAGAACACAAACTAGACCGTATAATAATTACCCAGGAGGCGCACCCGTCATAAAATCAGATAAGAAGAGATCACATCTCACTCAGAAAATCGAGGCGGAGCTTGTGGAAGACCACGGAAGCTGGATCTGGAAGACTCCAACAATTTATGAGGAGATTCAGCAGAGTTTTCTAATGACAGACTGCTGAATCTGGGAGTTCAAAAGGACCTCCAGTCCACACCTCGACATGTTACCCAAGGAGTGATCATCCAAAATCTACTCCAAGACAGATAAATAAATGAACAAATAAATGAATGAATAAATAGTTAAAAATAAATGAATAAATACATGCACGTGTGTAAGTAGATATTAAACTGTTACATATGTACATAAGTATATATAATAGACATGTGTGGCTATATATACACACAATTATATGTGTATATATACATACACATATACATGGTGTGTGTATACATGCATACACACATGCTTACAGATATAGACACATACAGAATAGTTTGTGAGGAGGGGGTCTAATAGCTGGGGACATCCAAAAAGGCTTCAAGGAGGAGTTGATACTTTCCCTGGGAGAAAAGGGGTGGGGAGATTGGGCCGAGTAAGCATTTGTATAACACCTACTATGTGTGGGGCACTATTATTATAAATATTATTTCATTTGATTCTCATAACAACCTGTGAAATCGGTACTATTATTACCCCCATTTTTACATTTGAGGACACTGAGGCAAACAGAGGTTAAGTGACTTGCCCAGGGTCAAACAGCTAACTAAGTGTCTGAGGCTGGATTTGAACTCAGGTCTTCCTGAGTCCAGGTCTGGTGCTATATTCATGGCACCATCTTGCTGCCTCTCAAAGCAACTCTGAGCTTTGAAGGGAGCTTGGGATAAGAAGAGAGAGAAGAAAAGGGGAAACAGTCATGGCGGGGGAAACAGCCTGTGCAAAAGACTGAGATGGATGAAATGTCGCTCCCGAGGGGCAGCAAGAAGTCCATTTAAAACAATGTCAAGGAAAATAAATGACGAGCCTTGAAAGACAGGCTGGAGCCAAGGTCCCGAAGGCTTTAAATACCCAATAAAACCTTTTGGTCCAGAGGCCCTAGGGAGCCCCCAGAGCTTCCAGAGTGGGGATAGCCTGGCCAGACTGTGCCTTAGGGATATCCCGGTGCTCGCTGTGTAGACCATAGAGGATGAGTTGGAGTGGGGAGAGACTGGGAGGCAGAAGACCAACTGGGAAACTCTTACCAGTTGGGAGGTGATGAGAGCCCAAAGTAGGGGGTTGTTGTGATGTGAGTGGAGAGAAGGGCCCGGAGGCAAGACAGGTTGTGGGAGTAGAATCAGCAAAATTAATGGTGACTAATTAGAAGTAGGGAGGGGAAGTGTTGAGCTGAGGGTGACTCCAGGGTTGTGAAAATGGTGGCTCGAAGGAACCTGGGGGTGGCCTTGACAGATAGAAGGAAGTTAGGAATAGGGGCAGGTTTGGAGGGAAAGATAAGGAGTCCTCTTTGCACACACAACAAGAAGCAAACAAATGTTTACCACGACAAGTCGTGAAAAATGTACCTTAATGTACCTTCCGGGCTAAATTCCATTGTATAACACAGAGCCTAGCACATAGTAGGGGCTTAATAAATGTTTATTGACTGAATGAATTCAGTTGAGGGGTGGGGAAACTCTGGGATCCTGCCTTCCTGAGAGAAAAGAAAAAGCCGAGGATATTCTGAGGCCTCATCAGGGGAGTTGGCTCCAGGGTGGGGGGAGCCTGAGAGGAGGACAGTGGCCATAGCAGGAAGGAGAGGGCCTCCTGGTACCTTCTATTTTCACTAATTATTCTTGCTAACCAAATGCTAATGGTGTGTAATATATACAGAGTCAGAGACAGAGATTTTTCTGTACTACCCATTCCCTAACCACTAGACAACGTTGCCTCCTCTTGAATAGAACCAGCAATCCATCTTCCTCATTCTCCTCTGTCTACCTTTGGCACTCTGCTCTATTAAAGGCTAGAGTAGCCAGCCTTTGTGACTTCCCCCCCGCCTTATCTACAGACCAGTTCCAGCGAAAGTGAAGAAATGTAGCTGGGATCTGACTAAGCCCTCCAAAGGATGTCTCTTTCTTTTCCCTTTGCAATTCATGATAAACTCAAGAATGACTTTCAACACTTTGCGCTCTAGGGACAGAGTGGGTGAGATCGGGGTCGAGCCAGGACTCTTCTAGTTAATAGGAGCGACAGCCCATTCTCAGCCCCCTCTCACTGAGCCCGATCCCAGCGGCCCAAGAACCAGCGGCTGTGGAGAGAGGGAGGACCGTGGAGGGAATGGGGAAAGATAAGATAAGGAGGATTTCCCAATCCTACTTGGGTTGAGTCTGGCAATCTTGAGGCTGGAAGAGCCAAATTCTCCTGTCCCTGGTTACCTCTCACACTCAACAAATCTCACATCATAGATGGGGAGCTGAAAGCATTCAAGGAGAATTCCAGTGGATATTTACACAGTGTTCATTATGTGGGGGTGGCACACATAATAATAGAGAGGCAGAGATAGGAAAAAAGAGAGGGAGAGAGACAGATGCGGAGCAAGACAGAGAGATAGAAGGAAGGAGGAAGAGAGGGAGGAGAGGAGAGACGCAGAGAAAGATGCAGAGAAAGTCAGAGAGATAAAAGGAGGGAGAAAGAGAGGGAGGAGAGACAGAGCTGCAGAGTGAGACAGAGAGACAGAAGGAGGGAGTTTCCTCATCTGCAAAATGGGAATACAGGCATACCTCATTTTATTGTGCTTTGCAAATAGTTGCATTTTTCACAAATCGAAAGTATGGCAACCTGGTTTCAAGCAAGTCTATTGGCACCATTTTTCCAACAACACACAGCTCTATATGACATTTTGGGAATTCTCTTAATGTTTCACACTTTTTCATTATCATTATTTCTGTTGCGGTCATCTGTGATCAGTGATCTTTGATGTTATTATTGTAATTGTTTTGGGGTGCCATGAACCAGACCCATATAAGATAGAGAACTTAATTGGTAAATGGTGTGTGTATTCTGACTTCTCCACCCACCAGCTATTCCCTGTCTGTCTCCCTTTCTTTGGTCCTCCCTTTTTCCTGAGACACAACAATACTGAAGGTCAATCAATAACCCTATAATGGTCTTTAATTGTTCAAGTGAGAGGAAGAGTCTACCTATGCAGCGGAACTCCATTGTTGTCTTATTGAAGAAATTGCCGCAGCCACCCCAACCTTCAGCAGCCACCCCCTCATCAGTGAGCTGCCATCATCGAGGCAAGACCCACCCCCAGTGAAAATATTCTGACTCGCTGAAGGCTCGGGTGATGGTTAGCATTTTTTTAAACAATAAAGTATTTTTTAATTAAGGCATGTACATTGTTTTCTTAGACTTATCTGCGTGAATCTCATTGGTAAATTTTACCCACATCATTCCCCTTACCTACTAGCTTAGTGATCCTGTCACAAAAGGAAATGAGGCTAGCCTGGCATAATCTATTCTTGATGATGCCAGAGTGGTGCTTTGTAATCACTGCTTCCTTTTCTAAATGTTTGTTGACCATCTCTTTAATGTTCTGTTCTAAAATTTTCCCAGGAACCAAAGTCAGGCTCCCTGACCTATACTTTGCAGACCCTCTTCTCTTTCCTTTTTGGAACACTGATGCAATAGTTCTTTTTCAATATTGTGGTGCCTCTCCCATTGTCCATGAGCTTTCAAATACCCCCTGCCAGGGACTCAGCTGTCACACCTTTGTTACCTGAGGATGGAGTTCGTTTGGGCCGGGTGACTTGATTTCATCAAAGACTGTAAGATACTCTTATTAGCACTGACTCAGTCTTGGGTTCCACCTCCCGGCTAGTCCCTTTCATTCCGTCCCTCTCAATGCAAAGGCAAAAACTGAGCGGCGCCTCCTCATGTCCACTGCCAGTTACCACTATCCCACCCATTCCAAGCAAAGGTTTCATCCTTTCTTTGATCTTCTTTTTTCATCCAATATAACGTTTAAAAAATGACATTTTGGGGGAATGTTAGCTTGTTCCTGACACTATTTTTAAGAACTGTACCCCACTCTATAGTCACCTGTTGTGCTGCTACTATCCCCATTTTACATCTGAGGAAACTGAGACAGGGGTTAAACGATTTGTCCAGGGTCACAAAACTAATAAATGTCTGAGGTTGTATTTGAACTCGGGGCTCCATTGTACCACCTGTAAGTCTAGGAAGACTGTAACATATGAATGGAAAGGTATGTTGGAGCCAGATCTTCGAGGAGCTTGAATGGAATTCAGTTAGCCATACAAGTGTGATGAGGAGAAGAGACAGTAGTGGGGCTTTATGGGAATCTGGTTTTGTCCCGGTCTACTGTGACTTTTCAACAGTGTTCTCATGAGGCTGCCTTCCACAGAGCTCACTAACTCTTATTTCTTTGTTAGAGCATGTTTTGGGGAATGGGGTCTGTGTTCTTTGGTTCTCCAAACACACACACACACACACACACACACACACACACACACACACATGCCTGCCAGCTGCCTTCCTGAGTCACTATTCAGCCCTAACCCTGATTTTTTTTCTATTTTTTTTCAAATTGCTAAGCATTGTCTAAATACTAATTATGATGATTATCTCTAAAAGGAGAGGGTTTGACTTGACAGCTTGTTAGGTCTCTTCCAACACTAAATCTAGAGACCCATGATCCCTGGGTGACCTTGCAAAAGTTGCACGACCCCACTGGGACTAGTTTCTACATCTGTAAAAGAAGTGGGTTGGAAGAGACACCTTTGCGGTCCCTTGTGACTCTGAAATTCTGTAATTCTGTGCCGCGGTGACTTCTGAAGTCCTTTCTGGCTCTAGTCCAGCAGGTCTGTGACTTTTCTGTTTCCTAAACCCCTTCTCAAAATAATATTTTAAAATTAGGGCATAAAATAAAATGCATAGGATCATAAGGGGAACTAATTATATCCACATACAGTTATCAAAATTAAGAGAAAATAAAGTTCCCAGACCCCAGGTTAAGGATCCTGGTCCTGATCAATGACGTGAAAATGGTGGTCAAGTAGACTAGCCATGCCCCTCATGGCACAGACGTGAGAAGAGTGCTTTACAGACTCTTAGGGACGGGAGCCGTGTTATGCCTTTGGCTGGCTCTGGTTATGTCTGGTGATGCCCAGGCCTCTGCCATGCCTCCTTCCTCCTGGCTGGCCTTCTCTTGGAGCGGAGAACAACCCAGCATGGGCTGGGTAAATGTCCTAGAAATGAAAGCTGAGTAAGCAAGGATCCCGGCCCGCCTTCCCCACAGTCTAAGCCGCCAGAGCCCATGGATCCAAGGGGAGGTGCGCCCCCTCCACCGTCAATGGGCCCTTTCTCCATCGTTCACTGCGTGTTCTAGTTCAGAGAAAGGGGCACACTCTTCCCGCTATAGCCCTGAGGCTTGGGCTGGGGGCTCCCTCTGGGGCTAACACTGCATATTTAGCGTATTGGTTCCCTTTGTCCGGTGAAACCCTAGGCCAGGTTGTCTACGGGCCCTTCAGCACATTGTCAGAGCATGTGACTCGGAGGGCTTGGGGTAGCTACCCAAAAAATCAAGCTGTCTTTCCAGTCTCACCGTCTGGATGACTTCCAGAACCCCAAACTCTTAGTGTTGCCAAGGAACTTTGCGATTATTCAGCCTGACCTGGGTGTGTGTTGTACATTCCCTTCCTCCCCCTTCCCCCCACCATCACCCTAGTAGAATTTTTTGTCTTTGTGCTATCCAGAGTCAGATCAAGTACCTGGCGCTGAGGAGGTATCTAGACCAAGCTGGCAGGGACCTCAGAGACCATCTACCCCAACCCCCTAATTTTACAGATGAGGAAACTGAGGCCTGGGGTAGTTGAGCAAATTGCCCAAGGCCACATGCACCGTAAATTTCAGGCAGGATTTTAGTTGTACATTGAGTATTGGAAGGTTTTTAGATACCACCTAATCCAGCACCTTTATTTCACACAAATACAGGAGGAAAACTAGTCCTTTCCTGCAAGAACCTTACACCCTAATGGGGAATTAGCATATATGGGGGAGGGGTGACTAGGACCTGGACCCATTGGTCCAGGGTATTATAGGGATGGTGAGTGGGGCCATAGAGGAGCAGACCGACACCCTCCACCCAGGAAACAACGGCAGAGTGCATTTGACCATGGCCCATGGTTCCAATAAAGAAAGGCAGCCACCATCCTCCTTGTATGGTGATGACCAGGAGGCTGAGGACGAGGTGACCAGAGAGGACCAGTTCCAACATTTTGGGCTGTCCTAATTCCCTCTTCTTCTACAAACTAATGAAATATGATCTTTCCCTTTACTGAACATTTGTAGTATTGACTTTTTACCTCTCTGTATCTAATTAGTCAATCAACAAACATTAAGTTCCAGTTGTTGAGTAGTTTCAGTTGTGTCTGACTCTTCGTGACCCCATTTGGGGTTTTCTGGGCAGAGGTACTGGGGTGGTTTGGCATTTCCTTCTCTAGCTCATTTTACAGATGAGGAAACTGAGGCAAACAAGGTTAAATGACTTGCCCAGGGTCACATAGCTAGTAAGTGTCTGAGGCCGGATTTGGACTCTATCCATTGTGAGACCTGGTTACCCCAATTAAGCTCCTACTATGAGCTCAATACTTATCACAATCGTCTTTGTATTACAACGTTTCCTACTTTACGTATCTCCCTCACTGGATTATAAATTTCTTTGGGTATGGGATAGGTACACAGTATGAATTTATAGGATGGATGGATGGATTTTGAAGAAGCTGGTCTGGACAGCTAGACTCTTAAACACATAATCCCTCCCCATTTGAGATTAGAAGACTATTGGACATAGGATGGAGAGGCTTGTGTTCAGATATTTCCTCTGCCATTCGCAGTCTGTGTGACTGTGGGCAAATAAAAAGTAGATGCAAGTCTCTGAACCCAAGTTTCTCACCTATAGTAACATACGGGATAGGAACAAGAGTGGGGATTGGGCTTGTGATTTCTTTGACTTAGAAGCTCTGGATTTTGGTCATGGCATTCCTGGGAGTTTTCCCCTGGGGTTTTCTTTCAGGAAGTGACCAGTCATGTCTTCCTGTTTCCATTTTGCCCTCTGGTTCCAAGGGACCCGGGCAGTTTTCATTTGTAATTTCTTGTAATAATGGCATTCCAGCCTTTTTGCTTGCCATACTTTTCAAGTCATCTAATGATTCTTAGATGACCTCTCCTTGATCTGTTTTCTAGGTCAGCTGTTTTGGATAGCATATATCTTCCATTTTCCTTTTTTTCCTTAACCTTTTGATTTTGGTTCGATATTTCTTGTTGTCTCACAAAGTCACTGCTTTTTCTTTATCCTTTTCTTATTTTCCGGGGGTCTAACTATTGGGTAAATTTCACCACCTTCTTCTATTCTAAGCCGTATATCCTTCCCGCCAGTCTTTCCTCCCTAGCAGTTATTACATTAAAATTGGCAATTTATATCTCATGCTTAATTTATTCCAGGTATTCTTGTAGTCTCTGTGGCTGGAGGATCGTTTTCTTTGAGGCTCATCCTGGACGTGCTGTGGAATTCCTCCTCTTCTTCTGTGTTTACCTTTTGGGCTTCTCCCTAGTCCACAGAATTTTTTCACCACATTTAGTATTTTCTTCTGTTTACTTGTCTTTTCTACCTCTTGACCTGCAGTTTCACTCATATGGGGAACTCTAAGAAGAGGAAATTTCCTGTGCTAATGCAGGTTGTAACATTTTCTGCACTTACAGCATTGCCTAGAGTGCTGAGAGGTTTAGTCACTTGCCCAAGATCACACAGCCAGAATGCTCATATAACAACAAAAATAGCTGATTTATGTAGAGAACTGAGAAGTTTGCAAATTGTTTCTTTTTTCAGCATTTCATTTGGTCTTAGAAGGAAAGTGCTATTATAATCCCCATTAATAATAATAATAGCATTTATATAGAACAACAACAGTAATAATAATAGCCTATATTTATGTAGCACTTACTATGTGCCAGGCACTGTGCTATAAGCACTTTTGTAATCATTATTTCATTGAATCCTCAAAACAACCCTGGGAGGCAGGTGCTATCTTTATCCCCATTTTACAGATGGGGAAACTGAGGCCACCAGGGTAACCATTGAGTGACTTGCCCAGGTAAGTGTCCGAGGCTGAATTGAAGTCAAGACTTCATGAGTTGGAGTCTAGTTGTCCTTCCATCGTGCCACTTAGCTACCTCTTGACTAGAGTGAGATAATTGAATTCAGGTGCCAGATTCCATTCCTGGACCTCAATCTGATGTCAGCCTTTAGGCTCCTGGAATTCTGACACAGCCGATTCTAAGAAATAAGGAAAGCTGAAAATATCAATGCAGAACCATCATGTTAAGTGAAGGCAGTGAGTGAGACGGTGGATGGCATTGGGGGATGTTGAGGCACAGTCTCTGTCCTTTGGGTCGGATCTCTTCCTCCCTTTCCCCTCCTTCTCCTGCCATTGTTCTGATCTGGAGGGAGTTACCTAAGCTAGACGACTCCAGAGCCCACGTTTTATTTTTTTCCTCAAAACTGCCCTTGTTGGGTGTCAGTTTTCAATTTTCAGCTAAAAATAGATGTTTGAACAGGAGCTGGGCAATGCCCAAGCTCTCGGAGCAGCCCAGCTAGCAGGAAACCGGCTCTGTTTCTTCGTGGAATCCCAAAGTATGTTACTGTTTGGGAAAGTCTTTTGATTAAAGAGAGAGTGTAAATGAAGAAAAGAAACACAGCAGAGCTGCAAAATAAAACATTATTCTTTTAGATCAAGCTTAATTTGGAAACAGTCACCCTGACCAGAACCACCCGGGTCTTCTGTTTCATTTCACGGGAACTGGGCAGTGGGACGGGGCAGCAGCCCAGAGCCTCTGCAGGAGGGAAGGGGACCAAGCCTCAAACTTAATTCCTGGCTGGATGTGTCCTGGTTATGGCAGCATGGTGGATAGAGTCCAGGACTTGGAGTCAGGAAGATCTGAGTTCAAATCCAGCCACAGACATTTACTAGGTGCATTTGTATCCATAGTGCCGGGCACATAGAGAGTGCTTGATGAATATTTATTGATGTCAGTTGACTAAATGGTTTGGTTTGGGCAAACCACTTAACCTCAGGTTTTTTATCTATAAAATGGGAATAATAAAAGTACCTACATCCCAGGGTTGTTGGGAGGTAATGACTAGCATACGCTTAGCACAGTGTTTAACAGCAGCAACCTTCTGGGGTTACTGTGAACATCCCATGCAATACTAAATATAACACACTTGGCATACCATAAAGCATTACATAAATGCCCACTAGCATTGGTATTAGTATCACGAATTCATAGCTGAAATTTTTTGTGTGCCCGTTTTCTCCCCAGAGAGAATGTAAACAGCTTGAGGAGAGACTGTTTAATTTTTATAGTTGTGTCTCTCACACCTGGCACATACTAAACATTTCATAAGTTTCTGGATTGATTTATTGGAAAAGTTCGTTGGCTTTTACAGTCTCTAGTCGATCATTCCTGACTCATTTCTTCCCTTCATGCATGCATTATTACAACCAAACCATTCCATTTGGTGTTCCCAGAACTTGGCATCCTATTTCCCACCTCCACACCTTTACCCAGGCTGGGCCCTCTCTCCTCATCTCTTCCTCATGGAATCCTTAGTTTCCTTTAAGACTTAATTCTAGTGCATCCTCAAGGGGGAAAGCTGGCTCCCTCTGGTCGTTAATGCTCCCTCTGTCTTCAGATGATCTTGTGTAGACTCATCTGGGGATAGAAAATGGAAGACCCTTGAGGGCAGGGACTGTTTTTTCATTTTGTCTTAATATCTCCAGAGCCTCTCTCAACACTGGTTGCTAAACTGCTTTGCCTAGTGTCACAGAGGAAATAAATGGTGGAAGCAAGACTTGAATCCAAATCCTTCCATTTCCAACCCAGCCCTCTTCTGGTCCCACTGGGAAGTCTCTTCACCTATGATGGTTTTTTCTATTGCCTAATCCTGGGAAAGGCCTGAGGCTCCATCACCAAGTCCATGCCTCTGTTCAGAGCTTGAGCCCCAGAGAGAGGACCTGGCCTTTCTATGTGTGTATTTGGGGGAAATGAGCTCTTCCTTTCTCATCAGCTCCCTCACACCTCACGTGATGCTTGGGTCTAAAGCTCTAATGTCCTTGTATATTAGTAATACTGTAGTTACTGAATGATGAAAATGTCTTTTGCCCTCCACTAGACTGTGGCATTCTTTTTTTGAGGCAGTGGGGGTTGAGTGATTTGCCCAGGGTCATACAGCTAGTGTCTGAGGCTGAATTTGAATTCAGGTCTTCCTGACTTTAGGGCTGGTGCTCTATCCACTATGCCACCTAGCTGCCCCTAGATGGTGACATTCATGAGGACAGGGATGCTATCTTATCGAAACTTCTTAGCTCCCTCAGAGCCTATCACATTATCGTACACAGAGCAGGTGCTTAATAAAAATGTATCTCTGTTAAATATATCAAGCATTTCCCCTCCTGGACTGTAAGCTCTGTGAAGACAGGAAGTGTCAGCTCAACTTTTTATCCCATCTAGCATCTCACATAATGTTCTGTACACAGTAGGTGTTTAATAAATGTTTATTGAAGGAAACATATGTGTACAGTTGTATTTGATAAAAGGACATTGATAAATTGGAGAGCATCCAGTTGAGAGCAACCAAGACCAAGAACATCCTCAACTTTGAGATCAGTTGAAGGAATGCTGGTCCTGGAGAAGAGAAGATTCAGGGAGGGCAGGATGGTCATCTCTGGGCAAAAGGCTGTCCCATGAAAGGGCGATGAGGCTTGCTCTTTTTGAGCCCTGAGAGCAGAGCCAGGAGAACTCTTGGTCTTTGAGGAGAGGCAAAGTTGAAACTTCTTCTCAGGAGTAATTTGCTGCCACTAAGGGACAATGGGCTGGCCAGAGGGGCTGTATTCTTCTTCCTCTGGGGGTCTACTTGTCAAGTATGTTACGGAGAAGATTCCTTTTGGGTAAGTATGAAAATAGGTGGCTGCTTAGGGAAATGATGATAATGGTGATAACTGGTGTTTATGTAGGATTTGAAGTTTGCAAAGCACTTTAAATTGGTTATCTCACTTGGTCCTCACAACTCTGCGAGGCAGGGGCTATTATTACACCCATTTTACAAAGGAGGAAACTGAGGCTGAGCAGTAAAATGACTTACCCAGAGTTTTGACAAGTGGGGGAAAATACCATTTCATCACTAATCCCCATGAAAAAGAGAGACTGGGAAGGAAAGAACTGAATTAGACAAGAGGGAACTAATTAATAACCAAATTAAGAAATGAAGTAGAGAGCCCCCAAGTCCTTGAGTTACTCAAGTCACTGGGCCCAGAGGGACTGTATCTTCAGGCACTAAAAAGGATGGACAGGAGTGATTGCTCAGCAACAGTCAGTGAAACATTTTGGAGAAATGGGGATGTGCTTTATGCTCAGAGAAGGGCAGACATCATCTTGCTTTGCAGAAGAGAGAAGTGCATTGATTCTGCCAACAATACAGTAAACTCAACTTGAATTTCTGACAAAATCTACCCAGTATATATTATGTCTCCCACATTGAGCCTCTTGACCACAGGGGACCATGTTTTTTGCCTTTTTTGTATCTATAATTTTGCATTTGTAATTATCATGATGTCTGGCATATAAAATAGGTACTTAATAAATGTGTGTTGACTAACTGGGTAGTAAACATCTGGGAAAAAGGTCGAAATCAAAGTGTCTCATAATATTCTGGTGGGGAAATGAAGAGATGTGGGTTAGATGATGATGCTAAGTGAATCCAGAATTGTTTGAATGGATAGGCCCAAAGTCATCAATGACTTGATGTTAATTTGGAAGGAGGCCTCAGGGATCTGTGCTTTTTAACATTGCTATCGATGGTTTTGGCAAAGGTCAGTGACATCCCCATCAGATTGGCAGTAGCACAAAGTTAAGACAGATGGCTAACACTTTGGGTTACAGAGGCAGGGTCCAAAATGTTCAGTGAAACTAGAACCAATTCTAATAAGACTAACAATAGGCGTAAATGTAAAGTCTTACACCAAGGTTCAAAAAATCAATTTCACAAGTACAAGGTGGGAAGGTATAAATAGACAGCAACTGATCTGATCAGAATATTTTGAGTGGACTGTATATTCTGTAAGAGTATGCCAGAGTAGCCTAAAAAACTAAAGTAAACTTTGACTTCATTAAGAGAAGCAACAGCGTACCTACATGAGAAGGGAGGTGATAGCCCTTGTGTACTTTGCCCCAGTCATACTATATCAGGAACATGGTGGTCACTTCCGGGCAATGCATTTTCAGAAGGATCTTGACAGGCTGCATCCAGAGGAGGGCCATAAGGTTAAAAAAGGGATTCTTTAAGATGGCATCAGAGGGTCAGTTGAAGGAATTCAGTTATGTTTAGTCTGAAGAGGAAAAGATTGTAGGGAGGGGAAGAGAAGAGGGTGGGTGATATCCATCCTCAAGTACCAGATAGTTGCTATGTGAAGGAGGAATTCTCCTCATGTTTCAGCTCCTAGAAGACAATGGTGGAAGGGACAAGAAAGAAAATTTAGGCTTGATGTCCAGAAAAACTACCTAGTTAGTAGAACTGCCCCCAGAAATAGCTAGTTCACCATCTCTGGAGAGATTCAAGAAAAGACGGGATGACAACTTGTCAGGGATGGATCGAGGGGACTCTTGTCCTGGTGTGGATTAAGCTAAATGGCCTTGGAGGATCATTCCGAGATGGAGATCCCATCATTTTGTGAATTATAGCATTGGCTGTTCAGTTTTAATGACTCAGAAGGCACCTTTCTGTCTGTCTAGTCTAACCTCTCCCTTCTGTTTACAGAGGAGGAAACCGAGGTCTAGAAAAGTTCAGTCACATAGGATCTAAGTGACAGAGGCAAAATTTGAACTCAGACCCCAACTCCAGAGCCAGTGTTCTTTCCATTGAGTCTTGGCCCTCATCTTTGACTTTAGATGATGATGTGGTGTGGTTAGGGATCCAACAAATGAGGGCACCATGAAGCTAGGCAGGGGCTGGGATGGTTTTCCTTTGCTGCCGAGAAGGCAGCAAAGTCGAATTGTGTTTTGTTTCCTTCCCTGGATTCTTCAAATCTCAACTAAAATCTTTCCTCCTCCAAGATGCCCCTAATGCTTGCACCTTCCTTCTGTGGGCTGTTTCCTGTTTATCCTCTCTATATCTTGTTTGGACGTAGTTGCTTGCTTGTCGTCACCTCCATTCGACTGTGAGCTCCTTGAGGACAGGAACTATCTTTTGTCTTTCTTTGCACCTTCAGCACTGGTGGCCAGCACGGAGTAGACACTCAGTAAATACTAACTGCCTGACTGCCAGACCTTACTGGCAAAGAATTACCTGTCTTTCTGAGCAGAAGAGCCAGAAGTTGGCTGATCCAGGTACCTTCCTCTGCCCCATCTCTTCTATTCATTATAGATTCATCAACCTAGAGCTGGGATGGATCTCAGAAGCCGTCCAGCCCACCTCCCCTCATTTTTCAGATGGGGAAACCGAGGCCCAGGGAGATGAAGTCATTGTCCCAAGGCCACATAGCTTCAAAGGTGTCTTTTGAACCGAGGTGTAGAACACCAAAGACAATGCTCTTTTTAATGGGCCCCATTATTTCCTTTCATCTTCTCTCCAAGGCCGATGTTTCCTGTTTGTAGAGTTTTTCCATAGTTTTGAAGAACAGGCTGGTTGAGACGAGGACCCGGGGCCCTGGATGGAGACCCAGGATTGCTCAGTGACTAATCAGACCCCTCCCTGGTCCCCTTGCCACCAGACTCTGGAAGCAGGAGCCAATAAAGTTCCGGGGGTTTATAGTCCACTGCTTTCCAAGCTCATTTCCCTGGTATTGTGGGCCATATGAGACCCTGGAGATTACACATGCAAGTGGAAAGTGGGATATTCTTAGGCAAGGCCAATCTAAATACATTTCAGAGGAGGGGAGGGGGGTAAAACAAAGGGCTGGATGCAGGAGGTTGACAGAAACCATGTTAGAATTTAGTGCATGACTTCATCCTAGTAAAAACCATATCCCTCTAGCCCTGCCAAGTTTTGGGTGAGCCAGCCGGTGTTATCTGCTCTGCACATGCCAATAACCCAGTTGGGGCTGGGAGAGCCTATTTGAGCCCCTCACCATTGTGGCGTGCCCAAGGTGAAGGGGTGTCGCCAGGGTCCTCCCCATTTTCACTCTCTTTCTCGCCTTCAGACCTGTGCTGGCCAGCTTTCTAGTTCCAGGTGGACCTGTTTATTTGAACCGGGCCCCATTGCAAGGTGGGTAGACGTTGCTTTTCTGGGGAAGTAGCAAGAGATGGAAATCCCTGTGTAAATAGTTCAGAAAGACTTCATGGGCCGCCTGGGTCTCTTTTCCTGGAGGGTTAGTCAGAACATCCCAGATTTTATTTTCTTAGCAGTCCCACACCTTGGGCTCTTGGTTTGCTGTAGGCAGGCCCTGAGTGCTCTGACGGTTGGCCCCAGCCATCCCCAAGCTCAGAGTCAAACTTCTCAGCTCCCAGGTGTCACTGTTTATTGTTTGCTGGAGGCTCAGGGCTTCTCGTGAGGCCGTCCCCTGTTTCTTTGCTACCTTTCACTCTCGTCCTCGGAAAGCTTCCCTTGGAAATCCCCAGCTTTGGTTCAAATGGCTTGCCCTGTAATCTTGGAGACAGCTCACCAGATACCCCCCAATTAGGGCCTTGCTGCTCCCGGCTCAGTTTCCTGAGAGAAAGCTCGGGCACAATTAGATCACTTGAAGACGGATTAACCTGCTGTCTGTGAGATATTGAGAGAGAGAGAAAATTAAAGTAAAAAAAAAAGACATGACTAGCACATGGCGGGATCTCTTTGAAGGTGTCTTGAGGCAAGCCACTAATGAGTGCTAGGGCAGCGTTCTCCCACCTGTTCCCAACGGGTTAACAGTTTGTGGGGAAAGCAGAGGGGGGAAACCATCAGCCCTGTAATATTAAAATTGCCCCATCAGAAATCTGCAACCTCTTCTTTGTAGATGGGCCCCCAGGCCCTGTCCACACGGCCTTTGAGGTTCTGTTGGCACGAAGGCTCTGTTCAGACACGGGGTGTGAGAGTCTGGCGCCCCGGCCACTAATGAAAACTCATTATTGTCATTATTAATGATCATATTGGAAAGAACTCAGCAAGTATTTATGGAGGCACCGGGAGACACGCCCCCCAATGTCCGCTGCCGATGCTTCGTCCGTCATGGTTGGGGGGAGGTGGTGTTTGCTTCCCAACGGCTGTTAATTAATCGTGTCTGTATTAAAAATGTATGCTCTTTAATTTAAAGATATGCTGCTGAACACAAGTAAGTGAGCTCAGGAAAGAAAAAAGGATTAGGGAAATGTTTCAGGTAGTTGCTGCTGGCTGTGGATGGACCAGATTCCCTCCTCCAAATTCTTTTCTTTCTAGACTTTTCTCACCGATGCAGCATGGGCTGCCTCCAGCTGATCTTGGATGGTGAGCTGCAAAGGACCTCAGACAACACGTTCTCTTGTTTCTCCTCTTCCTGTCATGCCTGGAGCTCCTTCTCCATAGAAATTGGATCTGGGGGATTCTCATACTCAGTCGCATAGGAGGGGTAGCAGCATTGTTGTGGGCACATAGTTATTTAATTTTGTCCCAGGCAAATCTCTAATCATAACAACAATAAAAACAGCTAGAATTCATGCAGCACTTTCTTTTTTTTTCTTTTAAATTTTTTATTTATATTTTTGTTTTCAACATTTACTTCCACAAGATTTTGAGTTCCAAATTTTCACCCCATCTCACACCTCCCCCCACCCCAAGATGGCATGCATTCTGAATACCCCTTCCCCTAGTCTGCCTTCCCTTCTATCTCTCCCCCCCTTCTCTTATCCCCTTCCCCTTCAATTTTCATGTAGGGCAGGATGGATTTCTGTACCCCATTTCCTGTATTTCTTATTTCCCAGTTGCGTGTGAAAACATTTTTGTTAAATGTGTTTTTAAAATTTTGGGTTCCAAATTTTCTCCCTTCCTCCCTCCCCACCCACCCTCATTGATAAGGCAAGCAACTAAATATAGGTTATATATCTGCAGTTATGCAAAACACTTCCATAGAAGACATGCTGTGAAAAACTAACTCTATTTCCCTTAACCTATCCCGCCCACCCATTTATTCTATTCTTTCTTTTGACCCTGTCCCTCCTCAGAAGTATTTGCTTCTGATTACTCCCTTTTCCGATCTGTCCTCCTCTCAATCATCCCCCTACTCTCTTGTCCTCTTCCCCCCCTATTTTCCTGTAGTGTAAGACAGATTTCCACACCCAATTGAGTGTGTATGTTATTTCATCCTTAAGTCAAATCCTATGAGAATAAGATTCACTCATTCCCTCTCACCTTCCTGCTTTTCCCCTCCACTGTAAGAGCCTTTTCTTTTCTGTTTTTTTTTGTAGGATAATTTACCCCATTCTACCTCTCCCTTTCTCCTTCTCCTAGGATATTCCTCTCTCACCCTTTAATTTTATTTTCCAGATATGACCCCTTCATCTTCAACTCACCCTGTGCCCTCTATCTATCTGTCTATCTATATATACATACTTATAATTCTTTCCCTGCAACTACCCTAATACTGACAGAGGTCTCATGAGTTACAAATATCATCTTTCCATGCAGGAGTGTAAACAGTTCAATCTTAATAAGTCTCTTATGATTTTCTCTTTCCTGTTTACCTCTTCATGTTCCACTTGAGTCTTGTATTTGAAAATCAAATTTTCTATTCAACTCTGGTCTTTTCATCAAGAATGCTTGAAAGTCCTCTATTTCACTGAATGACCATTTTTTCCACTGAAGAATTATGCTCAGTTTTGCTGGGTAGGTGATTCTTGGTTGTAATCTTATCTCCTTTGCCCTCCGGAATATTATATTCCATGCCCTGTGGTCCCTTAATGTAGAAGCAGCTAAATCTTGTGTTATCCTGATTGTGTTTCCACAATACTTGAATTGTTTCTTTCTGGCTGCTTGTAATATTTTCTCCTTAACCTGGGAACTCTGAAATTTGGCTACAATATCCCTAGGAGTTTTCCTTTGGGGATCTCTTTCAGGAGGAGATGGGTGGATTCTTTCAATTTCTATTTTGCCCTCTGGTTCTAAAATATCAGGACAGTTTTCCTGGATCATTTCTTGAAAGATGATGTCTAGGCTCTTTTTTTGATCATGGCTTTCAGATAGTCCAATAATTTTTAAATTCTCTCTCCTGGATCTATTTTCCAGGTCAGTTGTTTTTCCAATGAGATATTTCACATTATTTTCTAATTTTTCATTCTTTTGGTTTTGTTTTACAGTGTCTTGATTTCTCATAAAGTCACTAGCTTCCAATTGCTCTATTCTAATTTTTAAGGAAGTATTTTCTTCAGTAATCTTTTGGACTTCCTTTTCCATTTGGCCAATTTTGCTCTTTAGGGCATTCTTCTCCTCATTGGCTTTTTGGACCTCTTTTGCCATTTGGGTTAGTCTATTTTTTAAGGTGTTATTTTCTTCAGTATTTGTTGGGGTCTCCTTTAGCAAGCTTTTGGCTTGTTTTTCATTATTTTCTTGCATCACTCTCAGTTTTTCCTCTACTTCTCTTACTTGCTTCTCAAAATCCCTTTTGAGCTCTTCCAAGGCCTGGGACTGATTCATATTTTTCTTGGAGGCTTTGGATGTAGGAGCTTGACTTTGTTGTCTTCTTCTGGTTGTATGTTTTGATCTTCTTTGTCACCAAAGTAACATAATATAGTCTGACTCTTTTTGCGCTGCTTACTCATGATCCCAGCCAATTACTTGAGTTTTAAACTCTTTGTTAAGGTAAGAGTCTGCTTCCAATGTGAAGAGTGTACTGTCCCAAGCTTCGGGGGTTTGTACAGCTATTTTCAGAGATACTTCTAGGGACCTGTAAATTTTCAGTTCTTCCAAGGTGCTATGATAAGGGGCAAGGTGTTTTCTCTGCACCACCACAACAAGCTCCACCGCACCAGCGCTCCTCCTTGCCCCAGGATTGCCCCTCAGAACTGTGACCCAGATCCAAGCACAGGCAAAGCAAGAGATTCCTGCCTCAGCACTGGCAAAGAGATCCCTGCAATCCCCCTCTGATCAGCCACTCGATTCCCCCTCAGTCTGTGGGCTGGGAGCTCAGGAGGCAGCTGCTGCCCCGAGGACATGCTGGAGACTTGCGGCTGAAACCTAGCTCCTCTCTCACCACAGTCACAGACTTTTCCCACTGACCTTCTAAGTTGTCCTTGGCGTTCGTGGGTTGAGAAGTCTGGAAGCCGCCACAGCTGCCTGCCATTCAGTCCTCTGAGGCCTGCTCCAGGTTTGCTGTGGCCAGCGCGCCCACGCCGAACTGCGCTCTTCTCCCCGCCCCAATGCAATGTACCTTTCCAATCAACCATCCAGGCTGTCTTTGGCTGGAAATTTGTTTCACTCTGTCTTTTTCTGCGTTCTGCTGCTTTAGAATTTGTTTAGAGCCATTTTTTTAGGTATTTGGAGGGCTTTGGGAGAGAGCTCAAGACAGTCACTGCTTTCCCTCCGCGGTCTTCCATGTAGCACTTTAACGCTTGCAAAGATGTGTTTGTGTTATCTTACCAGATCTATGACTCAATTTGGAGAACAAGAGCTGGTTGGTAAGGGGAGTTTCCTCATTAGAAATTTCCTTTATTATTGTGTAAAAAAAAAATACTAGATATTATATAAAGCCTCGGGGTTACAAAGGAAAAAAAATGAGGCAGTTCCTGCATCTAGGAACTTAGCTACTCTTGGGGTTGAGGGGAGAATACAGACACTAAGAGGCAAAAACAAAGTGATTTGAAGGGGCTCTAGCAACTGGTCCCTTGTAGGAGGTGACATTTGAGCTCAGTTTTGGAAGAAATTAGGAATGCAAGAAGATAAAAGATTCTAAAAGTTAAGTAAGGCGGGAAGGAATGCCAGGCATAAGGAACTGCCCAGGTAAAGGCTTAAAGACTGGAAATGGAATGTCATGAACATAGAATGGCAAAAAGGCCAGACTGGCTGGCCTGAAGAATGTATGGACACATGTAACAGAAAGCCTAGAGAAGCTACATTGGTAGAGGGAGGATTTTTTCACCGGGAGTTCCCTGTACCAGTGAAGTCACAGGACAAGATCAACAAACTAATGAAGAGCATTGGGTCACCCTGCTATATATGAATGTGAGGAAAGATTTAGCCGGTTCTTCCTAATCAAAGTAAGTCATTAAGCATTTATTAAGCACCTACTATGTGCCAGACACTACAAAGACAAAAGTGAAACCACAACAAGCATTTACTAAGCACCTACTAAGTGCCATATACTGTGAGAAGCACTGGTGATACAAAGAAAGGCAAAAGACAGTCCCTGCCCTCAAGGAGCTTACAGTCTAATGGGAGAGACAACAGGTGAACAATTATGTACAAGCAGGATACATATTTCATATATATATATATATACACACACACATTCATATCTATACATATACAATACAGGATAAATTGTCAACAAACTGAGAGGGAAGGCACTAAGATTCATGGGGGCTGGGAAAGGCTCCCTGTTTGCCTCAGTTTCTTCATCTATAAAATGAGCTGGAGAAGGAAATGGTAAATGACTCCAGGATCTCTACCAGGGAAACCCCAAATGGGGTCATGAAGAGTCAGACGCAACTGAAAACAACTGAACAACCACAAAAAATTATAATATTATCAGTAGCAGTAGTAGTAGTAATAATAATAATAGCTAACACTTATATAGGATTTTTAGATTGGCACAGCACCTTAACAGATATACTCATGTGAGCCTCACCACAGCCTTGTGGAGGGGGTACTATTATTATCCCCATTTGACAGATAAGAAAATTTAGACTAGGTCATGCAGCTATCAAGTGTCTGAGGCAGGATTTGAAGTTGGGTCTTCCTGACTACCAGTCTCTTGCTCTATTTGCTTCCACATTGGAAGCAGACTTTTACCTTAACAAAGAGTTTAAAACTCAAGTAATTGGCCGGGATCATGAGTAAGCAGCGCAAAAAGAGCCAGACTATATTATCTTACTTTGGTGACAAAGAAGATCAAAACATACAACCAGAAGAAGACAACAAAGCCAAAGCTCCTACATCCAAAACCTCCAAGAAAAATATGAATCAGTCCCAGGCCTTGGAAAAGCTCAAAAGTTAGATGGCGGCTGTAATTGTAGCCTCTGAAGATGTCTGGTATGTTGGGTGGGTCCTCTGATGATTTATGGGAAGGCACAGATTGATTTGTATCTGCACCAGTAAAGGGGAGCCCCACACCCAGATGATCACAGATCTGCTGACACGGAGTAAGGCGGAGTAGGTGTATACGTTCAGTCTCTCCTCAGGGGAAGCTTATATAACCATTCAGTAACACTTTCCTGATCGGACTCCGGGAGGGGGTGTCGGTATGGATGGAGAGAAAAGGCCGCCCACATAAGCAATCATGTTTGACAAACATGGGGTCTTGGTGGTTCAGAAGAATGCCTTAGGAGAGGTTTGGATTTGTGTCTGTTTCTGCCCTGGTAACTTACAGCACGCTCCGCATCTCATCATCTCATCCCTAGCCTTTGGGGGCTTTTATCAGGGTGTGGGTGTCGAGGAACTGTCTCTCGCTCTTTCCTTCCAGCTGAAGGAGCCATCCCAGGTCAGGGAGCTTGTCCCCCCCAAAGGCATTTTGCTGGCTTTGTTGGGTCCTGTTTCTACCGGAGAAAGCTCTCTGTACCCTGCAGCGCCTGGGGATGTCATTCCTTTGCAGATCAGAGTGACCATCTCCCCTCTGTCTCAGGGTCGGGTGTCCATCCACACTCTTTGAAATTGGATCATCCTCCACACACCTTAAGTCCCTCACAAGCCGGGCCTTGGCTCCTGGACAAAGCTGAGGGCAAAGGGCAGATTTCCGTGCCCTTCCTGGGAGCTCAGCTCCTTTGAATCCCACTGAGCTGTACCTTCAGAGAAGTTCCAGACTGCTGGAGGAAATCCCATAATTGTGGCAGCTCTGATAAACCTCCAGATTAAGAGGAAGGGCCCCTCTCTGCATGCCTCCCTAGGGGCAGGGGATTCCTCTTGAGGTGCAGGGTGTTCCTCAGCCATAAGGTCGTAGATTTCATGATGTGATCATCATAGCTAACATTTATTTAGCATTTTAAGGTTTACAAAGTACATTCTACAAATATTATTTCAAACAAACCTAGAAGGTAGGCGCTATCATTATCCCCATTTATCCCCTTTCACAGATAAGGAAACGGATGAACAGAGGTGAAGTGACTTGTCCAGGGTCACGCAGCTAATAAGTGTCTGAGGTCAGATTTGAGCTCAGGTCCTCTTGACTCCAGGTCTGGACCTCTACCCCCTGAGCAAAAGGAGTATTAGATATCATCTGGTCCAGTCTCTTCATTTTGTGGGTGAGAGGACTGAGGCCCAGGAAGTATAAGAGACCTGTCCAAGGTCACACAGGTCTTAACCATCCGAGGCAAGATTTGAACCCAGGCCCTCAGAGTCTGGGGCTGTACTCTCTCCCCTACTCCACACTGCCTGGGCCTCTGAGCTGCCATTTCGTTCAAGATTTTGTGATTCCGTGGGTCTTTCCCTGGCGGCCAAACCCTGTGGTTTGGATGAGATCACCAAAATAAAAAATGCTTCTCCAACTTTTCCAGCGTTTTGATGGGGCTTTCGCTGGCACCGGTGGTGTGGACCATGGCCCGTTGTTTGGGAACTGAGGAGAGCCGGTCCCATTTGACAATAGATGGTATCAATTACTTGTTTTAATAAAATAAGGGCTGTGTCACCAGACTGCGATGCACCTCCCCTTTCCTGTGGGAACGCCAGCCAGCTCTCAGCCCACAGAAGCTTGTGTGAGCGCCGTCCCGCCTGGCACAGCACCCAGTTTCTCCCACCACCTTGGTGCAAAGAAGATTGTTCTGCTGTTTCCCTGAGCCCTCGAGGCAGAGAGCTGGGCTGGGCTCAGAGAAACAGAAGCTGCCTGCCCAGGGGCTGGTGTCTGAAGGGGTGACATCAGGCCTTCATCCTAAATCCTGGGGGGATTACAGACTCTCCAGAATCCGGACCAACAAAGCAGGAAAGACAGTTGGACCATATCTGATTGGCTTTGGCTTAAAGATGTTCCAGGGGCCACAGCGGATATAGTTCTGGATTTGGCACCAGGAAGGCCTGAGTTCAAATTCAGCCTCAGATACTTACTAGCTGGTGACCCTGGGCAAGTCACATAACCTGTCTAGCCTCATTTTCCTAATTTGTAAAATGGGAAGATAATACCAGCACCTCCATTGCAGACCCGTTGTGAGGGCAATAGGAGATGATATCTGGAAAGGCCTGCTTTGGAAAACGTAGAGCACTTATAGAAATGATAGGGATGGTTCTTATAGATGGAGAGCCCACTGGCTCCCGGAGCAGGTCGCCCCATTCTTTGGGGAGCTCTACTTGTTAGGAAGTTTTATTTTGTAATTTCAAGTCTAACGTTGTCTCTTAAGAACTTGAGTCATCTCCTATTGGTTCAAGCCACACCTCTGCCCTAAGACTTTCACCGATGCCGTGCCTCCAGTCACTGATGTTTCCCTCCTCTCCCTGACTTGCCTGCTGTTTATCACGGTCACAGCCTCAGTGAAAACCCTTAGACTGGTCTTCCCTCTTCCTGCCCAGTGCCCCTCAAAAGACAAAAACACAAAAGCAAAAACGCTGTTTTTTTATCTAGTTCCTTCGGCGGGATCCTCACGTAGCAGGAGACTGAGGCTTTTCATCAGCCGGCAGGTGCCTAGCACACATTAGGATCTCTGAAAAGGTTTGTTGATTGACTGTTTGATTGAACCTGGTTGCCTTCCCTGGGATGCCCTCCAGCCTATCCTCATCCTTCATAAGTTATCATGCTCACAACTGAACCCCAGATTCCAGATGTGACCAGTCCAGGGCAGAACATTTCAAGACAATCAGCTCCTTCTTCCCAAGAGCCATGCTCCTCCCACTTGCATGAGTCATGCTAGGCACTGAGATTTTGCCCACTGGACAAACTTGTTTTGTTCTCATTTGGCCAAGGGGGCCAGGGCATCAAGGGGATAGGCTCCGATCACCAGCTGGGTGTCTGGCCAGAGGGCCCTTTTGATGTCTGCTACAGAGACAGTGTAGCCTGGAAGGCATAATGCTGGAAGAGGAGACTAGGGTAGACCTGAGTTCAGATCCCATCTCAGACTATTGTCAGCTGTGTGGCCTGGGGCAAAGCAATTAATCTTTCTTAGCTACTTTATAAAAGAAAGAAAGAAAGAGAGAGAGAGAGAGAGAGAGAGAGAGAGAGAGAGAGAGAGAGAGAGAGAAAGGAAGGAAGGAAGGAAGGAAGGAAGGAAGGAAGGAAGGAAGGAAGGAAGGAAGAAAGAAAGAAAGGAAGGAAGAAAGAAGGAAAGAAAGAAGAAAAAAAGAAAGAAGGAAGAGAAAGATAAGGAGAGAAAGAAAAAGAGAAAGAAACAAGCCTCTGCACAGGCCTTCCTCATGCCTGGAATGCCCTCCCTTCTCACTTTCTTATCTTGGAACATCCTAGTTCACTTTTTTTTAAGGCAATTGGGGTTAAGTGATTTGCCCAGGGTCACAAGTGTCAAGTGTTTGGTCTAAGGTCGGATTTGAACTCAGGTTCTCCTGACTTCAGCACCGGTGCTCTATCCACTGCGCCATCTAGCTGCCCCCATCCCAGTTCACTTTAAGGCTTAGTAGGTAATGGAATGAGCTTTTCTATAGCATCTGGTATGTTCCAAGCACTGTATTAAGCATTTTCTCATCACAACAACCCTGCAAAGTAGGTGCTATTATTATCCCTATTTTACAATTGAAGAAACTGAGGCAGACAGAGATGAAGAGACTTGCCCAGGGTCAGAGCTAGGAAGTATCTGAGGCTGGATTTGAACTTGGGTGTTTCAGATTCTGTGCCCAGTGCTCTATCCCCTGCACCATCCATCTGCTTCCTCCAGATCTGAGTTATTTCCTTTCCCTCTCCCTTCTCCCCACTCTCATTCCTGTGTATTTTCTCTCACTCGTTTATCTGTGATGCAGCCTCTGAGCACCTCAGACATCATCTGGGCAAACTCACCCTCTCAGGTCTCCAGGTGCTCTTTAAGACTCTTCAGTTGCAGAGAAGGGGTTGACCTGCACTGTCAGAGGGACTTTCCCCACCTGGGACTTCCCTATACCAAAGGAATCAGCATCTCCTCCTTCTCCCTCTTCTCCTTCGGGCACCATTTTCTGAACAAAGCCATTCTTGATTTCCCCTCTCACCACTTCCTTTGGATTCAGTCTTTGTTATCTTTCCCATTAGTTTGTAAAGTCCTTGAAAAGGGGGGTTGTTTCAGTCTTTTTTTTTTTTTTTTTTTGCATTTGCATCTGTGGCTGTCTGGTATTGTGGTATTGTGCCTGGCATATAAGAGGTGTTTAATTAATGCTTATGGGTTGACTGATTATAAGTTCATGGGACTGTCTCATTTTTTTTTCCATTGTGACCCCTCCCCCCGGTGACTGGCACACTTAATAAATGTTTGTTACTTGGCTGATCCAGTTGATTAGAGAGCCAGTAAGTACAAACTCACCTGGCCACAGACATGGCCATCCTTGCTATCCCATCTAGCCATCTTGCCAAATGCTCTGTTGCATTATGGCAACATATGTTACCCTGTCCACCTTCCTCCCTTTCCACCTCCTGCTCTGGGTACATTTAATCCAATCAGTATTACCAAGCATCTGGAAAGGGTGTATCAGTCATCCGCCCCGTACATCACCTCACCATCCAAGCGATACTAAAATTCCCTTCCCCAGCCTCCACTCCCATGTAGCTGATAATCTTCTATTAGAATATAAGCCCCTTGAGGGCAAGGATTATGACATTGATGTATTTGTTTTCCAGCACTTAGTACTATGCCTTTTCATATATTCAGGCAGTTTTCAACTCAGTCTTAAGAGGGAACTATAACAAATGGAGCTTTCCTGAAATGAGACCCGATGCCTGGGTAGTTACTGAACTCCCCATGACTGTCAATGTTTGAGTATGTTTAGATCACCTACTAGAGAAGAGACTTGCGTATTGGGTGGACAGTTGGGTTCCGCATCCTCTGAGGAACCTTCAACTCCAGGATTCTGGTTGTGTGTGTCTGAGCCCAGGTGAGGGGCCATTTCTGCTACTGCCTGTAAAATCTGACTCAGCATTTGGAAGGGATGGGGTAGTGCCAAAGCCTGGATCGCACGTCCAGGCACACCCTTTGCTCTTGTACGTGTTTGGGAAGTGTAGTCTTGGTATCACTGGAACACTTAAGATAATTATCCTTTCATAACGCTCTTAGCTTTTCAAAGTGTTTTTATATCTGCCTTCTTATTTGATCTTCAAAACAAGGTATTGTGGTATTAGCTTTATTATCCCTATTTGAGAAATCAGGATTCTTAGGCACAGAAAAGTTGAGTAATTTGCCTGAGATTCACAGCTAATGATAGACGAAGATCTAGAGGAGCTCCTGGACAAGACTTATAGCCCTGGGCTATTTCATCAGAACTATTCTGGGCTAAGACTGCCCTTGACGATTCTGGCTGGTTTGAGGTGTCCTGAGCATCACTAGGTGGCACAGTGGATAGAGTGCCAGCCTGGAGTGAGGAAGACTCATCGTCATGAGTTCAAATCCAGCCTCAGACACTTACTAGCTGTGTGACCCTGGGTATGTCACTTCATCCTGTTTGACTCAATTTCCTCATCTGTAAAATGAGCTGGAGAAGGAAATGACAAACCGCTCTAGGATCTCTGCCAAGAAAACCCCAAATGGGGTCCCAAAGTGTCACAACTGAAGAAAATGTGCCAGGCACTGTGCTAAGTGCCAAATACTAACTAGACTTCAGTGATCACACCCACTGTCCTCTGCTTTTATCTGACCTCATCTGGATTATGGTATTCAGTTCTGGGCATGAGGAGGGCAACCAGAATGGTGGGCAGGCTTTGAGTGTTTTACAGTTATGATCTCAACTGATCCTCATAGCAACCTGAGGTCCTATTAGTGTAGCCATTTACAGTTGGGATAGACAAGGTAGGACAAGATAAAAAAGTGTAAGATAAGCTAAAGACTGTATCAAATACTTACTTTAGAGACACAAATACAGGAAAGCAAGAGGAGATAGTTCCTCCCCTCAAGGAGATTACTCAGATTTGGGTGAACTTGAGCAGAAGTTCTTAAATTTGAATTTAAAGAAGTTCCTAAATTTAAAATTAAAAAATTTAAACATTTTTTATAATTTTATTTTTATTAGTTTTTGATTTTTATTATTTATTTTTAACATATTTTCAAATTTTGAGTTCCAAATTCCCTCCCTTCCTCCCACCCATTGAGAAGGCCAGCAACATGATATCAATTCTACATGTGAAATCATGCAAAATGTATTTCTATCTTAGCCATGCTGCAAAAAAGCAAGAAAAATAAAGTGAAAAAATAATACTTGAATTTGCAGTCAGATTTCTTTGATAACTATTTCAATCTAATTGGTCTCCTTCACAATCCAATGTGTTTGATTTTGTGCTTCTGAGCAGGCCTCGAAAGATGTAGAAACTCTGGCCTATGTGATCTCTGAAGTCCATCCCAAACCTGAGTCCCTTCTCTGATTCTCTACTTTGGGTAGATTCTGAACCAGAGGCACTGGGACCCCTACAGTCTATAAATGGTAGCTCTTATTATTATTATCTCCACAGTTAAAACCAAGAGAATGGATGAGTTCACACGATGAATGAACATGAAGTTAGAAGAATAGAAGGTCTAGATTTTAGCCATGAGGAAGGATGGGCCTTTGGAAGAAATGAGCCCAAAGTTGATGGTATAAGGAAAAAGAAGAATTATACCAAGAATAGCTAATATTTCTATAGCACTTTGAGGTTTGCAAAGTGATTTACATGGGTTCTCTCATTTGATCTAGCAACCACCCTGTGTAGTAGGTGCTATCATTATCATTCCATTTTACACATGGGGAAACTGAGGGCCTTGGAAGTTACATGCCAACTCAGGGTCACATAGCTAGAAAATGAGTGAGATAGAATTCAAATCCAGTTCTTTCTGTTCCAATTCTAATGCTCTATCCACTAGGCACATTGCCTCCCAAGGAGAGCCTAGGGAGACCCTTGGATTTGACCCAAAAGAGTTCATGATAAGGGTGGATAGGAAGAAGAGGCTGCAGGTGTAGACCACATATTGAAAAAATTTGGCAGCAGATGGAAGGAGGGAAACAGGGCAGTTCCTGGAAGGGCTAGCAGGGTTATGTGGAGCATTTTTTATTATTATTTAAAGATCAGGAGATCTGAGCATGTTGAAGGCAGACAGGAAGGAGACCTGGGAGAGAGAAGGGTGAAAGATACCAGAGAGGGAGGGTTACGATGGGAGTGAGTCCTGAAGAAAATTGGAAGGCCTAGACTACGGAGTCCAGAAGGAGTGAGCTGACTTTGGACAAGAGGATAGAAAGCTTTTCCTATCAGAAGAGAGAGAGAGATAGAGAGACAGAGAGAAAGAGAAAGAGAGAGACAGACAGAAAGACAGAGACAGAGACAGAGAGAAAGAGACAGAAAAGACAGAGAGAGAGATACAGAGACAGAGAGACTGAGACAGAGAAACAGAGAGACAGAGGGAGAGAGAGAGACAGAGACAGAAAGACAGACAAAGAGACAGAGACAGAGAAATACAGAGAAAGAGAGACAGAGACAGAAAAACAGAGAGAGAGAGGACAATGTAGCACAGGGGATTCTTAGCTGCATACAGGAGGTCCCTTCCAGCTCTGAGACTCTGGTATTCCAGGACAAGGAGATCCTGAGGTCAATCAGTCAATCAGTGAGCATTTACTATGCTCCTTCTGTGTGGCTGGCACAGTGTGGGGCAAAGGAGATTCAAAGATAAATATAAAAGAGTCTCAGGGACAGCAGGTAGAGTACAGACTTTAGAGCCAGAGGACCTGGATTCAAATCCCACTTCTTATGTTACTTATGTGACCTTGGGCAAATCATTTGAACTTCCTGGGCCTCAGTTTCCTCATCTGTAAACTGAGAGGGTTGAACTGGATGACACTTAGGCCCCTTCCAGTTCTAAATCTGTGATCCTATTAACATTATTCTGGGACAGAGGGAGAAAGACAATATGTGCATATGCCTTCCAGAAAAGATCAGCCATTTTTCACTCCTGTTGGACTCTCTGTGATCCCATTTGGAGTTTTCTTGGTAGAGATACTGGAGTGGTTGGCCATTTCCTTCTCTAGCTCATTTTACAGATGAGGAAACTGAGGCAAGCAGGGTAAAGTGACTTGTCCAGGATCACACACCTAGCAAGTATCTGAGACTAGATTTGAACTCTGTAAGATGAATTTTCCTGACTCCAAGTCTGGAGTACTATCCACTGAGCCACCTAGCTGTCTGTGCCTTCCCTGTGAAACAACCCTGAAATTATCCTGCCTACACCTTGTTTGTACAGTTCTTTGCAAGTCATCTCCCCTGTTAGAGCGTGAGCTCCTTGAGGGCAGGGACTGTTTTCGTCTTTTTCTCTTTCGAGAGTGCTCGGTACAATGCCTGGCACACAGTAGGGGCCTGTCGATTGACAGCATAGCTATATAAAATAGGGGTGAATGAAGAAACTCAGCTAGCTGAATTGAATCTCCTGTGCACAAGGAAAGCTACAATCATTGGCTAACAGTGGGAGCTAGGGAGAAACAGCCATTTTGGAGGGGATGGTCTGTAATAAACCCAGTGGGAAACATGCCAGGGAGTCACTTAGAGACATGATGGGGCAAAGACCATCTGAGCTGACTGTCTGAGGTATGATACTTCTAAAATGGACACATCCCAAGAAGCCTCTCTCGGATGGGAAGATGAGGATTTTTCATAGATCGACAAACCAGCCAAGCTAACATTGACTATCCCAAAGCAGTAGAAAGTTGCAGGCTCATATGTGTCCTGTCCAGAAAGCCCCCCCCGCAAGAGCATTATTTTCCCTGGCATGCTTTCACAGGAGGGCTGGTGATTAGAAAAGCAACCTAACCAGGAAGAAATGAACCAGGTAGGGTTGATTTCCTAAAAGCTGTTGGTCGGTGTGTATATAAAGAAGGAGTTGTGGCTGCTAATTACCCCCCTGAAGTCCTTCAGAGGACAAAGCTCCTTATGACTCTGGCTTTGAAGTCGAACTTGTATATGCCTTGAGAAGGTCAGAACTGACTGGCTCTGCATAGCTTTGCATCAGACGAATGTAGATGTTAGCTCCCGGCTTTGGGGTGTGTTTTCATGGAGGCCAGCAAAACAGGCAAAGATACAGCAAGATTTACAGTAATTTCTAATATCATCTGACACCATTTGCGTAGTAACTATCTTTCTCATGACTTGATAACAATTCCTTAGGCAGCCTTGGCCAACCAGCAAGCAACTGGGAAGGAAACGGTTTTGTTGTTGATTTTTCTGGTTTTTGTTTTGTTTCGTTTTTAAAGGCAACACTTTCTAAACCTCCTAAGATTTAGAGAGTTGGTTTGGATTTGGGGGAAAGGCTCTGGCTGTATCTGAGTTGGTTTGCCAGAAATATTTTCATGAACACATGGGGGATTGGATGCCGAGGTGACATATGTCTGGCCCGCCCTGGAAAATGGATTCTGAATTGCATTCTCGTCCCTCCCGACTTGGGCTTTTGGAACAAGAGTCTTTCATCATCTTGCTGGTGTTTAGTGGAGTTGGAAACCCACAAATAAGAGACCAATATCAGGGAGGGCTGTGACAGAGTTCCTTTTGACCCGGGTTCTGTGTAACTCAGTCCAAAGACGTCTAGAACCATCCCCCTCTTCAATGACAATGGTACTCATTGTCACAAGGAAGCGTCAATCACGGGCTGTGACTTTCAGAGCTAAAGCCACCTTTCCCCTAGTCTTCAGGATAGCCAGGGGTCTCATTCCTACCAAATGTGTTTATTCAGCCTAGTAAAAACATGAAATGGGGAATAAATCTCTGCCGACCCCAAAATACTTTTCGCCACAGCTGTAAACCATAAAACATTTAGAAAGGCGTGCATAAGAGTCGTGAGACTATGGTTTCCCCAGCCAGAGTGGAGGGTGAGACCTAGGAGGTGGCCATTGGGAGGGTCAGACCTTCCCTGAAAAATCATGGGGAGAGGGAGGGGCACATTATATAAGTTGTCAAATTATTTCTTCCCAGTAATGAAAAGCATGCACCCCACAGTCTGCTCAGCCATATAAAATCAAAAGGCCTGTGACTTTGTGTCATAAAAGGGGTTAATCGTCAGTTTCAGAAAGTGGCAAGTTTATTGATCTTGTTAAAGGCAACAGAGCATGTGTGGTTGGTTACCCCTGTGGGGGGAAAAAGCCAGTCCCCATCTTGTTATGCTTTGGACACAGTTATTGGGTTTGGAGACCAAGTTGAGGGATGTAGACTGAAGCGATCAGTACCTGACCCTTTCACCTGTCCAAGTTCGATCCATGCTTCAAGGCCAGGCTCAAGTTCTGGTTTCTCCAGAGCTTAGTTATTAAATGTACAATCCCATGACCTCAGAATCCTGAACAAGAATCCCATAGCCATAGCCTGTAGTCCAATGGAGCTAGCTCTCACGTATCTCCTTCTCTCCTAAAATTTTCCCACGGGTACCGTTTAGTGCATAACTATATTCTTGAATTATTATTTTGTTGTTTCACCTGTGGTATTCCTCTTACCCCACCTAGAGAGGAAATTCTTTAAGGGCAGGGCTGGATTTTATATGTCTTTATCCCCCATAGCATTTGTAGTAGGACTGCAGGTTTACCACTGGGAGTGATCTCAGAGGTCAAGCCCCTCATCTTACAGCTGAAGAACTTTAGTTTTAGAGGGGTAAAGTGACTTTGCCAGGGTCATACAGGGAGTTAGTGGCAGAGGTAGGATTTGAACTCAATTTCTCTGAATCCAAAGCCAATGGTCTTTCCATTGTAACAAGCCACATTCTAGCAGAGTGAAAGCCTAGCCCGAGGACACAGTGCACTTGATTGCTGACTGAGTGTTAACAAGCCCATTTATGACTCATTCTGTCTACCTGATGGCCCAAGACTCTAGGTTGTGGTTCACTTTTCTTTTCCCCCATCTTGCTGTCTGACTGTCACCATTGCTCTGATTCTCCCCACCTGGATGAGTCCCCTTTACATAGGACCTAGACCCGCAGACCTTGGACTTCCAGAATCCCTGCCCCCACCATCACCTTTCTTTGTAATCTACTCATCTTTGGAGTATCCACCCTCAGGCCTAACCAATTCATTGATGACTGGTGAATGCAAATTAGCCTGTCTACAAACCAGACACCACTCACTTTCACATCTTATCTAGACGGCTAATGACCCATCTTGTTATCTGCCTTCTGACTTCTTGTACCCCCTTAATTACCCTTTATCCCTTGACACGTATAATTCCTCGTTCTGGGCATAGGAATCAAATCAGCATCATTTTATTTGTATAAGGATCATTGCAACTGACTGCCTTATACATCAACTCAACACTCAGCATCTGCTTTTCTCCCTGGACAAACCACCCCCGACCTGGCCACCGCTTTTCCTTATCTGTTCCTTTCCCCAATGAGAATGTAAGCTTCATGAGGGTAGAGATTATTTTTTTTTAATGTGTACCATTAGTCTTCATTCATTCATCATTGATAGTGTTGGGTCCATAGTAGGTGCTTGATTGAAGGCAGAGTCCAGAGTGGGGGCATGATAGTTGAGTTTATAGAGCTGTCCCATGGAAAGGGGATTCTATTGACTCTTCTTGACCCCAGAGGGTGGAATTTGGAATAATGGGTAGAAATTGTACAGAGGAAGATTCTGACTTGATGTCAGGAACAACTTAACAATGAGGAGTTGGAGAAAGTGGAATGGGCTGCCTGGGGAGCTAGTGAGTTCCTCCTAACAAGATGAATGACCACTTGTGGAGGATATTGAAGAAGCAGATTCTGGCAGGCCTGGATGTGGTGACCTCTGAGGGCCCTTCCAATTCGAAGAGTCTGTGATTCTGGCTACTTCTTCGCTGCCACAGGCAAGCCCTTGTCACTTCAGTTTCCTCATTCAGGTGTTGCTAATACCAATGAAATCACAAGTTCGGTTACTATCCCTACTTGAGCTTTATTATTCTGTTTGATTATTTTCTTATTTATTCATAAAATTTCAACTTATTTCTCATTAATTAATCAGTTGGCTCAAAACCCTATTTTCGTTACTAAATAAACTAGAGAAACCTTTTTTCTCAGTAGTGGATAATAGTATCTCTCTATATATTAAATCCTCTAATCTCCTCTGATTAAATAAATTGAGCTTACTGAATATACAGTTTAATAATTGAAATCAACAATAGAATTAAAGACACAGATAATAATTTATGATATTTTATCTATGCTAAAGATCATAGTCAGAGTCACTTTAAACCAACATTGTGCTGGTAAATGTTTAACAACCAGCTCTCTGGGGGAAAATATGTACATCAACATATTTTTAAGATTAATCTGCATTACAAACATTTTCTTCATTACTTTCTTAAGTCTAGGAAATCACAGAAACAATAAACTAAAGCCTGATTTGTATAACATTTGCTGATTTCCAAGGTATAAATATTCACAGTGAAAATTTAACAGTTGGCTCCCTCAAGCCCTCCAGCACACCCCTGCCTTCAACCCTCAATATAACAGTTGATGAGCATTTCCAGAAACACAATTTTACCATTCAGTTCACTGCAAATTCTAATTGAAGTCTTGCAAGAATCCTCTCCATATTTCTCCTCAGGATAAATGTTCAATTTAGTTTCCCAGGAAATAAGTCATGTTTGTTCTTTTTCTTTGTCTTCTCCTCAGCCATCACAGGAAACAATCTTACCAGAGTACTCCATAAACTGCCAATTGCTCATATTTTTCATGTAATTCTCTTTTTAATGTTTATAATATAGAAGTTCAGACAATTCTTACATGGAATAAATTTCTCCTCACCTTTTCCCCTCTTTCTTCTTTGGAGTTTATCTCATAGATCAGAAAAAAAAAGCACATATTCTCCCTGACTCCATAAGGAGAAACAACATTTAACAAGATACTTACAGCTGTGATTCTCCAAATTGTGTTTTCTTCATCATTTCGTTTGGCTCTTAAACACACAGTAACAGTATCTATGGCCTCTATAGGAGAGCTTAATGAAACAGATGTTACATTATTAGCAAGATTGTTTCTTGCCAGACAGTACCTGATGATAGAATGGTGTGGTAGAACCTAGATTGGGAGTCAGAGGACTAGGGTTTAAGTCTAGCTTCTGACCTTTACTATCTGTGTGACCTTGGGCCAGTCACTTAACTTTCCTGAGCCTCAGTTGCCTCATCTGCAGGCCTGTAAGTTCTCTTCTAGCCTTGCTTCTATAATCCTTGGACAACTTTTCCAGAACTTGTCCTTCTCTGACATAGCCTTTGAGAATCCAAGTGATTCACTGTGAAGGGCATAGTACCTCTGACCTATACTGCCTACATGACCCTGGGAAAGTTACCTGACCTATTGGTTTTCCAGGTGACTCTCTATAAATTGCAGACCAGCTGCCAATATGCATCTATGTAGAGAGTTCACTACAAGGATGACTCATAGAACTGGTCATTCACTTCTCCAAAAAAAAAAAAAAAACAAAAAACAAAAAACACCCATGAAACTGAGGCCCAGAGAATGCCCAAGGATACACAGCTAGCAGCTGTTCATGAAGATCGGTACAGATTCAGCCTCCATAATTCTTTATAGCAAAAGAAAGTGTTTTATATTTCTGCCCTTCCACTCTGTATTCTTTCTCAAATAGTCTCTATCTGTCAGATATCAGTTGGCAAGTGAAGTCTGGCTTTTCCGAGATGGTAAGAGCAACATAAGAAATGGACGAGAAATTGAATTATAGACTCTATAGGTTACAGCTGAAAGGGACCTTAGGCTAATGAAGCATCCTGTCAGGCAATCAGTGATGAACTCCAGATTCACACCTGCTGATGATAAATGGCTCCTTAAAAGCCTTGGTATTATCATGATAAATTAGTATTTGGGACTACCTTAGTGATGTTAGCATTGGTACCCTCTCCTGTGTTTACACTGTCCCAAGAAAAAAGGATCAGTGCCTCCCTCACTTTTTTCCCCCTGAAGGTGAAGTGAAAGGCGGCAAATGAGAGCAAATCGGTCAAGAAGCATTTCTGAAATGCCTATTATGTGCCAGGCAGTGTGCTAAGTACTGAGGATAGAAACAAAGAGTAGCCCCTGCTCTCAAGGAGCTCACAGTCTAATGGGGGAGAAAATGTGCAAAGAGCAAGATGTAGACAGCAGTACAAATTGGGGATAATCAATGGAGGGAAAGCATTAGGTTTAAGGGGGATCCAGAAAGGCTGCCCATAGAAGGTGGTATTTTAGCTTGGACTTGAAGGAAGTCAGGGAAGCCAGGAGGGAGAAATGAGGAGGGAGAGCATTCCGGGCATGGAGGACAGCCAGAGGAAATGACGAGAGTCAGAGGCCAGTGTCCCTGGATCAGAGTATGGGGGGCAATTGGAGGGGGTGAGGTAGGGTGTGTGTGTAAGAGGACTAGAAGGGTAGGAAGGGGCCAAGTTGTAAAGGGCAGGTAATGGAGAGCCGCTGGAGTTTATTGAATGGGGTGTGTGTGTGATGATCAGATCTACACTTTAGGAAGCTGAATTTGATAGCTGAGTGGAAGATGAGTCTTTGAGTAGGGAGTAACTTGAGGCAGGGAGGCTGAGCCGCAGACTATTGAAACAACTGAAGTGCTGAGGGCCTTTAGGCCTAGAGCTTGAGCGAAGAGTGGGGGCTGCTTTCCACTTAGATGGCATAGTTTCCTTGCTGAGTCATACAGGCCTAATTGGCATTTACATTCAGAAGAGCACGCTGCTACATATTTATTATCACACTGTGATAAGCCCTCCTGGTGATGGAAAGCAGCCCCCCACTGCGAAACTGCCGACAGTGTCCAGGGTCTGGCCTCTGGACTCCATTCCCACACACACACACACACACACACACACACACACACACACACACACACTGTTGTTGTGATATTATTCAAATGAAACTATTTTTAACATGATCTGCTTATACTTTTTATAAGTATACTTTTTAGTACAGTGCCTGGCATAGTCAGTACTCAGTAAATGACTAGTGCCTTCTCTGAGGGCCTTTTTCAGCCTAAAGCCATGATGTTAGGATCTCCATTTTAGTTTCTGGGATTATGGCTAATGCCTATCCACTTGGCTAATGTTCTGGGATTGCGATTTTTTTTAAATTGACATTTATACTGTCTTTGATGTTTACAAATACTTTACATACTTTTAAGCTTCATAGTCACTTTGTTGGAGTAGATAAACAGGTAGGTAGGTAGATAGATAGCTAGATAGATAAGTGATAAATAGATGATAAATAATAGGTAGATAAAAAGGTTAAGTGATGAATAGATGATGATAAACAGATGATAAATGATAAATGTGTGATGAAGAAGATACATAAGTGATAGATAAAGTGATAGGTAGATAAATAGATGGTGAGACAGATATATGGATAGATAGAAAGATAGATAGACAGATATAGACAGAAAGATAGATAGATAGATAGATAGATAGATAGATAGATAGATAGATAGATAGATGGATGGATGGTTGGATAGACAGATGGATGGATGGACAGATGGATAGATATGTAGATAGATAGATAGATAGATAGATAGATAGATAGATAGATAGATAGATAGATAGATAGATAGATGGATGGATGGATGGGTGGATGGGTGGATGGATGGATGGATGGATAGATGGATAGATAGATCTCTTGCTAAGTGCCAGGCACTGTGCTGTGCTGGAAATACAAGTAGAAGCAAAAAAAAGATATCCCCTCCTTCAAGAACTTTATATTCTAATGGGGGAAAACATCCAAGAGAAAGGAGCTGGAAAGTTGGGGGGGAGGGTCCAAAGAGTCAGCAGTAGAGGCTGGTGAAGAGTGAGCTCAGCTGGCCCAGATGATTCTTTGCATGAACTCCCCAGTGGGAGGAGGGACTGCAGGGGCAGTAAGGTAAGGAGAAAAGAGATGGAAATACCTGGAAAGGTGGGATCACAAGAGGGTAAGATCTGTGTGTACCACCATTTCCCATACTCGTATTTTCCAGATCAAGACCCTGAGGCTTGGTGAAGAGCCTGACATGCCCAGTGATGAGCTAGCCTGGGTGTGTCACAGGAGGGATGTGGACCTAAGTCTTCCTAACTGAGAGCACCACTTTCTCCACTGCGCCAAGGGACTCCACTGCCTCATTTGAGCACCATGAGGCAACAAATTTGCCAAAGCTCATAAGATGCTAGAGCTAGAGGTGGAAAGGGCCTTGAAGGTCTTTTAGTCAATCACCTTCATTTTACAGATGAGGAAAGTGAGGCCCAAGGAGGTCAATGACTTGTCCACCATCATCCAGGTGCTGGGTAGCTAAGCCAGGATCCACCACACACACTTCCTACTCCACTTCCCGTGTTAATATTGAGCTGTTTGGGGCTGATGGCTGCTTCCTTCCTTGTGGGCTAAAGAAGGGAGTAAATTATAGTTCTGGTAACTGGTTTGTTTTCCTAGCTAATAGCCTGGTTGTTTAACACTCTTTTGATGTGCTGAGAGGCCTTAATGAGGACACTTAAATAAACAAACTCTTCGGTCCAGAATGTTGGCCCAGCCACAGCTTCCTAATTTGCTGGTTGCTGATAGACATTAAGTCCCAGGTAAACATTCACTGGGATGTAGATTAAGAATGAATGAATGACTGAACCCTTCTTTCACCATCCTTGCAATGACTAACAATCATTGGATTTTGCTTCTATTCCTGTTACTGAATTTTTTTTTTCCAGAAGTGAAGAGAAAATGTTCAAAAATCCCTCTGAAATTTGTGGCATTTTCAAAAGTGGGGGGAGGGAGATACCTGATATTCACAGTGGGAAAGAATGAGGGGGCTTTGACTTTTACTCTTACTGAGGTCAGGGATTGCAAAAAGGCACTCTCAACATCCAGCCTGAGCTGATGGCAGCTTCAGAGCAGGGTCACGGACTGGCCAAGGAGCCCAGCAAAAACTTATTTTGGAGATACTTAGATGTGCCCAGGAAAAGCTGGGAACAGAACGGAAATATTTCAGAAGTATTCTCCTGTGTTAGGTCCAGCTCCCTGAAACTATGTCTGCATTTGCTCATTGGTTTGTTTGTTTCCTTCTTTATTTGGTCCTAACCAATGATGTCGGTGGAATGAGGAACTCCTGGTGTGGGATCTCCCTCCACCATTTCAGGTCAATAACTTGTCTGCACCTTCTCGTCTCAGAGAATAGCTGGGGTGATGGCAGATTAAACGACCTCCTTGCCCATGGTCAGCCAGCCAATTTTAAACAACCAAGTATCCGCTCATAGCTTCCTTTGTTTCAGGCGCTGTGCTAGGATATGGGATGTGGAAAAGAGGCAGAGCTAGACTGAGTCCTTCCCAACAGCAAGGCCACCTCTCTACTCACTATGCCAAGCTACCTCCGAGCTGTCCCTGAAGCTAACACCGGGCAAAATGCCTGGTGAATCATGTGTTGTGCTAATTAGTGAGACTTCCACGGCCCTTTGGCAAAGCTGAACCCTCTTACTCAGAATCACAGATACTTGGAAGAGCCATCAGAGACCATCATTTCAACCTGTATCTGAATAAAAGCCTCTTCTACATCATACTGTCCAAGTGGTCATGCAGACGATGCCACTCCCCTACTCAGCAAACTCCAGGGCTCCCGACCCCCTCCGGGATATCACATATAAAATGCTCAATTTGGCATTCAAAGGCCTTCATGACCTGGTGCCTCTCCTACTTTTCTGATCTCATTCCTTCCTCCCCAGCCTATGACACTGGCATCCTGGCTGTTGCTCTCCCTGCATTTCAGGATCCAGGCCACTGCAGGCTTCTTCCCCCCTTTTCAGGGAGAGGTCAAGTCTGAATCGAGAAGGTAGAAGGTCCGACCCTGTTAGCAATGGAAAGCTGCCTCCTCAGCTTGGCCACATGACACGAAGCTGCCCCCCCTTTTAAAGCTTGATGCTTTGTCAAAAACCTAATGCTACAGGCTAGAAAAAAGGAGGTGTCAGTCAGTTAATAATCTAGTCTGTAAACACTTATTAAGTGCCTCATGTTTACAGAGCAAGGTGCTAATCACTGAGTACGCAAGCTGCTTACAAATTGTCCTTGCTGTCAGAGAGTTGATCTGCTGGGGTTTAAAGAGATGATCATCTCACACCCAAAATCACAGAATGCTGACGCTGGAAGGAACCCAAGAAGCCAGCTCATTCATAGTGAGTATCACACACACACATGCATGAAAGAAAGAAATATAGAGAGAGAAAGGAAAGAAGGAGGAAAGAAAGGAAGGAAGGTTAGGAAGGAAGGGAGGAAGAGAGAAAAAGAAAGGAGGGAAGAGAGAGAAAAAGATAGGCAAGAAAGAAGGAAAGAAAAAAGAAAGAAAAGAAAGGAAGAAAAATAAAGGAAGCAAAAGAAAAAAGGAAAGAGAAAAGATGAGAGGAAGAGAGAAAAAAGGAAGGGAGAGAGAAAGAAAGAAAAATAAGGAAAGAGAAAGAAGAAGGAAAAGAAGAAAGGAAGGAAAAGAAAGAAAGGAAAGAAGGAAGGAAAAAGAAAGGAAGAAAAAAAAAGAAAGGAAGGAAGACAATGTTTCTCATACACAGACTGTCTTCATAGGCTGCTGCTGAATGGCCGTCAGCTCATCATTTCACCCAGAACCATTAGACCCATATGGTTGTTGTCATAAGAGCAAGTTTCTTATCTAGAAAATAATCTCTTTTCACCACATTTTCTCCCTGGCTTATTATAGCACATGAATCTCTGAAGCCAGACCCATTATTCCCTCATGAAATGGAGTCTATTTATCCATGTCTATGAGGACATGAGGGCATTTATGAAAAAGATATATGCTGTGTGAACTTTAAATATTTTCCCAGCAGCTCCATGGGGCCAGGTCTTGGCACTCACTCTGTTTTCCAGCCAGACTGGCCTCCGTTCTCTTTCTTTACTTCAGGTTTCCATCTCTTTCCTCTATACTTTTGCCCAGGCTGTTCTTCATGCCTGGAATGCTCTCCCTCTTCACATTCACCATTTGGAATCCTTGGCTCCCTTCAGGCCTCAGCTTGCCAGTATCTCTGCAAGGCCTTTCTTATTTTCCAGCAGTTACTCCTCTTTCCTCCTCAAATGATACCATGAAGTACTTCGTAAACCTTAAACCACAATATAAATGTTAGTAGTTATCATCATCATCATCATCATCGCCATATTGCCTGCTTGTGTGTTATATTCCCCAGTGGACTGTACACTCTCTGAGGCCAGGAACTGTTTTGATGGTCTTTGCCTCTCCTTTGCCTGCCATAGTTTCTTGTTTGTAGTAGTCACTGAATAAATGCACGTTAAATTGAATGAGTGAGAGCGTCTGCTTTGGATTCTGGAGCTACCCTCAGTTAAACTTGCTAAGTCCAAGATGTAATAAAAACTAGGTCCAGACGGTTCCTCTGCTTAGAGGAGGCATTAGTTCAAGTATGGTGGAGTTGTGCTCACCATGTTGGCAGGGAGTGTCCACACCAATCCATTCACAGATCTTTAGAAATATGGAAGCATGTACAACTCAAGTATGGTGGTGGTGATGGTGGTGGTGGGGAGTTAGAAGTGTTTGTTGAGTGAATGAATGAATGAATGATCTGAACCTCAGGAAGGTCAAGTGATGTGCCTAAGATGACAAAGTTTGAAGAGCCAGGATAAGAATTCAAATCGCTTAACTCCTGTTTTCTCATCTGTTAAAGGATAAGTTGGACATAGTTGACTGTTAAAGTCCCTTCCAGCTCTGGAAACCTATGATTTTAGCACGTGGGAAGCATTGTATAAGAGGACAGAGCTTTGGGCTTGACATCAAGAAGCCCTGGGTTCAAATCCTACTCAGATACTTGCTAGCTATTTGTGGACAAGTCCCTCATGCCCTCTGAGTCTCAGTTTCTTCATCTGTAAAATGGGAATGAAAACAAAGCTCATCCTTTACAGATTTGGATGAGGATCAAGTGAGATAAAGTATGGAAGGTTCTTGTAAACTTCAAGTGGCCTTATCAATATGCAGACTTGTTACAATTGGAGGCCAATGATCTGAGCCCAGTTGGGAAAAGAAGCATCCCCAAAGTCACTGGAGATGACCTTTAGATCCTTCCTTCCGGCACCCTTTCCCTCCTGCCATGCTTCTCCTTGGTAGGGCCAAGTAGCTTGGTCATCTCTATGGGTTGTTTCCATGGTTGGGAAGTTTGCCCTGAATACGAATGAAGGGAGCTCAAGGGGATCTCTAGCTTGTGTCTGCACTGAAGCAAGGCAAGGGCTTAAGGCAAACAATAGGCCATGGAGCCCTTGGTTTCGAGTGATGTGTTAGTGAGACAGAGACCAGGAAGGGCTTTTGTGAAGGATGAGTCATGGAGAAGAGAGAACTCTGGGCCAGCCCAGTGAAGCGTCCCTCTTATGGGACGTGGGCCAGGATTGAGGAATGGCTTCATTAGGGAGGAATCATCTTTGTCAATGGGTTCGTTGTGTGTGTGTGTGTGTGTGTGTGTGTGTGTGTGTGTGTGTGTTCACCCAAACTTTGATTTCTGGCACAAATTAGTTGCTTACTTTTGACATTGTTTTTGTTGCTAGGCTTATCCCTAGGCTCAGTGAAAGAATCTCAGAATTTCCAAGATGGAAGGAACCTCAGAAGCAATCACATTCAATCTGTGCCTTAATCATTCAATCAGTCAGTGACAAGTAAAACCCACAGGCCGCGGGCCTTTCAGTTCACATCTTCATTTCATTTATTCATTTAGACGTTCGACAAGCATTTACTAAGCATGTATTAGGTGCCAGGTTCTATGTTACAAGAACAAAAATGGAGCTGTCCTGCCCTCAAGGAGACTACATTCCCATGGAGAAGTCACTTAGCATAGTTTTTTGTCAATTTCTTCATCTATAAAATGAGTGTTATAATACCTGTAACATCAACCTGTACCATCCAGCATTTAGCACACTGTCTGGCACACAGAAGGTGCTTAATAAATGTTTATTATTGACTGTTTATTGACTACCTCACAGTCCCTAACCTCAAGGGGCTTATGTTCCATAGAGGGAGACAATATACATAATTGGTCCAATGTGTACATGTTAAGCATACACAAAATTTAAATAAAGTAAGAATCCCTTCTGTATCACAGCCAGCAAATGGTGGTCATTCAGTCTTTAATTGGATTCAGTCCAACAAGCTTTTATATGTTCTTTGACCTATAGTAGTGGCTTGAAGACCTACACAGTGGAGCCCACCATTCCCAGAGACAACTACTTTTTGCTTTGTCATGGTACCAGAAGTCAGACCTTTTTTTGAATTCAATATCTGCTCTAGTAGAAAGCATACTGATTCTGCATTCACAGGTCCCAGGCTCACGTTCTGCCTCTAATTCTCAATACCTTTTGTGACCTGACGCGAGTCCCTCAAAACTGTCACTCCCAACAGCTTTTCCATTTGGCTCTTAAAAATACAGCAATAATATCTCTAATTTCTGTGGGGGAGCTGAGTGAACCAGGTGTTACATTGACAAGGCTGGTTCTTGCCAGTCAGTGTGTGATGACAGTGTGGACAGGAGATTTGGAGTTGGAGGATTGGATTTCGAATTCAAGGCTCTGATACTTATTATCTGTGTGACCCTGGGCAAGGCTCCAGGCTTCATTTCCCTCATTTGTAAAATGAGGTTACACACGATGGGCTTCCAAATCCCTTCCAATGTGAAATCTATGATCCCATGAAAGTCTTACAGTGCTTTGTTGTTGTTGTTTAGTCATTTTTCTGTCATATAGATTACAAAAATCCACATAACAACCCTATGAAGTCAATAGTACCAGTGTTGTTCCTATCATAGAGATGAGGAAACTCAGGCTTTTAGGGCTGAAGTGACTTGCTCGCATGACTTGTTATCATCAGAGTAATCCAACACTCTCTCTTTCCACCATTTTGTGGCTGTGTCCATAGTTCATAATTCAATGATTAAACTTATTGGAAGACCCACCCCCAAAATGTAAGGAATGCCCCTTTTATAATACAAGAGCTTTTCAAACAGGGGCTACTTTTGTTTCTGTCTTTGTAGCCTAGGGGCTTAGCACAGTGCCTGGCACATAGTAGGCACCTGAATGAATGAATGAGTCAATCAATCAAATAAAGACATCGCCTGACGAGCTATTGAGATTTCCTCAAGATCCAGGGGACAGTCAGAGCCCAGCTCGCTAATGCAGCTTGCCAGCTGTTTGTTTTCACAGCTCCCACTCAGTAATTCTAGTCAGAAGCATGGAGGGTGTGGAAACCAACCTGCTTGGAAAGTTTTTACTTCTCAGTGGATTGAGGGAAATGTTCAGTGTAACCAAACATAGACCCTTGTCAGTAAAGGACAGGGAAGTAAAATAAACCCCCAACCCCGGTGCAGACAAGGGGATGATAGGATAATCAGGTCCAATCCTTGAGCTCCCAGGGCGTCTCAGAGCCAGGGTCCACGCTTCTGGGGAGAGGGGCTGCAGTGGAGCCCAAGGACAAGAAGAGCTGATTCTTATATGGCATGTTAGGGCTGCAAATGCTTTACACGTGGAGTCTCATTCAATTTTCATAATCCTGTGCTATTATTATTTTCACTTTGTTTAGTTCAGTCATTTTAAGGTCATGTATGACTCCTCATGATCCCATGTGGGGTTTTCTTGGCAAAAATACTGGAGAGGTTTGCCGTTTCCTTCTCCAGCTCATTTTACAGATGAGGAAACTGAGGCAAGCAGGGTGGAGTGACTTACTCAGGGTCACATAGCTAGCAAGTGTCTGAGACCAGGTTTGAACTCAGGAAGCTTCTTGACTGTGCACTGTGGCACCACCGAGCTGCCCCTATCTCTACTTTAAAAATGAGGAAATGGAGGCTCTGAGAAGTTAGCCAATTTGCCCAATATCACACAGCTAGGGAGTGAGTGAGGCAGGATTTGAACCTGGGTCCCCTGACTCCAAGGCCAGTATACTGTCGCCCATGCAGGAATAAAAATAATTATATATTATACATAATATATGCTAGTATAGTAATGGTTATTGTATATTTTTGTTTGTATCATATCTAATAATCACTTTATAAATATTATCTCATTTTATCCTCACACTAACCACGGGAGCTACTATTATCTTCATTTTACAGATGAGTAAACTGAGGCATATAGAGGTGAAGTAACTTGCCCAGGATCACACAGCTAAGTGTCTGAGGCAGGATGTGAACTCAGATCTTCCTGACCCCAGCCCAGTGTTCTATCCATCATGCCACCTGGCTGCCTACATTGAGTCACTGGCTGAGTGCTGGGAGACAAGGGAAGGTTTGGTGCTCGTGGCTTGGCCTCCACCCACCTGACATAAGCAGAGAATGGCCGAGCATCTTGGGGTGTGGGGTGGGTCTCGATCAATGCTTTCCACACTACCCTGTGCTTGAATCCCTCTCCGTCACGGAGGGACATCAAGGTCCCAAAGGCTCACCGCCATTATCCAGCCCGTCAGAGCCCCACCCAGTCCATGCACATCATTGATGGCTTTTTCTAGCCTGGTGGGGATCATCTGGCTTCCTGCTGGAGGCAGTTTTTAATTTCCGTATCAGCTCTTGACTCAGACTTCATTGCAGTGGTCTGTATTTATAAAGTTAATTTCATGGGTCTCACCAGTATGGCATTTTCCAATGTGGTCTCTCCCCCTTTGTTACTAAGTCAAATAATCAATCACCAAATGGAGATAGAGTTAAGTAATCGCACATTTGCAAAGCTGCCTCTGTTTTTGGAGGGGGCCAGCTAAGACTAGGGAAGGGAGGGGTCAAGTTTTGGCCATGTGCTAAGTTATAATCGTTGAGAAGGCAAATGGATGGGGTTTTTAATTCAATTATACAGCTATGGGAATTTGAGTTTTCATTCCGGCGCCAAATTGTTGCTGTCTGTTTTTCATCTTGCGTGAGCTTAAGTGTTAGATTATAAGATGTAATACTGTTCCCATATGTTATAGCCTCAGTTAACCAGATCTCAAGTAAACAGAATTCCCCTCACATCTCCCGTGCCCCAGCCCCTTCGAACTACATTAGGAGAAAGGACAAGGAATGTAACCAATAAGGGAGAAGAGGGGACATTTTTCTGTCCCGCTCTTCAGAAGTGTTCAGAACAATTTGAGGAAAGACAAAGTAGATGAACTTAAGCAACGTTTGAGGGACTCCGTCAACATGTGTTTATTAAACACCTACGATGTGCCCAACGCTGCTAGACCGGGGAATTGAGATAAAAGTGAAAGAGTCCCTGCCTTCAAGGAGCTTACATTCTACAATCAGTCAGTCAATCAAGAAGCATTTATCAAGTGCCTACTATGTGTCAGCTGCTATGCTGGATGCAAAGCTTCCCTGACCATAATAATAAAAATAATGACAAAAGTTCCCTTTTATATGATACTTCCAGGTTTCAGAAGTGCTTTTCACATCTTATGGAGGCAGCTGGTGGCACCATGGCTAGAGAGCTAGGCCTGGAGTCAGGAAGACCTGAGTTTAAATCCAGCCACAGATACTCACCAGGGTGATCCAGTGCTGTCTCTGTCCGTCCTCTGAAATGACTCTGTATGAATTGTTCGTTTCTTCAGCCACGGACGTGGTTCCTCCTCCATTAGAATATAAATAGGATATTTTAGCTTTATAGGGCCTGACACATAGTAGGTGCTTAATTAATCATTTTTTTTGTTCCCTCTAATGCTCTAAGAGGATTAGTAGAAGAATCTGAGGATGGTTAGCTTGGGGAAGGGCAGGATTAGAAATAACATGATACCGATTCGAAAATATGAAGCACTCTCGTGGGAGGATTAGAGTTTCTGCTTGGTTCTTGGCAGCGGTGGCAAGGCAGGGTAATTGATTAGGCAGCAGGGCGGCCCAGAGCAGAGAGTGAAGGGCTGAGAGGCAGGACGACCTGATTACTAGGTGTGAGACCTGGACCAAGTCATTTAATCTTTTTGTGCCTCAGTTTCCTGACTTGTAGAATAGGAATAATAATAGCGCCTACCTGCCAGGTTGTGGTCAAGGTCAAATGAGATAACACCTCTATAGAGCTTTATAAACCTTAAGGTGCTCTACAAATGCTATTGTCATTAATCTATCAACAAGTGCTTACTAAGCCCTTACTATGAGCCAGGAAAGATGGGATGTGCTGGGGATTCAAAGACAGAAATGAAATGCTTCTCGGTTCCAAGAAGCTCACATTCGATCAGGTAGCTATGTAGCCAAAATACAAGAATTAGAGCCCACCAAATTCTCTGTATTAGGACTCTGAGGTAGTGAGCTCCCTGGCCCTGGAGGTAACCAAGTGAGTATCAGGGATGTCTGAGAAGGGATTCCTGTTCTGCCTGGCTCACAGGAGGCACCTAATAAATGCTTATTGAATCCAGGAGAGCCAGGAGAGTTTTGAATTTGCTTTGTAGCCTGAGGACCTAGCAAAATGCCTTGTAAAGAAAAATCAGTTCTTAAAAAATTCTTGTGGATTGATTGAAGAAGGTCGGAAGAAGGCCCGGAGGCCAGCAGGTAATGGGACCAGGATCTGGCTAGGGGGATTCAGACAAAGATATCCATAGGGGGTTCTTAATCAGGTCCGTGTTAGAACCTGAATTCCAGCCCCATCTCAGACTTTTCCTAGTGACCCTGGGCAAGTCATTTCCCTTCTGTCAGCCTCAGTTTCCTCAACAATAAAATGGAAATAATAATAGCATCTCCCAGGGTTGTTGTAAGGATCAAAAAAGGTCATCTTTGTAAAGCATTTAGCACAGTGCCTCCTCCCCTTCCCTGTTGCTGAAGGCCTCAGATGCTTACATTTTGTAGATAGGCTAGAAAACAGTCATGTGTGATCCAGTCTTAATATATGTAGAAGAAATGAGTGCTGTAGGACAGCTAGCCAGCCTTGCATGGGCTGTGGGTGATCCAAGGAAACTTCACAGACAGCAAAGCTATCCAAGCCTTCAAGGATGCCGTAACTCCGGTGCTCAGAAAGGAGGTCAGACAGCTGTGTGACCCTGAGGCAGTCATTTCCCCACCTCCGTGCTTCCATCTAGGGCTAGGAAAATGATATGGAAGCAGCAGCCAAGTTCCCCTTTGAGCTTGAAGAGAAAGCTCTGAGAAAGGACAACATGTCATTAAAAGTAACTCAACCCTCTTCCTGTTTCTTTTCCCCCAGTTAGCTGCTAGATCTGGGTTCACTTTCCACGACTTAGAAACCAGTCAGACGTGATTTTTTTAAAGCTTGTTTACTCCTTCTCCCTGGGTCCGTTAGGGGTATGATTCCCCCCAACCCATAGAATGGACCTTTTGTCAGCCCAGAGCCCTGCAAAAGCAAAGTGCCCCCCAACATGCCAGGCAGCCTGCCTCTGAGGGCTTGACTTGCCCACAAATGCCCACATGTCTCCAGGGTGGAGCTAATGGGGCTGCCCATGCTCGGGCCTGACTGCTCCTTGTGAAGGCAGAGCCTGTGGGCCTTCAAAAACAGTCTTTTCTCAATAGATGAGAGAGGGCTCAGCTACTGTCACCTAGAAATCCAAAGATCTCTATGGTCATTTGTTTCTTAACCAATTCTACTATTACATATACCCAAGTATCTTTAATACCTTTTAAGAATAGACATTTAAAAATGATTTTAGCCAAAGTCAGTTTAAGACTCCAGGAATAAACAATAGGGACAATGTAATTGTTAGGAGACAGCTAAAAAACCAGTCTATCCACAGTCACACAGCTAGCGCCAGAGAGGAGTAGGGGGGAGAAACAAACATTTATTAAGGGCTTACTGTGTGCCAGGCACTGTGCTAAGTGCTTTATAAATTATCTGAACCTGGAGGGTAGGTGCTATTATTTTCCCCATTTTACAGTTGAGGAAACTCAGACAAATAGTGGTTATGTGACTTGCCCAGGCTCACACAGCTGGTGTCAAAAGCAATTTTTGAACTAAGGTATTCCTGATCCAGCACTCTATTGGCTACTCCATGCTTTGTGACCTGAGGGAAGCCGCTTCATTCCTAGTAACTTCAATTTCCACATCTGTCAAATAAGGGTAAAAATATCATCTGCCTCACAAAGATGCTATGAGGGCCAACGGAGATAACATGGAGAGCATTTCGAAAACTTCAAAGCAGCTGTGTAAATGCTAGATTTTGTCTGAAGATATCTGGACTTGGAGTTGTCTTAGGAAGCAAACAGACACCAGTTCACAGGTAGAATAGGAGGTTTGCCCCAGGAATTGTGGATTTAATCAGTCAATCAATAAACACATATTAGTGCCTACCATGTATGTGCCAGGCACTGTGCTAAATGCTGGGGTTACAAAAAGAGGCAAAAGACAGTCCCCACCCTCAAAGGGCTCACAGTCTACAGCAAACAAGTGTGTACCAATAACTCTATGCAGGCTACACAGGGAATGATTCACAGAGGGAAGGCACTAGGATGAAGCAGGTTTGGGCAAGGTTTCCTGTGAAATGTGGCATTTTAACTGAGATTTAAGGGAAGCCAGGAGGGGAGATGAGAAGCAGAGCATTCTAGGGTTGGGGGGGAAAGATCATGAGTTTTGCTGTGGACTTACTATGTTTAGGTTTTTGACTGGATGTCTAGTTTGAGATGCCTGCCTGAAAGGCAGTTGGGGCAGGAGATACAGGCTTGAGAATCGTCAGCACAGAGATGATAATTAAAGCCATGGGAGCTGATGAGATCCCCAAGGGAAGTAGAGTAGAGAGAGAAGAGAGGAGGGCCAAGGACAGAGCCCTTGGAGTGATCTGGAGAAAGATCCAGCAAAGGAGACTGAGAAGGAGCGGTCACAGAGGTAGGAGGAGAACCAGGAAGGGGGGGTCCTGAAAACCTAGGGAGAAGAGAGTATCAAGGTGGAGGAAGTGATCACCAGTGTCAGAGGCTGCAGAGAGGGCAAGGAGGAGGAGGATTGGGGAAGGACCACTCTTTTTTCCCACTAGCTCACCCTGATTTCAGCTGCTTCTGGCTCCCACGTGTTGGCCCACCTCATCCCTCTTCTTCACGTGGCTGCTGATGCTCTGTACATGGGGTACACTGTCTTGGTGAAGAGGGAACTGGACAGGCCTTCGGGGCAAGAGATCACCAGAAGCTGCTGGATGTTGAATTTGGCAGCTACAGGTGCTAAATTAAGTCATCAAGAGTCAATTAGAACCTAATTAAGATGTTGAAAGCACATGGGGGAAAAAAGGGAAAGTTTTGGAGAGAAAGCTGAGAAGCTTTGGAAAGCATTTTGTGATGAGGTCAGACAAATGACCCCAGATTTCTCTGTTTCCTGTAGGGCTCTAGAGGATAGTATCTTCTCATGGAAAGGACACCCTGAATTTGAGCTCTGAGTCAAGTTGTATCAAATCAAGATGATGTGAATTTATTAAGTGCCTACTATGTGCTGTGCTAAGAGCTGGGGATACAAAGAAAGACTAAAAGACAGTCCCTGCCCTCAAGGAGCTTCCAGTCTAATGGGGAGACACCTCAAAAGTAACTAAGTACAAACAAGCTACAGACAGAACAAATTGGAGATAATCCACAGAGAGACAGCAGTAGCATTGAGGGGGATCAAGAAAGGCTTCTCCCAGAAAATGTGTTCCCATCTGACATCTCCAATTGCATACTGGACATTTCCAAAAGTCACCATGTCCAAAGTGGAATGTACAGTCTACACACACAGACACACACAAACACACAGACACACAGACACACAGACACACACACACACACACACACACACACACTCCTCTTTTGAATTTCTCTGTAACTGCTCAGGAGGCCACCATCTTCCTGGTTACCAAAGTGGCTTCTCCATTCTTCATTCTTCCCTACTCCTCCCATATCCAAGGCTGTACCAATAAATATTTAACAACTGGCTCTATTGGGCAGAGGGAGTAGGAAAAATGTGTGCCACTACACTTTTAGGTTCAATCTGTATTATTGTTAACATTTTCATCATCACTTCCTTAGTCTAGACAATTAACAAAACAATAATTCAAGTCCTGATTTGGGGCCTTTGCTGATTTCCAACTCATAAATGCCCCACCGAAAATTTAGCAGCCAGTTCTCATGAGCCGGTTTGAGGTGGCTCCAGCACACCCTCCTCCATGTCTAATAAGTTACCAATGGTTTTGACAACATTTCTCACTTCTGTTCTCTTCTCTCCACTCCTATAACTACTACTGTAGTACAGGGCTTCACCATCTCTTGCCCAAAGTACTGCAATAGCCTCCTACTTGCTCTCTGTGTTTTCAGCCTTTCCTTTTCCAAACCGTTCTCCGCTCAGTTGCTGAATTAATATTCCTAAACACAAATCTAAACACATCATTCCCCTGTTCAAGAAGCTGCACTCACTCCCAGTTGCCTTTAGAATAAAATAAAAATTCCATATTTGACTTTTGGTAAACTGTCTCTAGCCTGCCTTTGGAGGCATGTTACCTGTGTTGTGCATTCTACAACCCAGCCAAACTGGACTTCTTGGCATTCCTATGCAAGACATATCATTTCCCACCTCTTTGCTTTTGTACAGGCTGTCTTCCATACCCGGAATGGGCTCCCTCCTCACCCTCCATGTCTTGTGACCCCTCACTCCTTTCAAGCTCAGCTTGGGTACCACCAGCAAGGAGAGGCCTTCTATGATTTGTCCAGTTGCGAATATTCTCTCTCCCCACCCCAAAATGATCTTTAAAATTTAGCTTGTATCTACTTGTGTGTATACATGTATTACCCATTCAACAAATAGAAAATAAGCTCTTGGAGGGCAGGGACTCTGATTAGTGCTTTTCTTCGTATCCCCAGTATCTAACCTGCTGTAGATACTTAATGAATGCTTCTTGATTGAGTGATTATGAATTGAACGAGGGCAAAGGACAGTTTACTTTTTGTCTTTATATTCCCAGTGCCTAGCACAGTGCTTTGTACATAGTAGGAGTTTAACAAATGCTGGTTGAAATGAATTAAATTGAATTGACTGAGAATCATGTCATAAGAGAGTTCAGTTGAAGGAACTGGTGACCTGAAGATGAGAAAACATGATGGCTGTCATCAGTCAATCATCATTCATTTATTAGCACCTACTATGTGCCAGGCTAAGAGTTTACATTCTTTCTGGTAAGATTAGAGTATTTTAGAATATCTGTATCTCTATCTATCTATCCTGTTTGCAGAGAAAACCCAGTTTGAAGAAACCACTGAACCTCTGAGAACATATGTGTGTGTGTATATATACATATACATACATACATACATACATATATGTTCATTGTCATTGGCTGGATGGCTGCAGTCCATTGGCCAGGCAGGGAGGCAGCATTCCTTCACTCAGGCTGCCTCTGGCTGGACGCTTGATTCTCCTTTGCCTGGATCAGTCTGAAATGCTGAGAGACAGAAGCTTAAGGAGGTTTAAGTCAAGGAGGAAAAGGGCCAGCTTTTGGAGGGTGGGTGGATATCTTTGAAGGGCTCAGTTACTGAGGGGCAACCCAAGAGCCTGCAAATTGGAGCAATAAGTCCTGGATCCAATGGGCCAAGCACAATGCACTCCTCAGAGCGTGCTCCACACCCTCACCCCAATCCCCAATGCATTTTTCTTTTTTTTATTAATTTATTTTGATTTATCAACAATCACTTCCATAAGCTTTTGAGTTTTAAACTTTTCCCCACCTCCCTCCCCAAGACAGCATGCAATCTGATATAGGCTATACATATACATTCCTATTAAACATATTTTCACATTAGTGATGTTGTAAATAAGAATTAGAACCAATAGAAGGAACCACCAGAAAGAGGAAACAAAACACAACAGAAGAAAAAAAATAGCAAATAGTACCCGATGCATTTTTCAAAAGCAGAAGGAGGAGGTGGGCTGGGGGGAGGGGGAGGTGCCCATGTGCCAGAGGGGCTCTCCTCTCTAAAACAACAAGGAACTGGATGATTGGAAAGTGATGACAGGTAGAGTAAGAAGTCGTTAGCTGTGACATCAAGAAAGCAGACACCTTTTCATTAGTGATGGATGCCATTCCAATGGCAGCATCCCTGATGCTTCTTCAGTAATACAAAGATGGGTCTGTGGAATGAATGTCAGAGCTGGGGTGGAGGAACGGAAGAGGGAGAGTCCTTGAGAGATTATCAGGTCCAGCCTGTACATTTTACGGAAAAGGAAACTGAAGCCCAGGGAACTTAAATGATAAAAGATCACGGGAACATAGATTCAGAACTGGAAGGTGCCTTAGAAGCTGCCTAGTTCAGTTTTACATATGAAGAAACTGAGACCCAGAGAGGTTAACTGGCTTGAGATCATAAGAGCTTTGATTTGCAGCTGGATTTGAAAGAGTCCTTAAAGGTCATCTGGCCTAATCCCCTCATTTTACATGAGGAAAGGATCCAGTGACTTGCCCAAGATCACCCAAATGGTGAGCGGGAGAGCCAAAATTTGAACTCATTCCTCTACCCACAAATTCTATGCTCATTTTACTGTATTGCTTTCCACTGGACCATTTGCCTAAGCTGGTAGCAGACCCAAACCCATAGACATTCAATTCTGGTCAGAAGTCTTGAAATTTCCCCAGCCTGTCCCCAACAGGTAGACTATGAGCTTTAGATTTTAGTAGACGTCTTTGAAACCCTTTAATCTCTTCTCCAGACCACTGCCCAGACAGCTTCCTGAAACCCTAGCTCAATCTGAGTCAACAGCATGAGAGGGAAGCTGTGGTATTCAGGACTAGGAAGGGAATAATCCCTCAGTGCTCTGTCCTGCTCAGAGCACATCTGGGGGATTGCATTCAGGTCTTGGCATCATGTTTTAGGAAGGACGTTCATAAGCTGGAGAGTGTCCAGAGGAGGGAGAGCTGGAGTGGCAAAGGGTGTCCAGCTTGTAAGGAAGGAGCTAGGGACATTTAGGCTGGAGAAGAGAAAAGAGAGGGGGATCGTGATAGCTGTGTTTAAATACGTGAAAAGCTCATCAAAGAAAAGATATTCAGCTTGTTCTGTGTGGCCCCAGAGGGCAGAAGCAGGAGCTCTGGGTGGAAGCTTCAAAGAGGAAAATTTAGACTTAAAGTCAGGAAAAAGTTCCAATAATTAGAGCCGTCCAGAAATGGAAAGAGCAGCTTCTGTGGGTGATGGCATTGAATGTAGAAGTCGGGTGACCAACCTGGTCACCTCATGACCTCATGCTCATCATGAGGGTTATTCTTCAGATATGGATTGGAATCAATTGGTCCAGCCCACCTAGGTCCTTTCCAACCCAAGATTCTATTTCTGTGATTATCATAGACTCCTTATCTTACCTCCTTGATCCTTAGCTTCTAGAGGACAAAGATCACATGTCGCACGGTGACTGATCCCCTGGACAGATGTCCTCCCGACTCATTTCCCACTCTGAGACTCTGTTCTTCCCACCCCACTCCAGAATTTGGATTCTCATGATCCTTAATCATACAACTCACTCTGCTGAGAGCATCCTCTCTCTTCCTCTTCACTTATCCATATTCTTCTATCTTAAACCTGATCCACTTCCTCCATCAAGTCTTCTTGACCTAGTCTACATTTGATTTTTCTTTCAACCAAATTCCATGCTAATCGAAATTAGAAACTGTGTCTTCTATAACCCTTCTGTTAATTATGCGCACCCTCTTGTAACTTTTTTTTCATGGTTAAGTCTTTGGTTTCAAAAAAGGTGATACTCTCTTAACAGACAGGGCTTGTTGAGAAACACCAAGAGTATAGGGAAGAAGAAAAACTCTGAAATCCACCTCTTTCGTTTACTGGCTGCGTGACCCTGAAGCTGGAGCAGAGCAGGCCCCCAGCCACTGGGTGGATGGACCGCCTTATGGTGAAATCATGAGAGGCTATGGACAGGGGTCACAGGAGATGGGCAGCGATGAGTTACATCTGCGTCCTTGGAAAGAAAGTCCAGATGCCTGACGTCTCAAGGGGACGATGGTGAGGGGCAAACCACTTTGCCTCTCTGAGAGGCCCAGAGAGCCAAATGAGTTAATGTATACAAAGCACTTTGCACATCTCAAAGTGCTGGGTAAATGTGAGCTGTTCCTATCACAGGGCATTTAGAGCAGCCTTCAGCATTCCCCTGGAAAATGTCAGCGCCTCCCTGGCTAAGCCATTCAAATGGTTTCATCTGTATAAAAACATGGACAACTCTGCCAGCCTACCCTCCCCCTTTTTTAGCTAGGAAAGCGAGGCCAAATAAGGCAAGGAGACTGGCGTCTGGGCGGCCAGTCAGGAGCCAGCTTTTGATCCAGTTTGCCCCAGTTCTACCTTATGTTGTGTGCTGTCCAGTAAGGACTTGAGAAGCACCTGTCAGGAATAACCTTGAAGATGCCTGGCTGAGTACAAGAATGGCATCTCATGGGTTTTTTAAATTCCTCCTCACCTGCTAAAATTTAGACATGTGTCTGGTGTGTGTGTGTGTGTGTGTGTGTGTGTGTGTCCCAAATCCAGCTTGAAACATTTACCAGCTGGGTGACTTTGGACAAGCCACACCTTTCGGTGCCTCAGTTCCTTCATCTGTAAAATGAGGGAGGTTGGACCCGATGACCTCTAATGTGCCTTTCAGCCCCAAAGCCTTGATCCTGTGTCCCCCTCCCACTTAGGTGTTCCAGCTTCATAGCTTCATCTTTACCACTTGGCCCCTTCTGTCCCAGCCCCTCGTCTCTTGCCACCATCTTGTCCTATATGACCTGGATCTTAGACCCCTTTCTCGACTCTCTGCCAGCCAGATGTAGACCAATCTTGGTTCCTCTTTCCTAATGTGTGTAAGATCAGCCTCCACTGTCCCTGTCCTCATGGCCAAATCTCTGGTCTAGAGATTGCTTGTCTGATACCTGCACCATCACAGCTGGACCCTCCCCACCCCTTCCCCTTCTGTTTATGGTTTATTTGTATAATTGCTTGTGAAGCACCTACTACGTGCACTGTGCTCTGCTTGTTTGGGCAAAGGGGGAAGGAAACATATGACAGCATACCTGCCTTCTGGGCATTTAGTTTCTACTGGGGCTAGGATGGGCACAAAGCTAAGTACAATACAAATCCAGATAAGGCCACCAGGTGGTGCTAGAGTGGCTAGAGCATTTAGACTCGAGTCAGGAAAACCCGAGTTTGAATCCTACCTTAGACACTTAGTAGCTGTGTGACCCTGAGCAAATCACCTAACCTCTCTGGGCCTCAGTTTCTTCATCTGTAAAAATGGAATAATACCATCTATCTCATAGGTTTGTTGTGACAATCAAGTGAGATAACTTAAGTAAAACACACACAGCACATTATGAATAAGAGCTATTTTGTTGATGATGATGCTGTCACTGTCCCAGGGGTCTAACTTTTCAAGACTTTAAAAATAAGCATTTATTAAATATCTACCTGGAGCTAGATAGTGGGGATAATAAGATTATAAATTTAGTGGTGGAAGGACCTTAGATACCATCTCTACAACACCCTCCCCACATACACACCCATTTCACAGATAAGGAGCCAGCACCTAGAGAAGAGAGATGACTTGCTCAAGATCAACTGCATCAAAGGGAGGATTTGAACTCAGATCTCCCATGCCAAATCCAGGGCTTTTGCCACTCTTCCATTTTATTTTCTCCCTATCCTCTGCTCAATAGAAAAGGGAAATGGGAACAAGGAAAGGAAAACCGACTCAAAAGGGGCCTGGGGGGCTGGGGTTGCATTTCTGCCAATGTGCCAAGGGGTTGATGGGGAAAAGATGCCTGAGATTTCTCATGAAGGCCCCTCTGCCCTGCTTCACCATTAACAATCCCCTTGGGCTCTTTATTTTCGTGCTGTAATCGCAGCTTCTGAAGTTTGAGTTTTAGGTTTAGTGGAATTTATGAGCTGGATCTTTTCCAAAGCTACGTGGCAGTCATACACACATCTCGCCCCTCCCCCCTTCTCACATTCCTAAATCTATACTTATGTCTTACTCTGTGGCCTCCGCATAGAAAGGAGGGGATCTTGGATGGTACAAACTGTGGCCACTCCAACCAAACTGAGAAGGTTTTGAGGTATATAGGTACGGCATAGACAGTGCATCTGTGGCCCCAGAAGTAGCTGAGTTGTGCTCAGGGGGAAAAGGAAAGGAATTATATAGCTCCTACTATGTGCCTGGCACAGCACTTTACAATTATGCCCTCATTTGTGCCTCACAATAACCCTGTGAGGCAGATACTGTTATTATCCCTGTTTTGCAGATGAGCAAACTGAGGCAAATAGGGTTAAGTGACTTATTGAAGGTCATACAACTAGTAAGTGTCTGAGGCTGGATTTGAACTTGGGTCTTCCCCGAATTTTCCTGAAGTGGGGGTGGAGGGCAGGGGAGTGGGGGTGGTGGTGAATCTTTTGTCACAATGACCCTTTCTATCTACAGATTTTGATAGAGGAGTGATGACGGGTTGGGAGTAGAGCAGCTCATACCAACAAAATGAGAAAGGTGTGGGGCACAATGTGTGTGGAATAAGGGATAGAGAAGAGTTTAACCCTGCAACCCCCCCACACACTAAGACACTAGCCGTATGTCCCTGTGTAAGTCACCTGAAATCTGGAGAGGCCACTTCTCTTGTCTGGAAGACAAGGCAGTTGGACTCTGGACTTGGAGATTCTTTCTAACGTGCCCTCTGTGAGTCATGAAACCACAAACCTACTAGAATGGGAGCTCCTTGAGGGCAAAGGTTGCTCCTTTTGTATCTCTATCTCCACAGTGTAGCATAATTCATGACCCCATAGTCAGTGGCTAATAAATGCTTCTGGATGGAGCTTTGAAATATTGACCTACCAATCTAAAGCATCAGTGGTATCGCTGGATGGTCTCAGGTCATTGCTGATGGCCTGCCCTCACTCCTCACCACATGCACCTCTTAGGTGATGCACTGGATGGAGTTATACCTTGAATCAGGAAGACCTGAGTTCAGATCTAGGCTAGTTGTGTGACCTTGGGCCAGTCACTTCACCTCTGTGAAGTGTCTTCATCTGTAAAATGGGGATAATAATAACACCTGTCCCTCAGGGTTGTTGTGAGGATCCAATGAGATAATACTTATAAAACACTTTGTAAACCTCAGAGTGGTATATAGATGCTAGCCATTTTCCCTCTCTTTCCCCTTCTCAATTTCTTTTCCTTTTTATTCCATCCTTTCTCCCTCAACTACTTCTCAGATTAATCCAACAGGCATTTATTTAGTACTTACTATGTGCAAGGCATGGGATGAGAGGTGGCATAACACATCAGAGAGCTCACCTTGGAGCCAGGAAGACCAGGGTTCAAGTGTCTCATCTGTGGGATCCCAGTAAGCTGCTTAACCTCTCAGTGCTGCCTAGATAACTCTCAGAAAAGATAAATCACAGAGAAAATGCCAATCTGCTTTGAGAGAAGGAATTTCCTCAACCTTGGGACTGGATCTGGGATAGTGTAGGGGGACCTCTCTGGAGTCACTGTATGTGGAGTCAGGAAGAATCATCTTCCTGAGTTCAAATCCAGCCACAGACACTAGCCGTTTGATCCTGAGCAAGTCACTTCACCTGTTTGCCTCAGTTTCCTCATCTGTAAAATGAGCTGGGGAAGGAAGTGGCAAACCACTCCAGTATCTTTGCTAAGAAACTCCCAAACGGGGTCACCAAGAGTCAGACGGGACTGAAACGATTCACCACCAACAGCAAAAAGAAGCCTGTAATAATAGTAACAATGCTTTAATAGCAATAGCTAGCATTTATAGAACGCACTGCGGTCTACAAAGCTGGAGCTGACTCCCACGCACTGCTGGATCTCGACCTTATCTCAATCCCGCTGTGTGCCAGGCACTGCTCTAGGTGCTAGCACATAGAAGCCAAAGGTCCCAGGCTCCCAAGAAGATTCCCCTCCTCGACACTCTCGTCCCTTTCTCTGCCCTTCAGCGCTCTCCCTTTGTCTTTCTCCTACAATCTACATCTTCTTGTTCTTTTTTCTTTCCTCCTTTTCTCTTATTTCTGCCCCAGCCCCTATAGACGCTGCGTAGCCGCTGGTGAGATGAGGAGTCAAAGTTTGGGCTGCCAAGACCTTCACGGGAGTCCCAACACACAGGGGCGCCTGATCGGAAAGGGGTGAACCGTACCTCGGTCGGCACCGAGGAAGGAATTCCTAACGCTTCGAAAGCTGTGTGCGCGCGCTCAGGCACATGCCTATTTCTCTTCTATCCCAAATTTTGGACCAGCGGTGCTTGGAAATAGCTTTGTCAAACAAAGCACGGGTGCTAGGACTTGCCTGACATTTTCATAACTATGAGCATATGATTTGCAGTTCATATTGAATAACGATGTAGGAAATCTGCCAAGAGAGATCCAAATGCTATTTCCAGGGCTATTTTCTAACCAGTTACAGCTGCCGGGCGCCCCAGAGCGGGAACCCAGTTAGACAACCATGTTCCGTGGATCCCCTGCTTGCAAAATTTGGATTGAGTTACTAGGAGTTGCTCCTAATGGGGCAGGGGAACTATTTTCCTGGAAAGCATGTGAAATGAATAAAGTGGAGACTTTAACCAGCCTCTGATGGAAAAATTTGTCAATATTTAAATCAAATGTGTGAACGCTAAATGTTTTTACGTGTGTTTTCGGCAGAGGCCCCCTTGGGCTTCCCAAGTTCGGAGAAGGAGATCGATGCCCCGTGAAACTTTCTCCCATTGACAAAAGAAAGCCCAGAGCAGTCACCTGCCTCCGAACTTGCCAAGAGGTTAATTGGCAAAGAGATGTATTTTGTGCCGGGCCCAAATCTGTTGTATCTACGGGAGTGCCTCGCTTGTACTAGGAGAAAACATGTGTCACCTCTCACCAGGGATGTTTGTGTTTCTCCACGAACCTGCGTTTTTTCAGCATTCAAACATTCCAACTGGAAATGACTACAAAGCCAGGATGCTAATAGGTTAGGGGTGTTTGGTCATGCTTACAATAATACATCGGAGGAATCCGATGCATCGGTAGTGAGGCGGCCTGTTCACACTGGAAGCTTGGACTTTGGTGGGGTTTTCTTTGGGGGAAGATTTTCATTTCAGGCCCAGGGAAGTGTGTGTGTGTGTGTGTGTGTGTGTGTGTGTGTGTGTGTGTGTGTGTGTGTGTGTGTGTGTGTGTGCGCGCGCGCGCAGGCGGGAAGGAAAGGAAGGGTCTTGAGCCCATTTTTCAAGACTAGTTAAAAGAACTGAAGATTCAATCTTCCTTCCTTCCCCTCTACTCCTAATTTTACTGGTGAGAAATCTGAAATTGGGTTTGGTCCACCAAACTGAAGCTGATGAACCCTGGTTTTTCTTTGTTGCTTGGTTTCAGTTTTGTTTGTTTGTTTGAAGAAGAAGCTATTTGTGCTTCAGAAATGTGAATCTTTTCTAATAATGCTCCCCTTGGGAAATTGTGTGATCTGTGTCAATCAGTCAATCAACAAACACTCATGGCCAGGCATTGTTCTCAGGGCTGGAGATACAAAGACAATGAAATAATCCCTGCTACCCTCAGGGAGGTTCCATTCTGTTTCTATTATGTTCTAGGCAGCTAGGTGTTGAGGTAGGGAGAATACTGGGCCTGGAGTCAGGAAAACCTGGATTCAAATGTGACCTGAGACACTGACCAACTGTATGATCCTAGACAGGTCTTCAAGCTTCTCTGTTCCTCAGTTTTCTCAGCTGTAAAATGGGGATAATAATAGCGCCAACCTCCCAGAGTGGTTGTGAGGATCAAATGAGATCCTATTTGTAAAGTGCTTTGCAAGCCTATGGAAACGCTAACAATTACTGAGGGGAAGTCCAAGAATCCACAGTGGCCAGCCAGCCTTGGAATCATGAAGGCTAGAGCTCAATGACTATTTCCGACAGGTTTGGGAAGGAAGTTGTGATCTGAGAAGTCACAAAGGGGGTGAGCAGAGCAATGGAACACTCGATGGATGTGCCCTTTCCAGGGGCAAAGCGAGTGTGATCTGATTGTAGTTGTGAGAGCAAAGAGATGGGGTGGAGGGTGGGGATCTAAACAAAGGCAGAGCAGAACATGGCTGGGGCATGAGGAGGCTGCAGGAGACACAGTGATTCTGGCATTCTGGCCCAATCCACCTTCCTTCTTCTTTTAGTCCCAACCCCTGGTGGCTTTACAATGAATTTCAGGTCTCTGGCTTAGACAAAGTCCTTATTTGGAGAGCGCTAGAGTGTGCTAAGGATTATTATGATGACGACCTGGAGGGTCCAAGAGCATTTTAATATTTAGAGCACTTAGCGTATAGCCTTGTATTTGACCATCGTCGTCATTGCTAGCATCGATATAGTGTTTGAAGGTTTGCATTGCTTTGCAGAAATGATTTCATTTGAACCTCACAATGCTATGAAGTAGGTGCTATTATCATCTCCATTTTACAAGTGAGAAACTGAGGCTGAGACAGGTAAAGTGACTTGTCCAGGGTCATATAGCTCAGTACATGTCTGAGGAAGGATTTGAACTCAAGTCTTCCTTATTCCAAGTCTGGTGCTCCATCGTCTGTGCCAAAACCTGCCATGTTTTGATCCTCAAAATAATCTTGGAGGGTGGTTTGGTACAAATACTATTATCTGCCCTTCCTACCTAGTCTATAATTTCAAGGGGATGGAAAATTCCCTTTATCAAAGATCAGCATCTGACTTGCAACTCTGAGAGCTTCTTAGGACACTGAAGATGAAATGACTTACCCAGGGTCACATAGTAGGCATCAGAGACAGAGACAGAGAGACAGAGATTGAGAGACAGAGACAGAGAGAGACAGAGAGAGACAGAGACAGACAGACAGAGACAGAGAGACAAAGACAGAGACACAGAGAGAGAACTGTAGTCTCTCAGTGATGAAGTCATCTGTGCTTACTTCAGGGCCACCTTCCTCACCAACTCAGCCCACGGACCCCCGTCTTCAGCTCCCCCCCAAATTCTATCTCTTGGCAGCTGTTGAAGCCATGGTCCCAGCTCTATTCACTGAAGTGTCTGGATAACCTCTTCTTCCTTAAGTCCCTTTTTCCCTCCTATTTTAGGCCTCCGTCCTTGGCCCTTGAAGCCACCGTTTTGTTTTTGCTCTTTTAAACTTCTAATTCATTCACTCACTCATTCATTCGACCTGAACTCCCTCAGGCATCACCTTGTGCTACTTACCAGCACATTATATCTCAGGCTGTTTGCACAGACCTCCCTCCTCTCAATTCTTATTTCTTCTACAGCAGCCCCTTAAATCTCTGCCTCTCTTTGCCTGAGTGTCAGCTACCCAGCTCAGAGATCATCGGTCTTTCCAATCTGCCCATTCAATGCCTCATGATAAAGACCTACACTTTGAAAGCGATGCCTGTAGGCATCTGTTGACCCTTTCTCAATGTGTAGAACCCCATTTTTAACTGCGTCACCCTGGTCAACAGTTGGGAGGAGAAGGGCCTTTTTAAGAAGAAGAGAAGCATTTTTCAGCCCTCAGTGACAGACGAGAAAGAAAAGACAGAGACGCCGGGCAGCAGCTTAGGTCATTGGCGCAAGGCTGGACCCTGGACCCGCAGTTGCTGGGGTTCAAGCTCAGTTCTTTGCTTGGATGCCTGGATGACTATGGACAAGTGGCTTCGTTTCCTCATCTGTAAAATGAGGGCTTGGACTAAGTGATTTTTCTAGGGTCTCCTCCATGTCTCAGTCTTACAATTAAGAACAGCTTTTCACTATTATTAATTAGTATAAAGATGAAAACAAAAGACTGCAATGAACATCTCAAACCCCATCCCATCACTGCTCTGTGACTCAATTTCCTCATCTGTGAAATTAGGAAGTTGGCCGGGTGACCTCTAAGGCCTCATCTCGCTCTAAGTCTATGAGCCTGTGATGATAGACGGCCATCGCAGGCGAGGTAGCCCAGTGGGTAGAGCCCCGGATCTTGAGTCAATGAGACCCAAGTTAAAATCTCTCATATACTTATTAGCTGAATGACCTTGGGCAAATCATTGACCTCTCTGCCTCATCTGTGAAATGGGGATAATAATAGCACCGACTTCCCAAGGTTGTTGTGAGGATCAGATGAGATAAACCTTAAACCTTAAAGCGATATCTATATCTACATATGTGTATATGTACATATGTGTGTGTGTATGCTAGCTGCTATGATTTCTCATCTAACCCAAATCCTCGCCAAAGGAGAGGATGCACACAATTTTCCTCTTCAATAAAAGCTCACATTTATTTTACAAATTTTCATTTTATTTGACCCTTGGAGCATCTCTGTGAAGTGAAGGCTATTATTATCCCTGTTGGACAGGTGAGGCAGAAAAGTCAATGACTAAGGTTCTGAGGCCCTGGATCTTGAGCTGGAAGGAAACTCAGAGGGGTTCTAGGCCAAGACATTTATTTTCCTAATGAAAAAACTGAGACCCAGGAGGAGCAATCTGTGTTGCTCACGCAGGTGTAAATCTGAGAGGCAGGTTTTGATCCCAGGTCCCCTGGGTCCAGGGCCCGGGCTCCAGCTTACGTGACTTGCCCGAGGTCTGACAAGTGATTGAGGTAAGACCTGAACCTCTGTCTTCCTGAGTCCAGGTCCAGGGTTCTACCATTATGCCAGACAGCTGGCTCAGTACACCTGCCTAGCATCTGGTCTAGTGCCTGGAGCCAGTGGCTCTTAATAAGTGCTCGATGGGTGTTCATTTGCTGGTAGATCCCCTCTGTTATTCTGACCTGCATTGCTCAGAACAGAACAGTCAGAATGAAGTATCTCAGGTGAGACAAGAACTCACAGGGAGTTTGGGCAAGGTGCCAGAGGCCCGGCCATACATCATTGTTGAGCCTCTTGGGGTCCAAAAGCCTGGATTGGGTCTCCTGCATTAGCCCCTTTGTTTGAATATTAAAGCCCTTCCCACCTGGCTTCACCTTACTTTGCCAGCCTTGACTCCTCACTGCCCACACTCCTGGCCAGCCAGTCTAATTATTGCTCAGGCAAGTCGTTCCTCCCCCCTTGCTGTCTTTGTACTGACTGCCCCCTCCCTCCTCCCCTCTGCCTTGTAGAATTCCTGTTTTCCTTCAGGGCCCAGTCCAAGAAACACCTTCTGCATGAGGCCTTTCCTTCCGACGCACCCACCATCTAGTTGGCTAAAACTCTCCATGTACATAGGGTCTCTCCCAGCTAGACTGTAAGCTGCTTGAGGACAGGAACTCTGCATCCCCCATGCCTGGTACAGAGCCTGGAACATAGTAGATGCTTCAGACATGCCTGTTGATTGGTTAACTCCACCAAATAGCCAGGTAATTGCCCATTAGGCCTGGCAGTCTCAGATGGATCGAGAACAGCAGGGGCGTTTCCTGTAAGTCCAGTCCCAGGAACCTTCCAAAATTGAGGGCGACAACACCATCCTTTGTTTTTATTAGAGATCTTCTGCATTTTTGCAAACCCAGGATGAGTGCTGGCCTATGATTTCAAGTGTGTGTTTAAACAGACATAAAAATATATTGCACGCATCATTTTCCCTGAAATTGCCCTTGTGAGATGTTAGCCCGGAGAATTTCCATGCCTTCCCCAGTGAAATGCAAGCCTGGTATTTCCAAAACACTGCCATGAGGCGCGGCCAATCCTTTCCCCTCTTCTCAACCAGCCCGACACAGGCAGCTTTTTTGTGCTGGCCTGGAAAGTATGACGGCTCATTATTCATCTGTTTGTTGGAGTGGCTGTCCGCCAAGGGGCTGGTGGGGGGGCGGGGAAGGGGGCACCGTACTCAAATGGAATTTCAGTTTTTAAAAAGGAAAGGAAAGGAAAGGAAAAGAAAGGGGGGACTGGAGAAGAGAGTGAACAATAGGGTACTTTTTAAAAAAATGCAAGTCAGTGTAATAGTTAACTCTAATCCCAGTGCATGTCCATTCAGGTGGCTGTATCAGTTTTATTAACAGGTGACATCACACTCTTACATTCTGAGAAAGGCTTACTCATATAAAAGGATATATTTATATGTCTATATAGACAGAAATATATTCACATATACATCAATATACCTATACGTGTGTATGGCTACTACATAATATATGTATGTATATATGTATATGTGTGTATACACACATACACACATACATACACTCTAGGATTCTTTACACTGTGGCAAGCTGATTCCCACAATTGGAAAAAGTAGGTGATGTAAAAACAAAACAAAAAATAATTTAAAATGGATTGGACCAGAACTAAGTCCAAAGAACTGAAGATAAATAGTCTCACTAGAAGGCAGTGGAGAGGTGCATGGGGGGTGTGAGTGGCCTCAACATGGAACCGGTGAGGAGTCTCCAAAAAGAGGAAGGAGACCCATCCTAGACAGGTTAGACAGACAGCATGTGGCAAGAATGAGGAATGACTGGTGGGCAGCCAGTGTCTGCTAACGCCCTACGATGTCAGGAAGACCTACCACCAGCAACTGGATGGTTGTTGTCCTCCGTTCTCGAAGAGGACCCAAATGACATCTCTATGTCAGGGTCAAGGTACAGAGTGTCTGACAGTGGTTGATCAGACCGGCATGAGCTCAGAAGGCTCTACCACAGGTCAGCCACAAATGGTCTGTGTGAATATTTGGGGTGGATTCTCTGAATTTGTGCATCTCGTGTTTCTTTTGAGCTCCTTCAATTCTGCTTTGCTCATAGAGCATGGCACATTCTCCAATGAGGGCACGCCATGCTGAGCATTTCTGTGCCAACGTCTCCCACATCACACAATCAGTTCCAAAGTTCTTAAGAGAGAAGCACCAGAAAGTACCACCTATGGGAAGGTCCTGGCACCAGCCACCCCAGCCCCTAGTCAGTGCCCTCTGCCGCACCCCCAGAGCCCACTCAGTCAGTGTCTCCAGGGAATATTTTGATATATGTCTGACAGTGCAGCAGGATTCCATTCATTCATATACCACCATTTGTTCAGCCATCCCCCCGCTCATGACTACCCACTTCTGTTTCCAGTTCTTTACCAAACTCAAAAGCACTGTTGCAAATGTTTTTATACATACTAGTCCTTTCCCCTCTGGGTTTTATTTTTTGTTGTTGAGGGGTTTTTGTTTGTTTTTGGTCACTTTGGGGTCATTGGCGTACTGGTTGCTTTCCTAAGTTGTTAATTTCAAATTGGGTTCCAGAAGAGACGAGCAATTTGTGGTTCCTCGAGCCGATACTTCATCGTCCACCTCTGTCCCTTTGCAAAGCCCCAAGGCTGGGGATGCTCTGGCCCCTCACCTCCAGGGTTCTCTGCTTTCCTTCAAGACTCCTTTCAACTCGGCTAATGTGGACATTTGCTTTGCCCGACTCGACATATCTGCAGTGGGTTTTGTTTCTGTTGTCTTCTCAGTGGGTGGGGAAAGGGCAGAATGTGCAGCTGAAAATCGAATTTGAACAGAACTAAAGCTTCGTCTCTAGTGCCCCCTTCTTCAGTTAGCCTTTCCTGCCCCTCCACCTCCTAGTGCCTTCCCCTTTCAGATTACCTCCCATATACCTTTCATATGCCTGTCCATGTGTGTGTCTGGTCTCATCGAGCTAGACTGCAAGCTCGGTGAGGACAGACGCAGTTTCACTTTTTATTTGGTATCTCAAGCCCAGCGGGCGTCCGGCACATTTATGTTCCCCTCCTCGGAATGTGATCTTTCCTTGTATCTCCAATACTTGGCACGATGCATGGCACACAGTCACTGCTCTCTAAATGCTTGTGGCCTGACTGACCAATTGACTGAAGGGACTTTCTCAGGGTCTCAAAGCAGCAGAGGAGCAGAGACGAAATTTGCCTCTGAACTGCCCCGGGGTCCAGTCCTCAGCAGAAGAGTGTAGCAAGTCAGGTTTGACCTCAGTGTCCCCAGCCCACTTTTCTTGGTCTCCTTTGTCCTCCTGCCAGGTATCTAATCTGCCATCCTATCCAATAAACACCTGAGTGTGTAATTCCTTCCAGGAGTATTGGCATTTTAAAAGAGTGAGTGTGGAGGGCTGGGGGTGACGGGTGGGGAGCTGATTGTGCTTCCCGAATCCTGGCAGGGAAGGAAGTCAGGAGCTAAGACGTTCGTTGGTTCAGAGCTGGAAGGAAACTCAGAGGGCTTTGAGTCTAACTTCTTAATTTACAAACAAGGAAACTGAGCCCCAGGGAAGGGACGGGGGGAGGGGGGAGGCGCGGGGTCCGATTCACCCCAAGGCAGGATCATCGTTCTAGCCCTGGACAGCACCTCAGAGACCATCTCATCCACCCCCCTCATTTTGCAGATAAGGAAACTGAGACCCGTTATTTCCCCAAGGTCACACAGGTAGTGACAAAAGCCAGATTTGAACCCAGGTCCTCCGAATTCCCAAGCAGTGTTCTTTTCTCTGGTCGTTCCTAATGCTTAACATAATTCTTGGGACATAGAAAGCACTTTATAAGTGCTACTCAACTGACTGTATCAGATTTTCTTAATTCTCCCTTTGTTAACCCTCTAATGTTCGTGTGTGTGAAATGACGTTGTTGTACATATTCCGCCGCCTGCCTTATGGAATTCTGGAATGAAAAGAATTCTGGAGACTTGGGTCGAAATCCTGGGACTAACATTTTTATGTTATGACTTTGGTTCAGTTTCATCTTCCTCATCTAAAATCTGTGTAATGATATGAAGGCAGCGAGGTAGCACCATTGATAGAGCACTATTGTACCTGGAGTCAGGAAGACCACCAGATATTTCCTGGTCGTGTGACCCTGGGCAAGTCACCTAACTTTTCTCAACCTCAGTTTCCTCGCCTGTCAATTAGTGGGTTGGTTCCTCCCAGCTCTAAATCTATTATCCTAGAGGATGGTAAGCTTCTCAAAGGTAGAATCTTGTTTACTATTTTTCTTTGCCTCCTAAAGCTCTCTAACACTCTCAGCTCTACAAATCTCTGTGCTCATAGTAACCCTCGAGGGAGGTCTTGTAAGCCTCATCATTCTTATCTGACAGATGAGGAATCCAGGTGCATCCCACACTCCTGTGTGCCCCAATGGGCCAATGGGGCCACAGATTTGCATTCTGAGCATGTGGATTCATTTCCTAGCTCTGATACTTAAATTCAGGGTGACTGGACAAGTCACTGACCTTCCCTGGGATGCTATTTCTTCATCTGTATGATGAGGAGTCTGAGCAGTTCCTTCCCATTCTAAAGCTATGATCATTTACTTTGGCCATCCAAACTCCATTCCCAGAGTCCCATGCCTCTATAGCAGCACTCACCAGGAAGAGCATCTGGGAGTCCAGAATTGTGTTCTCTTTCTTTTATATACACATCTTGTCTAGGATCCACTCTTATCCATGTGATTCTCTTAGGAGGCAATATGGTAGACAAAGTACTGGCTTTGGAGCCAGAGGTCCCGAGTTCAAATCCTAGCTCTGACGCTTACTAATTATGTGGCTTAGATGAAGTCAGTTTCCCCATCTCTAAAAGGAGGGAGCTTTGCCCAGTTATCCCTGAGGAAGGTCTCTTCCAGCTCTAAATCTCTGCAGTCCTCTGATCTGAATACAATCCTATGGTCGCCTCCCAGGAGCCACATGCTTCCTTCAGCCATAGTGCCTACATCTAAATTTGTTCCTTCCTCTCCCCACCCACCCCCCGCTTTCGTCTAGAGAACTTGGCAGACAGAGGAGAGCCAAGAAAGTCAGTGACTGAGTAATCTTTATGAAAAACAAGGCCTCCCATCACAAAGCACCCTTGAGTTTGATGCGATGGGGCGGCTGATGGCACGTGCTGGTGCCATCGATGGTGATAGATGGCTCTCCAGGCTCGGCTCCCTTCCCGCTGTCTGAATATGTTTTTATTCCCCTTCAGGCATCATCTAATGTACATCCGCTGGACTGGCCCTGGCACTTTTGTCATCCCTACTCTGTATGTTTTATATCTTGCCAAACGTGCGTGTTGGCGACAGGGAAGCGGGAGGATGGGTGTCCTTGAGAAAAAGATTTCAGAGCTGGCAGAAATCATCCAATGATTCATACTGGAGGAGGAGGCATTCTTCTCTGGGCGAGGCCAAGGGCAGAGACAAAGAGGATGAAATACTGGCCGCAGGGGAGACTTTGGGATTTTTAAAAAGCAGTTTTTAACAATTATTCTGGCTGTCCCCCTCGAATTTCTTGCCCTACTGAGCAAATTAAAACAAAAACAAGAAATCTCTCAATACGTAACTGCATCATCCAGCAAAACAAGTTCCCCGAGTCAACCGTGTCCAAAAAGCGTGTCTCCTTCTGTATTTTGAGGCTGTCGCCCCTTAGTTAGGAGACGACTGCTGGGTTTCCTCTTTGCTCTTTCAGACTCATGGTTTCTCATGGCATTGATCAGAGTTCTAAAGTCTTTTAAAACTATTTCCCTCTCTAATGCTGTTATCATCACTGTATACGTGGTTTTCTTCGTTCTGTTCGCTTTGCTCTGCATCATTTCCCAGCTTTTCCCAGTTGTCTGTTTCATCATTTCTAATGTTATGTTACATTCGTTCGCCACAGTTGGTTTGGCCATTCCCCTTAGTTTCCGATTTTTTGGCTAGCTGGAAAAGAGGTGCTATTAGTATTTTTGTACGTAGACACCTTTTTTTTCTACTTCTCCAATGTCTTTGAGGCCTTGTAGTCATATAACTGGATCAAAATGTATGCACACTTTGTTCATACACACACACACGTATAGATGTGTATGTGTGTGTTTGTGTATATAAAACACATAATATACATAATGTTAATGTTATTAATGTATATTTCTGTGCAAAGAAAAGGCATACAGGATGGCTGGGGCATTGGGATTAGGTTGTGGGGAGTGGGAAGGTGGCTGGGCATCTTTCAGAAGCACAGGGCAGAGACTTCTTTGGGGCTTTGTAACTGGAAAGGACATTAGAAGGATGGCTTAAGCCTGTGCATGGAAACACACACCTCTCTGGAGGGCAAAGATTAAACCATATGGGGTCTGTCTGGGGCTCTGTCCTCCTGAGAGAGATCCTAAGCTGAGGCCTCTAGAGTTTACAGTAGAGACAGGAGAAAAGGGATTTGTCAGAGGCACCAAGGCTGTCAAACTGAGGGGGAGACTGATGTCCTGGGATCAGGGGGTGCCTTAGCCACCCTCGGGTGTCAGCTTCCCCTCATGCCTGGCTGTGTTTGTGTTTCTGGTTACGGAGCGGAGGGCATTTGAGACTCTTACTTCTCCCCATAGGGTTTGGGTATTAGTTACCCTATAAAAGTTGGGCTAATTTTATAGTCCAAGGAGGAGGAAAGCCAAGAAGACTTCAGCATTAACAGTAGGATTTATGAAAGTAAACATAGGGAGTGCTTGCCGGATTTGGGGGACATTAAGATCTCAATGTCTTTATGTCAGGGCACATGATCTATGGATATGTGTGTGTACTCAAAGGTTAACTTTTTAAGAGCTTTGTGGGTACAAAGTGTTTTCAGGACTAACCCCCAAAGGCCTCCCTAGCCTCCCCACCCCCCTTCCCTTCACAGTGTCTAGTTTATAGAACAGGAGCTGGGGCAACTGAAAACTAGCTTCTTTTAATGGCTGGTCCTGACAGCTTTGCCTCGACTGTCCAGTGCGGCTTAGTCTGTCCCTTGATTTCCCAAGTGGAGCTTCCAGGACAGTCCCAGGGGACAGGGGCTGGGTCTGTGATGTTCTTTGGCATAAGGAACTCCCCATGAGTAAAGTCCTTCTACCAACACAGGTCATCGTTTTCTCTGCAGCACGGATGGATAGATAGACCTGTCTATCAAATGGAGACAGAAAGAAAGAAGGAGAGAAAGTGGGGAAAGAGAGAGAAAAGGAGAGGGAGGGAGAGAAGGAGAAAGAAAGGGAGACAGAGACAGAGAGAGGGGGGAAAGGGGGAGAGAAATAGAAGGGGAGGGGAGCACTACCTGGGACACTTAGAGGTTAAGTGACTTGCTCAGGGGCCCACCACCAGTATGTGTCAGAGGTAGGATTTGAACCCAAATTTTAATGACTCTGAGCCAAGCTATTTACCCACTGCACCACAGTGCCTCATACCCTGGAGATACTCAATAAAAATGTATTTGTTGAATAAATATTTTTATTTTTAGGCAATTGGGATAAAGTGACTTGCCCAGGGTCACACAGCTAGTAAGTGAATAGTGTCTGGTCTGAGGCCAGATTTGAACTCAGGTCCTTCTGACTTCAGAGCCAGGTGCCCTATCTACTGCTCCACCTAGCTGCCCCTTGAACAAATATTTTTAAAGCATGTATTAAGCAACTACTAAGTACCCCAGATTGTGGCTAACAGTGGGGATTCAGAGACAAAAAACGAAATGGGGCAGAGGGGGCACAAGATGGTGCAGTGGACAGAACGCCGGGTCTGCATTCAGAGGGCCTGTGTTCATGCTGCGCTTCTGACCTTGACCCCCTGTGTGACACAGCGCTGAAGCGACCTTCAGTTTCCTTCTCTGTAAAAGGTACAGTTGGACCCGGGGGTTTCTGAGGTCTCCTCCAGCTCTGGATCTGTTATCTTATGAACAATCATCCCCCTCAAGGAATTTACATTCTACTCTCAGGAAACATCATACACACAGACAGATACACAGAAAAAATATATATACATATATACACATATAAGTTAAATACAAAGAAATTGGGGGACCAGTTAACAACTGAGGGACTGAAGAAAGATCTGGAGTAGGAGGTAGCATCTTTTTTGGGCTTTGAAGGAACCTAGGGTATTCTAGGAACTGGAGGTGAGGAAGGGAGATTTCTAGGCAGGAGAAACAGCTTGTGAAAGGGTGTAGAAAGAGGAGATAGAATATCTCGTACAGGAAATCACAAGCAGGCTATTTGGACTGGAACGTAAAGTACATGAAGGTTAGTAATGTGTGAGAAGCCTGGAAAGATAGATTGGAGCCAGACCGTGGAGGGCTTCTAATGCCAGAAAGAGAAGTTGGTAGTTTTTCCCAGAAGCAATGGGTAGTTATTAAAGCTTCTTGAACAGAGAAGTAACATGGTCAGATTCGCATTTTAGGAAGATCAATCTGGCATCTCCATCGAGAGTGAATTAGAAAGGGAGAGGCTGCGGGCAGGGAGATCCTTTCCAGTAGGAGGTGATCGCCAGCATCTTTGAACAAGGTGTGAAGAAATGAATGGACAGTATGAGCCTTAAAAACAAGTCCAGAATTCAAGACCAGTCTCTGACACCCGCCGGCTGTGTGACCCCGGAGGCTCACGACCTCCCGATGTCCCAGGCGACTCTCCACTACCCACAAGTTACACACAAGTTGCTGATTGGTCTGAATCTGTCATGGACAAAGAAAATAAAATCTAATTGGAGCTTGGACTCACTGTCCTGTAAGGTCCCTTCCAGTTCTAAATCCATGATCCTATACATTTTTTATCTTTTCAATGTGTGTTCTCCACATTCGTTGTTTTGTGGGATCCAATAATCCTGTGAGTCAGATGGGACAGGCATTATTGTCCCCATTTTATAGATGAAGAAACTGAGCCTTGGAGAGATGAAATGATTTGCTGGAGGTCAAATACTGATAGCCCGAAGACAGGAAATTAGGTCTCCCGCCTCTCAGCCCAAGGCTTTTTTGCTGCAAGAGTTAAAAAGGAGATGATAGAGAATTTTTTGATGTAACAATAACTTCCTGAGATTTGCACAATCCTTTCTGTGTTTGGTACTTCCCAGCAGATCTGTAGGAAAGGTACAACAGCTATCATTAGCCCCATTTCACAGGTGAGGCTTGAGGATTTCCATCGCCTGTCATTGGTCACACAGGCAAGAAGTGTCACAGGCAATATTCGAACCCGGGTCTCTTCTGACTCAAGCCCAGCATTCTCTCCACAATTGCACCAGGCTTCATTATCGACAAGAGAGGAGCAGTGAGAGTGAGAGCTGGTGCTCTCAAAAACAGCACCATTTTAGTCCAGGGTTCCTTACCACGGGGTCGGGAACACTGGAGCCGTGAATCTTGATAATCACGTTTCCTTACGATGGATTTCCTTTGTAATCCTGCCTATTTGATTTTGTGCATTTCTTCACATTCTTCTGAGAAGAGGGTCTTTCAGGAGGCTCCCCCAGACTGCCAGCAGGGTCCACAACACAAAGAGAGGTTAGAGCTCCGGGCTCAGGAAGATGGAACTCGCGTGGTTTTCTTCCGTTGGGGACTTCCCATGAGGACCGTTGTCCGAGCCTGCCCTCTCCCTGAAGCAGGGATACCTCCCATCTCTTTCACGGGCTCAGACCCTCTTCCCAAGTCTCTGCTTGCGCCATGTGAGTCATATAAATTGGGATTATGGGCCACCAAATTTTCATTTTCATCAAGGGGAATAAAGTGATAGCAATTAGACCTCTTTGAATCCTTATGGTTTCTTAATGAATTAACTGACTCTCCCTCTCTTCCTCACTCGCAGATGAGAGTGATATTGTCCCCGTTCAGCCCTTTGTCTTGTTCTATCCTTTGCACCAACTTCACTTTCCCTCATATGACAATTATCTCTGAACAAGCCTCCTCCCGCCCACTCATTCACCCTTAGACTGTCCATTCTTTGAGATCAGACCTGTGCCCCAGCTTTATTTTTATACTCACAGTCCCTTGTATATAGTGGGAAGTGAACAAATGTTTGTTGAATTGAATTATGTTCCCTAGTGGATAAAGGGCTAGACTTGAAGTGGCAAAGACCTGGGTTCAGATCTCTCCTCTCACATTCACTAGGACAGCGGCCACCGTGGGAAGTCACCAGATTTCTTTAAATCTGTTTCCACATTTAAAAATGGAGATAGTAAAGCCTGTTCCCATGTCACAGAGTTGCGTGGGGTTCCAGTGAGATCATGCAAAGTGCTCTGCAAACATTATGGAAAGATGGGAATGTGGTGAATGGTATTACTAAATTGTATTTCCTCGAGGTCAGGGTCTGGGACTTATTTATCTTTCAATTCAATTTAACAACCGTTCGTTCATCTTTAGTTACCGTGCTAGAGATACAGAGACAGAAATGAAAGAATCCCTGTCCTCAAAGGGTTTATATTCTACGGGGAAAATCTTTGTAAGCCTACCCTCACCCCACGTGCCTAGAACAATCTATTGCCACTAGTGGCTGCTACATAAATGGTTGTTGATTGAATGATTGAAAGTCATTCAAACAACAAGCATTTATCAAGCACGTAAAAGTTAGAGGGCTCCTCCCCACACAGAGTGGGCATTTCACTGGGGGACATAACACAGATCAGACAGGGAAGGAAGCTCTGAGTGAAGCTATAGAGCCCTAGGTTGTCTTGCTTTTTTTTTTTTTTTTGTTAGCAACGGTGGCAATATTGATTTGATTATTGTTTCCTTAACAAGAGGTGAAGGGGGGAGGGGTGGTATAGGGTAAAAGCATGGTAGAGACCACAATGCCAGGTGCTGTTCTGGATGGGATGAATGAATGAATAAATGAATGAATGAATGAATGAATGAATGAATGAATGAATGCATGAATGAATGATAATTGTATTTCTTCTGCTCATGTTTGGCTTCAGTTGTGCATTTCAAATCTTCAGGGCTTGTCCTTGAGAAAAATCTTACTAGTAGTTTTGTGGTCGCAGTCCACAGCCTTGAATGACAGATCATCTGGGTTATGTGTTATACTCACTGGTGGCCTCCTAACCCAATGCAGCTCCTGTACCTCTGGGGCCCTGTGAATGGGTGCCGATGATGGCGTACATTTGTTCATCCGGAATCCAATGCCTTTGCTATCGATGAAACAGAGTCTCTGCCAAGAGAAAATCATAGTGGATAATGTGCTTCTGGCCTCTCACTCATTTCCTTTCACCCTCTCATGTTATCTGCCTGCCGTTAGCAGCTGTAGAAATGAGGGTTTTCTTCTCTAATCTGGATGGTTTTGATCTCTGGAAAGTCTTTTAGGAGGTCTACGCTGCCTGAGCCATCAGGTCAAAAACAAAAAAAGAGTGTTTGGCTTTAAAAAGGGAATTCTCTGAGCTCTAGTGAGAGAAATAGTGAATCAAAGTAGAGACAAGGATTTGCTTGGGCGGATGGACAATGGAAAGAAGGCAGAGCCCCTCATTCCTTATGGTGTTGTTATTTTCTCTGCAAAGGAAAGTGCTTTGTACTGAGCATCATAGAACAAAAATGACTAATGGGAGGGGGGACTATGGACATAATGTGTCTTGATTTTACCAAAGCTTTTAATGAAGTATCTCATACTATTCTTGTGGAGAAGATGGAGAGATATGGAGTAGACGATAATACAATGAGACAGATTCAGTATGGGTTACATAGCCAGACTCAAAGAACAGCTATTATTGGTTCAACACAAACAGGTCAGGAGGTCCTCAGTAGAGCACCCCAGGGACCTAGGGGGACTTGGCTCAGTACTGTCTGACATTTTCATCATTGGTTTGGATGAAGGTATAGATGGTATGCTGATTAAACCTGCAGATAATGAAGTGATAGGCGATACACTGAAATGACTTCATCAGGACTCAAGAAGATATGGACAAAACTGGCCTCAATCTAATAAGATGAAATTCTGTAGGGTTAGATGTAAAGTCTTGCCCTTGCGTACAGACAGTCAGCTCCACAAATAAAGATGGAGGAGGCATGGATAGACAACAGCTGTTCCGAAAAGGATCTGGGGGCTTCAGTGGACTGCAAGCTCAATAGGGGTCAACAGTAGGATGGAGCCATCCAAATGAATCTTGTCCCCTATTTGTTTTCAAATATTTGAAAGTTTGTCACTTGAAAGAAGTATTAGAATTAATCTGTTTGAACCCAGAGGTCAGGGGCACATTTAGGCTGGACATGAGGACTAACTTGTATAACTGTATTAGTTATATTAGTTATAATCAGTAACAATTAGGACAGTCCAAAGTAGAGCAATGGTTGGTTGCCTCCAATTGATGGTCTTCAACTGGAAATGAAATGACCACCCACTGACTATGTTACACTGAGGATTCTTGCTCAGGTTCAGCCTGGCTAAGGCTGCCTCTGTGTCTCCTTCAGACTCAGATTCTGGAATTCTGTAACTCTGGTGCTTTGGGTGATCTCCGAGACTGTAAGATAAGTATACATGATGGTGTCCCTTGGTGACTCTTCAAGGCACAGTGGGGATGGAAATCTCTACCTGTGGAGGGTCATTTCTGGAGCAGCCGTCCCCTGACACCTGTGATTTGGTTTCAGGGATGAATATGAAGAAGATGGATTCTGCCAGCCATACCGAGGGATCGCGTGCGCCAGATTCATTGGTAACCGCACCGTCTACATGGAGTCTTTGCACATGCAAGGGGAAATAGAAAATCAGATTACAGGTAGGTCATTCCTTACCGAGACGTCTAATGGTCACCCAACCATCTGATGGTCACTGAACAACAGACAGTTTGCTGTGCAAAGTACAGTGTTGGGCTCTGAGGGGAGTGCAGAGAAGACCATGGCATGGTCTGTGTCCTAAGGGAGGTCACAGCAACACATTAGGAAGGAGCCCTGTTGGAAGGGGAAAAGGAAATGGGAGAATCCTCTGAAATGAGCGTCGTTGGAGAGCGAGACGGAGAGGCCCTAGGCTGGCCTTCCGTCTCTGACACTCAGTGCCCCACGTGATGACCTTGGACACTCCCAAGGACTCTGATTTCCCCTCAGTAAAATTAAAAAGTTTGGGCTAGGAGACCTCTGGGGTCTCCTCTTCTTATCAGTATATGATCCTAATTATGGGTGTTTATTATGAAATGGGATCTGCAGACCTGATGCTACTTTTCTTGAATCTGGCCGACATAATTTTTTTTTCCTAGACTCAAAATAAATATGAATGCTATCTTGGATCACAGATTTAGGACTGGAATGGACCTTAGAGCTCATCTAGTCCACATTTATCATTTTACAAATGAAGAAACTGAGGCCAGGGAAGTGAAGTACCTGAGGTGAAAAAGGCAAAGCTGGGATTCAAACTCAGGTCCTCTCCCTCCAAATATGACTGCTTTTTCACTGTAGCCCCCAGCCCCCAGATTCTCAGGCATCTTTTCTTCTTCATATTGTCTTTTTTTTTTCTGAATTCATGTGATCCCTCCCAATTAGTATTTATACGTGACTTCATTAGAGAAGTAACGTGGAACAATGTGGGGAAACCAGCCGCTGGGATTGGAATCAGAAGGTCCGATTTCAAATTCAGCCTTTGGTATTTGGTGACTCTGTGGCCATGTTTCTTTATCTATAAAATGACGGACAGGGGAAGAATGGATATCAATGACAGGGTGTCTCCAAGGCAGAGGCTCCTGTCACCATCTTTCCCTATGAAGACTGCCATCTCTCAGGGCTCCAAGACCAAGGTGGTTGCCATGTAACCATAGTGACCAAGAGGAACAGCCTTGCCCAGTGGTGTCCAACTCAAATAGAAAAGGAATCCCCACTGCTGCACATTGACCTGCAAACGACCATCATCTAGGTTGCATTGTGTTTTTATTTATTTTGTTAAACATTTCCCAATTACCAGCTGGGGAGTTTAACACCTCAAGCCCTCTACATCCCCCTGAGTTGTGCTGAGAAAATCAGCTCTGGGGAGGAGTTACTTCTGAGGTCCCTGTGAAAAATTCAGAGGTCCCTGGCATTAGAGCTGGCAGGAATCTTTCCTTGAATTTACAGATGAGAAAACTGAGGACCATAGAGGTGAAGTGACTTGTCTAGGGTCATACAGCTAGTAAATGCCTGCAGAAGGTTTTAAACATATGGTGAATCACAGGGGACAGCTAGATGGTGCAGTGTATACAGCACCAGGCCTGGAGTTAAAAAGACTCATCTTCCTGAGTTCAAATCCAGCCTCAGACACTTTGTGGTTGTGTGACCCTGGGCAAGTCATTTAACTCTATTTGCCTCAGTTTCCTCATCTACAAAATGAGCTGGAGAAGGGAATGGCAAACCACTCCAGTGTCTTTTCCAAGAAAACCCAAAATGGGGTAATGGAGAGTGGGACACACTGAAAAATGACTGAACATTAAAGGATTGTAGATTCCAGGAATAAGGAGTGACAGTCCCATTGTACTTTGAACTTATCACACCACATCTGGAGAATTTAGAAATGGAAAGGACCTCACAAGTGGTTGATAAAGCACAAGACTGGAAGTCATGAAGACCTGTGTTTGAATCCTTATTCAGACATTTATTAGCTGTGTGATGCTGGGCCAGTCACTTAAACCTCTCCCAGCCTCAGTTTCCTCATCTGTAAAATGAGATAATAATAGCCCCTGCCTCCTGGGATTGTTGTGAGGATTCAATGAGTTCACATAGGTAAAGTACTTCACAAACACTAAAGTGTTGCAAAAATGCTAACTATTATTATCAGCTATTAGTCCAAACCCCTCACTTTACTGGTAAGAAATTGAGACCCAAAAGAATTCAATGACTTATCCAAGGTCACACTGTAAGGTAGTTAGGGGGAAAAAAAGTTTGAATTATTCAAAATATCTTGCTGCTGATTTCCCAGAGCTTAGCAAAGTGCCTGAAATACAACGGGAGCTTAATAAGTGTCTATTGATGACTGACTGAAGCTTCCTAGCTCTGTAGAGCAGTGTAAAAACAAGTGTGTAGTCAGAGGCCTAATTACTGATTCCAAAGACTGTTTGGCCTCTTCTGTAAAAGGAGAGATTTGGACCACAGAGGATGGAAAGGAGTCCTTCCTGAGGTGGTCTGGTGACTCTGGAGTCAGTCTTGACACCCCAGACCAATCGGCTTCTTTGTGATTTCTGCTCATTCCCCCGCATTCTACCTTCTGGGGCCAAGCGGAACAATTTCATAACCCCTCTTCTAGAAGACTTTCCCCAACTATGCAAAGCTGCCGCCCAGGCTGTCCAAAGACTGTCACCAAACCTCCTTGGGAAGGGCTCGTTCTATCCTCTCTAGTCAGTCAGTCAGCAGGGACCATTTATTTCCAGCGTTCCCAGTACTTTCTGCAAACAGTAAACACCTGGAACATAGGAAGGACTTAATAAATGTTCACTGCTTGCTTTGCAGCCGCCTTCACTATGATTGGCACGTCCAGTCACCTCTCCGATAAGTGCTCCCAGTTCGCCATCCCCTCCCTTTGTCACTACGCTTTCCCCTACTGTGATGAGACCTCTCCGGTTCCGAAGCCGCGAGACCTGTGCCGGGACGAATGTGAAATCTTGGAGAATGTCCTTTGTCAGACCGAGTACATTTTCGCCAGATCAAATCCCATGATTCTGATGAGACTCAAGTTGCCCAATTGTGAAGACCTCCCCCAGCCAGAGAGCCCCGAGGCTGCCAACTGTATCCGGATTGGGATCCCCATGGCTGACCCCATCAATAAAAGTAAGTGAAGGTGGTGGTGCGCACCTGTGACGCCCTGCTACTAGGGAAGGCTGAGGCTGGCGGACCCCTTGAGCTCAGGAGTTCTGAGCTTCAGTGGGCCTGGAGCCAATGGGGTGTCCGTTCTAAGCTTGGCTCCAATATGGCGAGCCTCAGGGCCACCAGGCTGCCAAAGGAGGGACAAATTTTCACAGATTTCTCTGTCAATCAGCAGTGAAGTCAGGTCACTACACTTCATGCCTGGAGGAGATAGGGAGACCCAGTCTACCAAAAAAGGAATAAATAATAATAAAGAAAGGGCATGACAAATAACTATCCTGTTTAAAACAAAAAAAAAGAGATAAGTGGAGTTCAACAGCCTTTTTTTTCTAGTCTAGGACCAGTCATCCAAATGCTAAAGTTTTGTGTGAAGGGAAAAGAAATTAGGCTTTACCCCAGAAAAATGCTGAGTACTTGATAATTTAACTATTAATTTAAAAACTAGAAGGCAGAGGAAAGGGATTGGGCTTCTGATGTCATTAGTATAAGGGACTTGAGCAAGGGAACACCCTCTGCCAATGAGATCAAACGAAATATTTGTAAAGTGTTTAGCACAGTGCTTGGCACACAGTAGATACCTAATTGTTCCCTCCCTCTTCTTTTACTAATGTAGCTTGGCACTTTCTTGGCCACTTTACAAAGTGATATATTTTTATTTATTTTATTAAATATTTACCAATGACATTTAAAAAATTTTTAGCATCTATTAAAAAAAATTTCAGTTCCAAATTCTTCCCCTCTCTTCTACTCCTCCTCCACTTCTTTAGAAGACAAGCAATATGATATTGATTATACATAGGAAGCCGTGCAAAACATATTTCTATATTAGCCATGTTGCAAAAGGAAACACACACACACATACTATCCAAGAAAAATAAACAAAGTGAAAAAAGTAGTCTTCAATATGCACTCAGAGTTCATTAGTTCTTTCTCTGGAGGTAGGTGGCATTTTTCATCATGAGTCCTTCAGAATTATCTTGGATTATTGTCTTGATCAGAGTAGCCCAGTCTTTCACAGTTGATCGTTATACAATATTGCTATTCCTGTGTACAATGGTTCTTCTCACTTCACTTTGCATCAGTTCATCTTTCTGATACCACAATGGTATTCCATCACAATCATATACTGCAACTTTTTCAGCCATTCCCCCAACAGATGGGCATCCCCTCCATTTCCAGTTCTTTGCCACCACAAAACGAGAGGCTATAAATATTTTCATACACACAGGTCTTTTTCCTTTTTCTTTGATCTCTTTGGGATACAGACCTGGCAACCCCTTAGAGTTTTAGAGATGACTATGATCCTGGTTGGTGTCTTTTTTTTAATCTTTTTTTTGTTCCTTTCTGCCTGTCAGATCACAAGTGTTACAACAGCACGGGAGCAGATTACCGAGGAACGGTCAGCGTGACGAAATCCGGCCGACAGTGCCAGCCGTGGAATTCCCAGTATCCCCACACTCACACGTTCACGGCTGTCAGATACCCCGAGCTGAACGGGGGGCACTCCTACTGCCGCAATCCTGGGAATCAGAAGGAAGCCCCGTGGTGTTTCACCTTGGACGAAAACTTCAAGGCCGACCTGTGTGACATCCCAGCATGTGGTAAATAGAAGGCTGTTCCCAGCTATTTTGCCTGATCACCTTCCCCTGTTCTCTTTTCCTTTGTGGAGGAGGGGATTACTGTGTGTGTGTGTGTGTGTGTGTGTGTGTGTGTGTGTGTGTGTGTGT
>NW_020949602.1:11144705-11154924 GCF_900497805.2 Vombatus ursinus
TGTGTGTGTGTGTGTGTGTGTGTGTGTGTGTGTGTGTGTGTGTGTGTGTACACATGCACACAGGAGGGTAGTATTTGCTATATCTCTTGTCACACCCCAGAGTTAGCCTGATCTTGGCCAGTCTCCCCACACAAGGCAAAATTCTCCTCCCAAAGGAAATGCGTATTCTAGAGGCTCAGGTAACAGTAACCTGATGGACCAAAAAATCATAGCTATGAACCTGGAAGGGACCTCAGAGCCTTGGAAGTCCAGCCCTATTCTCTGGGCCAGGAGCTCTTGACTGAGCTCTGTGAACTCTTTTTTTTATATATATATATTTGATAACTCTTTTTACACAGCTTGTTGTAATCCAATGTATTTTAATTTGATTCATTTAAAAACATGATTCTAAGGAGGGGTCACTGCTACCAAAGGAGGTCTAGGACATAGGAAACCCTAGTCAGTCCATATCTGTGCCAAGAAGCAGGGGCCATGCTTTTCACCCTCAATTCCAAAACCAATAGGATGCTAGGTCTGGAACAGGAAAGGGCCTCATAGGTCTTCTGATAGGTGGCTGGCACATGCCAAGCACCTGGAGTTTCCAAGACAAAAATGAAATAATCCCTACCCTCAAAGAAATGAGAAGGCAACAAAAATCACTTCTGTTCTTGAGGAGGTTACGTTCTACTACAGGTAGAGGGGTGGGTGATGAGTAAATAGAACAGCCCTTAGAAAATATATCCCAAGAAACACAAAATGGTTTGGGGGAGTCCTTGCACTCATTACCACAGGGATCAGGAGATGATCTTCCTGTAGGAAATGCCTGACCTTCAATAGAATTAGGGTCTCTAAGAGACAGGGGGAGGGAGAACGTGCCAGACATGGAGGTTCTCCTGGCCAAGGCACAGAGATACAAGCTGGAATATCAAGTTGGCCAGCTTGGAACCTCAGATATGGAAGGGGAGGATAATGTGTGGTCAGTCTGAAAAGAGATGGTGGAGCCCTACAGGCATGGAAGCTGCCGGGAGCACACTGAGAGGCCTGGCTTCCTCGGTTAAGGAGGTGAGAGTCTGGCTGTCGTCCGCCCTGGTTACGTTGCACCTGGAGGATGGGGACCGTTGTGGGGGCCACAGTTTACTCTGGACAGAGAAGGGCAATCAGAATAGGGAAGGGCCCCTGGAGAATCCATGGAAAGAATGCAGGGCGGTGACTCAGGAGAATGAAGACTCGGGAGGGACGTGATGTCTGGCTTCAAGTATCAGAAAGACATCAAGGGGCAGATGGATTAGAGTGATTCTATTTGGTCCCAGAGGACACAACTATAGGTTGTGGATGAAAGTTGCAAAGAGGCCCATTTCAGCTCAATGTCAGGATGGCTTCCTAACAGTGGGAGCTGTCCAGAATGGAATGTGCTGCTCCTCCTGGGACAGGGGGATGACCACTGGCAGGGGAGGCTACAGTGTGGATTCTTTTCTTGTATGGGTTGGCCTACATTCCTCCAAGGGCCCTTCCCGATGCCCCTCCTTCCCCAGCTCTGGAAAATGAACACGTGCAGATAGAGGTTCTGCACTCTCCCCAACTCAGACGCCTACATATTTCTCATTTTAAATTAGCACTTCATATGCATTCACACTTAACACTGTGGGGAAGGGGGGTGGAGAAGGAATAAAATACAGATGTACCATTGGGCTCTCACATCTTCTGTGCCCTGCTCCCCAAATGGAAACATCCAAAGACGAATGTGCATAAATTGGCAGTTTTAGTAAATACCAACTAATTCATGTGTGACCTTAGAGAGAATGATGGAAAAATTCAATTGATGTAGAAACAGACTGTTCATCATCATAGGGGATCATGAGAGGAGATCTGGAAGGCGCCTCACCTTGGGAATCATCCAGTCTTCAGCCTTCTTTGAAGAGAGGAGTCAGGGGAGCCCCAGAGAGGACTAGTGTCTAGCTGGCAGGCCAAGATCATAGCCAGCGATAGCTGAGGCAGGAATGGAATTCCAGTTCTCTTTAAGGACTCCCAATCCAAGTCTCATCACACAACATCTCAGAGTATCTAAGACCTTAGAGGTTATCCAGTCCAACATCTGCATTTGACAGAGGAGAAAATGGAAACTTCAGAGATTTGACACACAGCTGATTAGCGGCAAGGTTGAGAAGTCGAGTTTTCTCCCATTTCCAAACATAGTATTTATTCCCTCTTTGACATTCCTTCGTTCCCTGATAGAATGCCTTTCTCACAATAACCCTTCGTGGTAGAGAATCAAGTATTACCCCCATTTTGCAGAGGAGGAAACTAAGGCTTTCCGAGATGAACTGTCTCACCTAAGCTCCCACAGATAGAGAGTATGGATCAAACACAGGACAAGATCTAAGGCAGATCTGACTGCTGTCTCTCCTATCAATCAAGGCTGAAGCGAGGCAAGGCAAGGAAGAAGCCATCAGCCTCTTATCTTAAAGTCAAGATGAAAGAAAATAAGGAACCAAAAGTCTTACCTGCCACCCCTGAAGCACGCTCTAACAAAGTGAGGAGGAGTCCTTCAGGGGCCAGGTTGGGTCTTAATTCATTTTTAGTGGCACTGAAATGTAACAGGCTCCCCATGCCCCAGGGCTGCCTGGGAGCAGCCACAGTGCTACTGCGGAGCAACCCGGCTTTCAATGACAATTGCTTTGTAGTGGGAACGATAAATTAAACTTAAAGAGTATTGACTTTCACTTAAATGGCCTTGTAAAGCCTTTGCACCAAGCCCTGGAGTCAGAGGGCTGAGAGGGGACTCTGAGAGGTCATTCTGCCCAGCTCTCTGCCTTCAGGCAAGATTCCAGGCAGAACAGGGTTGGAATTCCAGCAAGGGGGCTTCCTATATTAGTGTTGTGTAAATGCAAGCTATCCCGAGGATCCCTCGTGTTCCCGGAAAGGAATAGTCCGCGTATGAACTGATGCAGAGTGAAACAAGCAGAACCAGGGAACAATGCACACGGTGAGAGCAAAAGTGCGATGAAAGACTCTGAGGTCTGGTCAGCAGGATGGCCCACCCCTATCCCGGAGGACTCGTCATGAGAGGAGTGACTGCCCACCTCCACATGAGAGCGGAGGGCCTCAGAGCACGGACGGAAGCATGTTTTCTTCGCTTGTTTCTTGCCGTTCTTTTTTCAACATGACTAGTGCAGAAACTTGTCTGGCGTGACTATGCTCGATAGGTTTTGTATTTCTTGTCTTCTCAATGTAAGGGGAGGGAGAGAATTTGGAACTGAAAATTAAATAAAATTGAGAAGAAAGAAAGAGGGAAGAAAGAAATTAAGAATGAAAAAAGAGAAAAAAGAAATTAAGAAAGGAGGGAAAAAGAAAGAAATTAAGGAAAGAAAAATAAAAGAAAGAAAAAGTGACAGGGAAGAAGGAAGGGAAGAGAGAAGAAAGGAAGACAGAAAAGAAAGATGATTCTATAGATTAATTGTTCACAGAGAACCCTGGGGTCAGAGGGACACTCTGAAATCCTCTAGCCCAACCCCCTGCCTTAAACAGAGGGCAAATGACCACTTCAATATCTTTGCCAAGAAAACCCCAAATGAGGTCATGGAAAGTGACTGACACGACTAAACAACAATAAATATGTGTGTATATGTGTATGCATATGTGTGTACGTGTGTAAGTGTGCATATTTACGTATGTATATGTCTCTCTGTTTATAAACATCTACATGTGCACAGATGCATAGATACACACACATGTCTCTCTACGTGCACACACCCATACACGCACATACACATGCAGTCTCTCTACACGCACACACCCATAAACACACATACACGTGCAGTCTCTCTACACTCACACACCCATACACGCACATACACGTGCAGTCTCTCTACACGCACACACCCATACACGCACATACACATGCACGTCTCTCTACACCCATACACGCTCATACACATACACACATGCCTGTGTGTGTATATGTTTGCGTGTGTGTTCTTGAGTCCTCATCCTGAGCCAATCAGTCTGAGCACAGAGCACCCAAGCCTGCACGCAGGCCTGCTGACCCTGCAGGTGCCCAGACTGGCTCTGGTTTGTCACTAGAGTTTTTCCCAGCCGTGGTAGCTCCCAGTCCCAGGCAGGGCAGATGTTTTCCAGATTGCGAATGGCGCAGCCCATAACTACTTTTGTCTGCAGTTTCCCCCCCCGTCTTTCAGAGAAGACCTGGGACAGGCCAATTTGTCTTTCTTTTCTTCAGACTCAAATTGAACCTTACAGAGAATTTTGAAAAGGGAAAAGAAGGGGGGGGGGCTGCTTTGTAAAGTCTGAGGCTTTCCGGCAGAGTTATTTTTATATTTATCCCGAGATCCTCAAGCTGGGTCTCAGCCGCCAGCCTTCCCACGTTTTCAGCCAGGCCAAGAGCATGAGCCGCCCCAAACCTCCAGAGCAGTTGGAAGGAAGGCGTTTTTGAGCCTGAGGCCTTTCTGCCTAAAGGGTTTCTTACTGACGCTGGCACCCACTAGACAGAGTACCCCCCGAAAGTCAGATTCTCTGCGGGAGAAGATTTGGGGAAACTCTCCACCCTAACAAGTTACAAGATGGGCGTGTGGCTCATCTTCGGGGCCCACCTTCAGTGATTGGGCTGGGAAGGGGCTAGGGGAGGCAGTGGGGCCTGGAGAGGGAGCTGCAAAGGGGCTAAAGGCAGGGTTCCAACTCCAGCTCTTTAGCCAAGTCACGGCACCTCCCTGGGCCTCAGCCCACAAGGGAGCTAGACTAGGTGGCCCTGTGGTCCCTCCCAGCTCTCCATCTATGACCTCATAATCCCTTGACCTCTGTGGGCCTCAGTTTCCTCATCTGTAAAATGACAGCGTTAGGCTAGGTGGCCCTGCGGTCCCTCCCAGCTCTGAATCCATGACCCCATTTATTAAATGCCTACTATGTGCCAGGATACAAATGCAGAGGATAAGATAATACATTTGTGGTCTGGACACGTTCTAGACCCTTAAATTCCTAGAACCTTATGAAGGCAACACCTTCCAGATCGGTGTAGTTGTCCCTCTGTATATGATGTCCACAACTCGGCCAGCTTGCACATGCTTGAGAAGTTCAAGAGACAGGGAGCTCATGACCTTGCGAGGCTGCCTATTCCACTTTGGGACAGCTGCTAGTCTTAGAAAGGTTTTCCCTTGCCATGACTTTCATCCTCTGGCTCACCCTTTTCAGCTCAATTTAATTTGATGCATTTAGTAAGCACCTAGTGTGTACAGGGGGGCAGCTAGGTGGCGCCATAGAGCACTGAGTGCTGGGTCTGAAGTCAGGAAGACTCATCTTCCTGAATTCAAATCTGGCCTCAAACACTTACTAGCTGTGTGACCCTGGGCAAGTCACTTCACCCTGTTTGCCTCAGTTTCCTCATGTATAAAATGAGTTGGTGAATGAAATGCCAAACCACTCTAGCATCTTTGCCAAGAAAATGCCAAATGGGGTGACAAAGAGTCAGATATGACTAATTAACTAAGCAGCAAAAAAGTGCGCAAGGTGGCTGCAAATCATAATGGAGAATCAGTCAGCTAGCATTTATTAAGCACCTACTATATGCCAGACACTGTGTAAGGTTATAGGGAAACAAAGAGAGGGGGGATACAACATATAAACTATAAACACACAAGGTATTTATGGGAAAAAGTGGGGGTGCTGTCAGAGGAAAGGGGCTAAGATTAAGGAGGACCAAGAAAGCCTCGCGTAGAAAATAAGATTTAGCTGGAACTCGAAGGAAGCCAGGAGGTGGAGATGAGGAGAGAGGGCCTTCTAGGCAGGGACAGTCAGAGAAAAACCACTGGTTGTTGGTGTATGTTGGGACCCCATGGTGGGTCAACAACAGCCAGGAGGCCAGTGTCCCTGGATGACCAGTGCACGGAGGGAGGGAACATGGAGGAAGACTGGAGACTCTGGAGAGGCTAGGTCCTAGAGGGCTTTGAACAGCAGAGGATTCCACATCTGATCCTGGCGGTAGCACAGAACCAGGAAAGTCTATTAAATAGCGGCATGATATGGTCGGACCTATGCTTTAAGTAGGTCAATCTGACACCTTGATCCAAGGATGGACTGGAGTGGGGAAAGATGAGGCAGGGAGACCAACCAGGAGGCCAGGCCTGCGTCAGAGGAGAGAAGGAGGCATAGGTGAGAAGTGTGAGGAAAGTAGAAACAGAGAGAGGGGGGAGAGGGAGAGGGGGAGAGACAGAGAGAGAGAGAGAGAGAGAGAGAGAGAGAAACAGACAGAGACAGAGACAAAGACAGAGAAACACACAGAGACATACATACAGAGAGAGAAACAGACACAGAGAGAGAGACAGAGAGACAGAGAAACACACAAGGACACACACAGAGAGACATAGAAAAAGACAAACACAGACAGAGATAGAGAGACGGGGTGAGGGAGGAGGAGACAGGTGTCAAGGACACCCTTAGGTCATGAGCCTGGCTGATTGGGAGGAGGGCAGAAGTCTTGCCAGTAATGGAAAAGTTTAGAAGGGAGTAGTAGTTGGGGAGAAGGGAGAGACAATGAATTCAGCTTTGGACAGAGTGACAGGACATCCATCTAGGATGTTTAACAGGCGGTAGAGTCCAGGGTTTGGCATCAGGAAGCCTGGTGCTCACATCCTGCCTCTGACGCTAACCAGTACATGGGCCCATCGCCTGGCATTTCTTCATACAACTATGCCCGAGGCTGGGCTGAGGGCTGAGGACCCCGGTACAGCTGTGATACATTCCCTCCTTGCAACAAGCTTACATTCTAATGGGAGAGACAGAGAACCTACAAAAATATGTTCCGCATCAACATCAAGTCAATGAAGAGAAACACGGGGGTCCCCAAAGTCTTAGAGCAGGTTGAAGCCATTAGAGATGCCCTGTGTGGTCAACGTCGTAATACAAGTCAGTGGTGAGGGGGGGCACTAGTGGCTAAGATAGGGGGTCAGGAAAGGCTTCCTGAGGAAGCTGGTGCTTCATTTGAGGGACTCTGAGGCGGAGGGAAGGAGGCAGTGAATTCCAGGCCTGTGGGTCAGCCTATGCAAAGGTGGGGAATGGAGCCCCAGTTTGGCTGGATCTCAGAGTTCAGGATGGGGAGTACTGTCCAGAGAGGATGGAAAGGTAGACTGGGGCCGGGTCCTACAGGGCTTTCAAAGCTACATCACCCTGAGCAAGTCACTTAACCTCTGTCTGCCTCGGTTTCCTCATTTGTTACCGAGGGATAGTAACAACAGCCACCTCCCAGATCTGCTGCAAGGTTCCAACACTACTCTGCAAATTACAGAATGCTCTATACGTGTTAGCGATCATTGTCATTAATCTAGGGAAGTCCCAGTAGAAAAATCTCCCACTGCCTCTGCTGAAATGCTGACCACCCCTACTTTGCTGCTTTTAGTCTTAGAGACTTTCATTGAGCTGAGCGACTTGTCCAGGGTCACACAGCCAGGATACATGAAAGGGGTAACTTGAACCCAGATCTTCTGACTCTGAAGCCAGCTCCATCCACCATGCCAAGCTGCTTCTCGTTCTAGCTACCCTGTTCTGTATATAATACATTCCCAAAAATATTATGTTAAAATTGTTGGGGTTTTTATTTGCAATTTGCATTATGTTGTCCAGATACTAGCAAACTTTTTATTATATTATATTTATTGTATTATATTTTTATTATATTCATATAATATTAATATATTTTATTTTTATTAATTTGATAAAACTAAGGCTCTTCCAAACCTCTTATGGAATGAACAATCAATGCTAAGGTATCTTTTGTGTCCATGTGAAGTTTCATTTTCATGGAGAAGCCTCATGGGACTTACATTGAGATCCCAAGGCTGCCATTATGAGCCAGATGACCTTGGACAAGTCACAAGCTCTTCGAGCTTCCTTTCCACACAAGCCCATATGAGGCTTGGGGAAATGAATGAATGAAATGAAACCTGTGCCATCGACCAAAAAAGTGACATTTATATAGGCCTTTCAAATACGTTATTTCACTCTAAAGCAGTACATAATATTAGCCATCACCATTGAACATTGGGTTTGCTTAAAGCAGAGAGATGGAAACAGCCCACATACATGAGAATGGCCAAGGCACTTTGGGTAATAAGATCCCTTCTGTCCCTTGTTAGGAGACCCTGCTCTAGAGACACAGGAGATCAAGTGAGGCAAAGATTTTCCCCAAAACAGCAAGTGGGCCGGGTAGCCAGGAGCACATTTGAACCCTGGTCCTTGGACTCTCAGTTATGGCCCCCACATCATGCTGCCCTTCCTAGTAAGTGTCCCAGTGACCCTCTTGGCCCCAATGAGAGATGAACAGGTCCCCCCCTCCTCCTGCTCCTTGGCAGAGGGCAGGGTCTGTGGGTGTGGAATGTTTGCCCATCATGGCAGATTTTTTCAAAAGATTGATCAATTTGAATAAATTTCTCTCTCTCTTTTTTTTAAAGAAATTTCTTTCTTATGAAGTCTGGCTTTCTTGAAGGCAGAGATATGGGGGGGTGGCGAATGCAGGCAACATAAAAATGGAAGATATCAATAAAACAAAAGCATATCTTTAAAAAGATGCTGATGCAACCATTGTTTGAAATTTTCCAGAGTTCCAAACACGCACTGCAGCTATCACCTTTACTTTAATTTTGTTGTTACTGCTTTTGCAAGGCAATCCGGGTTAAGTGACTTGCGCAGGGTCACACAGCTGGTTAAGTGTCAAGTGTCTGAGGTTGGATTTGAACTCAGGTCCTCCTGACTCGAGGTCTGGTGCTCCATCCACTGCACCATGGAGCTGCCCCATGACCTTTACTTTGTAAATGGGCCACTGTATACATTCAGCAAGGTTGAGTCCCTGAAGGTGAGAATTTGTTACATTTCTGGTTCTTGTGGTTAGAACAGTAGATCTGAAGGGACAGCAGGAGCAAGGAAAGCATGCCAGGTTGGGTTGGCCTCCAGGCCCTGAGTTCAAATCTCAACACAAAAGTAGCCAGCAGTGAGTGCAGCTGGGCTAGAATCTCGTCTCCTGTGTCTCAGGGAAGGGCATTTTTTTCTTCTCGCTGACACCACTGAAGAGGATCTTTTAGGGGTGTGGGTCCATGAGAATGGGGAATGGGACGGGCAAGGACACGTGACCTTGGCACCCAGCAAGCACTACAATAAATGCTTGCAGATTTGACCTGGCTGTGATTTCCAGAAGCCCACAAGGGTGTCTTCATGTTCTGTGTGCACCTGATTTAAACACCAAAGGAAGCTCAAGGAGGGCAGGGATTATTTGGGTTTTAAGCCTAACGTCTCCAGCAGCCAGCACAGTTTCAGCATGCAGCAGGCACTTAATAAATGCTTATTGAATCAAACTGGACTAGAATCATAGAGTCAGAGTTGGAAGGGCCTTTGGTGGTCATTTAATTCAACCCCCTCATTTTACAGATGAGGAAACTGAGTCCCAGAGGCTAGACCCTAGACACACAGATAGAAAGGGTCAAAACTAAGGCTCGAAGGAAGGTGCTGATTTCAAATACAGAGCTCTTGACACCAGACTCCGTCACTCCGAATTGGCTGCTGAGAGAGGAAGGTTCCAGGAGTCCAAAGATCTGAGGTTTGCTCATTCAGGCATTTGCCTGTTGTAGAAGACAGTGCAGCCTAGTGGGTAGCATGCTAGACTTGGAGTCAGGAAGCCCTGAGTCAGAGACCTGCACCAGACACTTACGAGCTCTGGGAACGTCACTTAACCTCTCCCAGCGTCAGTTTTCTCATCTGTAAAATGGGGACAATAATAGCACTTAGCTCAGAGGCGTTCCTGTTAGAATCCAAGGAGATCACACGTGCCAAGGCACTTTGTAAACCCTCAAACGCTTTAAAACATTAGCTGTTTTGTTGTTATCATTATCATTATTTTAAACAGTGCCATTGCGCTAATTGTGGGTGTCACAGAAATGCCGCCCTCCCCCCTCCACTGGACAGTCAGTTCCTGGGAAGGGAACACTAGGAGGGAGCCTCAGATTCACACAAAAACACAATTTTCATGCCCGGGTGGAATCTCTAAACTTTTAAACTTTTACCTTTTCAACTCTCCTAACTGAAGTTGCTTGTGTTGATAGAAACAATCTGTAATCTACTGGTGATGAGAACTCATTTCTTGGAGTTGCCCCACCCTGCCGACCCTGCCTATTTCAGCATGGGGAGGGGGGCCTGGGAGGGGAGAAGGAGAGGGGCACCCTGGGAGGGGGTACCCTGGGGGAGGAGAACG
>NW_020949602.1:11155324-11156207 GCF_900497805.2 Vombatus ursinus
CCCCTGCGCGAGGGGGGGGCGAGGGGGGGGAGAACATTGGAAGGAAGGAGGAATGAGGGGCTTCAGAGGAAGGATCCTGGGAGGAGAGAAGGAGGGGGGAGCCCTGGGGGAAGAGAACGTTGGAAGGATGGAAGAATGAGAGGGCTTCAGAGGGGGAATCCTGGAAGGGGGGAAAGGGGGGGACAATAAGAGGGAGGGACCCTGGGGGAGGAGAACGTTGGAAGGAGGGAGGAATGGGGGGGCTTCAGAGGGGGGATCCTGGGAGGGGAGAAGGAGGGGAGAACCCTGGGGGAAGAGAACGTTGGAAGGATGGAAGAATGAGGGGGCTTCAGAGAGGGAATCCTGGGAGGGGGGAGGGGGGGACAATAAGAGGGAGGAACCCCGGGGGAGGAGAACGTTGGAAGGAGGGAGGAATGGGGGGCTTCACACGGGGGATGCTGGGAGGGGGTGCGCTCTAAACCCTGCCGTTGAGCATTGCCCAACACTGGCCAGGCCCATCATGGGGGACTCTTCGGTTGTGTCTACATCAGATTCCAAGGATTCCAAGGAGAAGAATAAGATGGAGATCCTGTACATCCTGGTGCCCAGCGTGGCCATCCCTCTGGCCATCGCCTTGCTCTTCTTTTTCATCTGTGTCTGCCGCAACAACCAGAAGCCCTCCTCGCCGCCCGCCCAGAGGCAGCCGAAGCACGTCCGGGGCCAGAACGTGGAGATGTCCATGCTGTCTGCCTATAAACCCAAGGTAATGTGGGGAGGGAGAGATGGGACGGCTGCCCAGCGTCCAGCCTGGGATGCGACTGAGCTCCCCTCCTTGGGCACTGAAGGAAGGAAGGGGAGGAGGGAGGAAGGAAGGAAGGAATGGAGAGGGAGGGGAGGAGGGAGG
>NW_020949602.1:11156217-11200676 GCF_900497805.2 Vombatus ursinus
GAAGGAAGGAAGGAATGGAGAGGGAGGGGAGGAGGGAGGAAGGAAGGGGTGGTGGGAACATGAAAATATTCATTAAGCATTTACTCTGGGCTACTCCCTGGGGGTGCAGATATAAAAGTGAAAACAGTGTCAGCCTTCAGGCAGATTGCATTCTGGGGAGGGGCAGCCAGGGAGGAGGAGTGGAGAGAGAAGCCACTGGGAGTAGATTACTCTCCCTTTCCAGGATCAATGGTAGTTTTTATCAGGGTTCCAAGGTGTAGGGCTGGGCTGGGGGCAGGGAGGGGGCCCTTGCTCTTTGGGAAGGTAACCGGCCAGTGAAACCTGCCTCCAGCTGCCTTGGTGTGGGGGCGGAGCAGGCGCTCCCTGAGGCCAGGAGTCCTGGAGCTGCAAGGGTTAAGTCCTCCAGGGCGCTGCTCTGGGTCCCGGCCGCTGGGTGTGTGGTTGGAAGATGGCTGGGGACTACAGTGAAGCTTGGCTGAAGCCCATGTAGACAAGGTGGGCCCCAGAAGCCACTAACCAGTCAACATGGCGGATCCACAGGGCAAGAATTCTGTGCATAGTTGGTCCCCTAGGCCTGGAATGCTTTCCCTCCTTACTGCTCATTCCCGGAATCCCCATCACCATTCAATAATAATAATCATGATGGCTAACACTTTAAGGATGGAAGAGCTTTTTCCAAATATTATCTCACTTTTATCCTCACCACTACCCTGAGAGGTAGGTGCTGTGGGGAAACTGAGGCAAACAGGGTTAAGTGACTCGTCCAGGGTCACACAGCTACTAAGTGGCTGAGGCAGGATTTGGACTCAGGTCTGCCTGACTCCAGGTATATCCACTCCGAAGGCCTTTGAGGCTCAGTAAAGCTCTGCTTCCTACTTGAAGCCGTGCCTGATCTCTCCCCACCCCCTCCGCCTTAGATCCTTCCCCCTAAAAAGTGCGTGGTGTTTATTTCCCATGGGTTTTGTGCTTCCTTATATGGGTCTAGGTCATTTCCCTGTTGAATTGGGGACGTTTTGTACTTGTCCCGCATCCCCAGGGCTGTCCTTAGGAGAGTGTTTGGTATACAGTAGGTGCCTAATAAGTGCTTGTGGAATGAATGAAAGGATTCAGGCCCACGAGTCTGCCTTCCGAGCATGCCAAACCCCCGGAGGCCCAGCTCCGCCTGGCAAGGGGAGGGGGTGGGCACCGGGGCGTGAACTCCATCTTCTCCTTTGTTTTCCCTCCTCCTACGCGCTTTGGCTCGATCTCTTTGGAGCGGTTCCGATGTTTGTTTTCGTTCTTACTGAGCCGCTTTTCTGGAAGAGGCACAAAGCATTCTGCAGAACCTTCACAAGTCCCCGAAATGTAAACAGCCTGGCCTCAAAGCCTCTCATGGGCTCTCGGGCTCCAGCTTAGTCCGCGGGCCCATCAGATCCGGGGGAAGGGAGGCACGTGTAAGTGTGCACGGGCATAAATGCGCAGGCACACTCACACACCTTCTGAACAGAATAATTCAGAGTCAGGGGCCAGCGGAGCTGAGGGACGGCACCTTCGGCCATCCTGGGGTGCATTTGAAAATGGGCTGCCTCCGTTGGACTGCCCTATGTCGGTCCCTGTTACAGCTTTCCGACTGTGTGACTGTGTGCTGGTCCCTTGACCTCCTGGGCCTCAGTTTCCTCATCTGTAAAATGGGAATAATAATGCCTATAGTCTCTATCTCAGGGTTGTTACAGGGCTCAAATGACATAATTCGTGCTCTGTAAACCTTAAAATGTTCTATACATGCCAGTTATCCTCATCCTATAATAAATATGATGTGATCTGATATAACATAACATAACATAACATAATACAATCATAGGCAATAAATGTTTGTTCAGTTGATGAATTGAACTCATCAGTAAGTAAATGCCTGTGGGCCAGCCGTCCGTCTCCCTGGAGCCACACCTCCTCATCTCCTCTGCCTGCAAAGATCTTTCTCTCCCTTCAGGCTAAGTGCCTCAGTTTCCCTGAATCTCCCCCCCATATACATATATATATATACACACACACACACACACACACACACACCCGTGCTGAGCACGGTGCCTGGCACTTCACATACGTGTGTTGACTGTCTGACTTTGCCCCATTACTCTCTCTCTCCTGATACACTTTTCTGTGTACGTGGTGAGTCTCTCCTAGCATGCTATAAGCCCTCCGAGGGCAGGGATTATGTCTTTGTTCCCCTCTGTATCCCCAGGACCAAACAGGGGGCTTTCCATACCTGCCACAGCATCTCCAAGTCTAAAGGATGCTCATTTTAGCCCCAAACCTGGACCTCAGCAAGTATCCCTTATATAATGTCCCTGACAAGTAGGAAGACCTCCAATGAAGGAGGGCTCACTACCCTGCAGGGCAGCCATCTCCCTGCGTAGGGGAAGCTTGTCCTTACCCTGAGCTGAAAGCGTCCTCTTTGGGACCTCCACCTGTCTTATAGTGCCATGCAGAACAACCCCACTCCCTTCTTCCCATGATAACTCAGAATGCCAGAGGAATAGCAAGTTCCCTGAGCTTCCTACTGTCTACACATCCCCAGATCTTCCTAGTCTAGTCAACAAGCGTTTATTATGCACCTACTATACACAATCGAATGGTGAAGACAGCATGCAAACAAATATATACAAAGCAAACTATAGATGGGATCAATAGGAAATCATTAACAGAGCGAAGGCAGTAGGATTCAGAGAGGCTAGGGAAGGCTTCCAGTAAAGGAGGAATTAGAGCTGGGGCTTGGGGAAGCCAGCGACCCAAAGAGAGGCTTGGAAATGGGCATGTGCGTTGATTAGAGTCAACGTTTAAACACCTGTTTCCTTACGGTTATATGTCCATGCTTCTGTCCCTTCCCAAATGTCACACCCAAGATGGCAACCTCTGGTCCAAATTCTTGGTTCTGGCTCAGGCGACCAGGACTTTGGAAGCAAGGAAGGATGGGACGTTGTGCCCCCTTTGCTGCCAGGCCATTGGGAATGAGCTGCCCCTCGCCGGCAAGCCTAAGGTGCCCCTTTCATCCAGCCTTGTGCACACTATCCGTTTCCATCTGTCTTCACTTGCTTTGGTGCTAAGATGCCTCTTGAGTATTGGGAGGAGGAAGGGGAGGAGTGAGGGGGCTCCCTGGGAAGGTTGAAAAGCAGCCCCAAACACCTGGGGATGAGAAGACGCTAGCGACAGACAGAGCTGGCTGGTTTCCATCCGGGTAGGATAGCTCAACTGGAAGCGGGCCTCTTTGGGCCGGCCCGGACCCCCACCCCCCAGGGGGCCAGCATCAGATGGGAGCATTCTCCTGTTACTCTGGGCGGAAAGGTAAACGTCGGGTCGGATGCTCCCACAACAAAACGGGCTTTCAAAAGGGACAGGCCCACTTGGGTTTAGCTTTGTTCGGTTGGGTGGCAGGACGGTAAGCCAGAGAGGAAGCCTCAGAGATGAGCTGAGCTCCGGGCTGTGCCTTGGGAGTCACAGATCCTGGCTCTGCTCGCACAATCTTTGCCCTCTCTGGGACTCAGTTTCCTCTCCTGTCAAATGGAGGGATTGTGCTGGTTGATCCCAAAGGGCCCCTCAGAATCAAAGAGCTGTTGTCCCTCCATCCTAGGATTTACAGTTTATAATGGCAATAGAAAAGCCCACTGCCCATTGAGTGATGTTTCCGCCATGAGAAGCCAAGCTTTTTGAAGGCAGCTTGTAACTGCACTCCTACTTAGCACCTAGGAAACAAACTTGCAAAGATTTTTTCATTTATTCTTTGCAAATAGTTCATGGGATTTAGAGTCAGGAAGACCTGGGTATTTCCCCCATTACTAGCTGTGTGACCTTGGTCAAGTCCTCTTCTTTCTTTGAACCTCAGTCTTCTCATCTGTGAAATTGGAATAATTAATAGCACCTACGAAACACAGGTCTTACGAGAATCAGTTGGGGTCATCTAGCTCAAGCACATCAGCTGCTAATTCCACTTATTAAGTGCCTACTATGCTCCAGGGTCTGGGGAATCAAAGACAAAATGGAAAGGCCCCTGTCCTTGAGGAGCTTATGTGGATGCTGACCCAGCCTCCACGTTCTCCCATCACATTAGGATTCCCTGAATGACTGTTTTTATTTTTCTTTTTCTGAAACAAAGGAAATCTGTTCTTCTCAGAGAGACAAAGGAAAACAGGGCCTCCCTTCTCCCCCTCCTGCTCTGCCTTTCCCTCCCCTCCAGTGACTGGAAAGCCAAAGTTATTTACTTCCTCCTATGAAGTTGGCTGGGCTGTCATGCAGTGTTTCCTAAATGGGGCACACAGGGGAGCCGTAAAGGGATCAAAGCCTCCCCCTCAGATGCTGGGTGGGCCTTGCTCAGCCCGACCCTCCTCCATGGCCCTACTTCTCTATTCATCCCCAAGTGTCACCCAGGGCAGCTGTTCTGGGGGAATGACTGTGGGGAGGGGGTGTGGTGAGACGTGAGGCCTGAAGGGACAGAGAAGTTCAAGGATTACAATTCTCAAGATCCGCAGAGTGAGGGAAGACCAGAGAGAGAGCTCTGGCAGTCAGTCAATGAGTCAGTAAACATTTATTGGTGTCAGGCACTGGGCCTGATGTGAAAAAAGTGAAAATGGGTCCTCCCTTCAGGGCACTTACAGTCACCCTGGACCCTAGCTCTCATGGCATGACTGAGCATCTCAACCCCCAGGATGATGGGCAAGAGATGGAAAGCATCGTGGTGGGAGAAGATGGGCCCAGAGACATGGGAGGGACCCTCCAGGATGGTGCCACTCAGGAGGCCGATGGAGTACTGATAAGCATGGGGAGGTCAGACCAGGGGGCCACCACTCAGAGGAAGGGCCCTTGCTGATGGGACTTTGGATTAAAGACCCCATCCCTCCACCCTAGTTATGCCTCTAATAGAAGACGTTGAGACATTCACCTGCAGCAGAGACAGCATGGCATGCTGGGAAGAGCCCTATGTATTGGGTTCTGTCCCTCCCCAGACCAGTTGCTTGCCTCCAGGCAAAGCCAGGATCACAGAATTCAGATCCCTCTCAGTCCATCCTATCCTAGAAGGGAGGAATCCCCAGAGGTCATCTAGTCTGACCTCATTTTACGGGGCAGGAGACTGGACAAAAGAGCTGACAGCAACTGCCCAGAGTCATGCAGGAAATCAGCAGCAAAGGGAACCTAATCAACTTGAGAGCAGGGGGATTTCATTTCTGACACTGGTATCCCTAGTGCCTAGTATGGTGCCTGGTTCATAGTAGGTATTTAATAAAAGCATGTTGACTGGGGCAGCTAGGTGGTGCAGTGGATAGAGCACCAGCCCTGAAGTCAGGAGGACCTGAGTTCAAATCTGGCCTCAGACCAAACACTTGACACGTACTAGCTGTGTGACCCTGAGCAAGTCACTTAACCCCAATTGCCTAACAACAAAAAAAAAAAAGTGTGTTGACTGATTGATTTAGAGTTAGATCTGACTCCAAATTCGGTGCTCTGACCACTGCGCCATTTGTAAAATGGTAAAATCATTCTTGGCCTACCTGTCTCATAGGGTGGTGGTGAGGCTAGCACCTTATAAACAATAAAATCACCATATCATTCTAGGTGATTCTCCTCCTTCTCCTCCCCCTCCTTCTTCTTCCCTTGAAACTCAAAACACTTTGAATTATCAGTGATTTTAGTACCATATGTAATTTTAGTAATTATCAGTGTTTTTAGTACCATCAGGGTGTTTCCTATTCTAAGCAAAATCCGTGAATATGGGGATAGTATAAGTGTATCCCCAGTACTTTAGCATAGTGCTGGCACATAGTAGGCACTTAATAAATGTTTATTTGCCAAGCCCTAATTTTGAGCCCATGTGGGCATGGCTGTCTCAGTACTCAGAGGGCATAACCCCGTTTTGCTTGGCCTTAGGGGCCTGAATGAGGAATAGCAGTTACCAAGTTGTAAGGCACCAACTTTGGTCTTGGGTGGGGAGGTCCGCTTCCCTCTCCCTAGAGGTCTTTAAACAAAGATGGGATGATGACTCTGGGAGATGTTGCAGTTGGAATTCTTTTGGTTTAGAGTGGGACCAGATGGCCCCCGAGACCCCCCTTCCAATCCTGAAGTGTTAAGGCTCCTGCTGACGTTAGCATCCTCCTCTCCAGCCACATCTGAGCAGAATGGGCCCTCGAGGATGTGTCTGAGAAAAATGGTATCCAGGAAACTCTCCCGAGAAACCAACCGCCATGCTGAAAAACGAGACTCCTGAAGGCCTATCCCATCCCTCCTGGAAAAGGGCCCAAATGTGGCAGGATGTTTGTGGAAGCCCACCCTGGGCCAGAAGCAGGGAACAAGGGCTGCAATGCCTGAGCCCGGGCCACTTATCTTCTGCCTTTGCCAAAGTGCCCAGCCTCTAGAGAGAGTGTGGATGGGGCCTCCAAAGCTCTGAAAATCTGGTTATTTCTGATTAGGAGTACAGGCAGTTGTTTCATAGTTCTGAGCCTGTTCACATAAGAACCAGAAAAGAAAGGCACCGAGAGAGAGAGAGAGAGAGAGAGAGAGAGAGAGAGAGAGAGAGAATGAGGGGGAGGGAAGAAAGGAAGGAAGGAAGGAAGGAAGGAAGGAAGGAAGGAAGGAGGAAGGAAAAAGAAGAACCATTCCTACCTATCCACAGTACCAGCAGTTGAGTAAAGTGTCCTTTTAAAATAGCTTTTTTTAATGACCTCTATTTGTGGGTAGAAAGATAGATAAAGACAGGTAGACAGACAGACAGATAGATGACAGATGGGTTCATAATCACTCTCTTAAATCAGGGGATCACAGACCCAGACCCAGACAGCTCAGAGGTCACCATCTGGACCACATAATCCTCAAGAAGAGGATGCTAAGGCAGAGAGAGGTGACTTACCCAGCATCTCACAGTAATCAGTATCAGAGGCAGGGTCTAATCTCAGGTGCTCTGAATTCCAGCCTCCAGAGCCAGGGCTCCTTCCATGGACCTTATGACTCATCCCTTGTAGCTCAGAATTTGGCCCGCCTGGCCAAACCAATCAACAACCCGATCTGACAAGGGATGCCTCATTCCGTCTCTATGTTCCATCATGTTTCTGATGAGAAGTGGAAAGCCTGCTTCCCTGCTGAACTCTTAAAGCCGGGAGTCAAAGGCTTTCAAGGTTGTTCTCCTGAGAAAAAAAGTTTTCTAAGAAATGCCCCCATGGCTTCACCTGCCTCTCAGAACAAGTGGCCAGTTTGGCCAAAGACAATTTTTGCCCCTTGGCCAAAGTCTGGCTATTCCTGACTGTGCCTGGATGACCAGAGAGGGAATTCTTTTCCAGAGATGACAGAATCCCTGATCCTAGAATTGGAAAGGACCTTGAAGGTAATTTAGTTCAGCCCTTTGATTTGGTGCAGGTGGAACCTGATGCCCATAGAGAGAATGTGACGTGCCCAGCGCCACTTAGGTGTGGAGTGAGTGAGCCCACACTCACAGATCCTAGAGCCAGAAGCCCTAGGGCTCTTACAGGTCATCTCGTCTAATCCTGTCATTTTACAGATGAGGAAACTGAGGCTCATTGAGCTTGTATCAGTAAGTGTAAGAGGCAAGATTGAAACTCGGGTCCTCTGACCACAAATCCAGGATTGCCTCTCAGGACCTGGAGTCAGGAAGACCTGAGTTCAAATTTGACCTTGAGTATTCCCTAGTTGTGTGACCCTGGGCAAGTCTACTTGCCTTAGTTTATGCATCTATAAAATGATAATAACATCTACCTCCCAGGGTGATTGTTAAGAACCAAATTATATATTTGCAAAGTTCTTTGCAAAACTTAAAGAGCTATACATGCTAGTTACTGTTGTTGTTACTGTTATCATTGCCAACATCATCAGTCCCTCACATGTCACACGTTATCAAACTGGGCTGGTCTTTCTATTCCAGAGTCAGAGGCATCTCACCTTCCTTTCCTCTGAAGGGTCCCTGATCTTAGAAACATCTTCTGTGACCTCCTGTGACCAGCCGGTCCACTCAAATGAAAATCTTGTTGCTGTGACACATTTCACAGAAATGGAAATTAGATTTCAGAGGGTTATATCTGCTCCTGTGTCAACATCAAAAAAAAAGAAGAAAGGAGGAGAGAAGAGAAGAAGGAAGAGAAGAGAAGAAAGGAGAAGAGAAGAGAAGAAGGAAGAGAAGAGAAGAAAGGAGAAGAGAAGAAAAGGAAGAGAAGAGAAGAAAGGAGAAGAGAAGAAAAGAAGGAAGAGAAGAGAAGAAAGGAGAAGAGAAGAAGGAAGGGAGAGGGAGAGAGAGAGAGAGAACTTTTGAACCATGCCAAGGTAGATGTGTGTTGACTTTGGGAAACACAAATGTTAACAATGAAATGAAAGCCCTTCTCAGTTCCAAGGAGCCGTGTTGCCTTAGCGCGTATAACCTACTGGACCCATCTTGTCCTTGGGCTAATGGAAGGCACTGATGAAGAGATAGGGGTGGGCGCTCACTCATCCCTTCTCCCTTTGTACTCCATTTACTTTGGCAGGGGGATTGCCTGTGTATTTTACACTTCTTTACATCTCGTACATCCCCCGCATGACAAATACTTGTCAAACAAAAGCCCGGCAGATTTATAACCCCCTTTTCCCTTGAAATGCACCAAAATGGAACTGCCAGAAGTTTATGACTTCATCTTCTTTCATACTTTTCCACGGAACGTTGGTTCAAACAGACGGACCCCGCTCGAGGTCAGCCGGAGGTCACATCACTTTCATTACTGAAATATAATTTACAATATGCCAGACCTAAACAAGTTTAGCCTAAAGGATTTGTCTAACGTAAACCAGCTGTTCCTGAACAATAAGGCTAATTTCCGGCCATCCCCCGTGCAGTCTACTGGCTGCCTGTGGAAGCGTTTTTATGATTTCTTAAATGAGTATGGGATTTATGGGAAATTCAAAAATTCATCTCCATGGAGGAGCTTGAGAATTTTAGAAATGCAAATTGCACTTGTATGGTTTCTGTGAGATGACGAAGGTCGCTGCTCACGTTTGACCATTTTACAGGTGTCCTGGAGAAGTCCTTGGATTTCACCGTCTTGGGGTCCTTTCATATCTCTTGAGGCAAAGGGAAAACTTCTTAACAGAGCCCCACCTTCCCAGCCTCAGTTTTCTCACCTGTAAAAGGAGGGGAGTGGGCCATGAACATCAAAGGTGTCCTAAAGTGGGCTGTCTGAGTCTAGGCATCTTAGAACCATAGGACCTGAAGTCCTTAATGATCATCTAGTCCCACTTCTTCATTTTTCAGATGAAGAAACTAGGGGCCAGACCTTGAATGACTTGACTGAGGTCACACAAAGAGAATCAGTTCCTTTGACTTGCAATTCAACAGTTGTTTCCCTTCAACATGCTGACACCAAGGGAGATGATAGAGAGTAATTCTTAATATGTTTGGGTTGGACCAGATTGCCTGCGAGGTCCGTTCTGGCTCTGAGATGATGGGGTTTCCTAGGGAGGTGTAGTCACAGATTAGGCTTACCGATGGTCTTCCACTGACTGCTACAAGGTGATGGGATACGTAGGACTAGAGGGAGCTTGGAATTGCTGCAGATGTCAGACAAAGAGGGAAAGGACGATTTTGTTCCAGCCGGTCGGATGGGAACTGGTGTTAGACCTCATGGCCACCTCATGTGTCAGATCCCTGGCTTATCTTTGTGAGATGCTGTAGATCAAACTGGGTTTGCTGGCCAACAGCCTTCTCTGATTTCAAACAGAGTTGTGCTCTTCTAGGCAGTGAGCCCTACTTTGTCTAAGCAGACCCCTTCCACTCGAGAAACCCAGTCACTTTTCTGAGTTTCTTTTCAAAATGGAAACACCGCAAGAAAATATAGTGTGAGAAAGAATTCATTTTGATCTGGGTAAAATATTTAGGGTACCTCAAAGGAAAAGATATCAATGACACCTGTTATCTTTATTTTCTACCACATTATGTCCTCTGAAGATATGTCCTTGAGATTACTTCAGCTGAAGGGAGGGGGGAGGGAGGGAGGAAAGAAGGTAGGAAGGAAGGAAGGAAAAAAAGAAGGAAGGAAGGAAAGAAAAGGGAAGGAAGGAGGGGAGGAAAACATTTATTTAGCACAAACTATGTATCAGGAACTGTGCTAAGCCTTGACAAATATAGACATGTAAGTTTTTTATTATTAATAAACATGAACAGTGGCCTACTGTAGGCCTTATGTCATCTGAGCTGATAGGAGAATGTGATAACAAAAGCAAAAATAGCCCCTGTCTTCAGGGAGCTTATAGATTCTATTGCGCATAAGAAATATATACAGATAAATAGGGGAGGGGAAATCCCAGCTGGGGGATCAGCAAAGGGCTCCAGTCAACAGGAACCCTGCAGCAGAGGGCTGAAGAAGTCTGGGCATCTAAGAGGTGAAGGGAAGGAGAGAAGGAAAGATGAGATAGAATGTCGTATAGGAGAACAAGAACTCAGCTAGTTGAGGTGGAAAGTAGCACATGAGACCCAGCAACAGATTTGATGGGGGAGAAAGGGAAGAAAGGGAAAGAGAAGACAGCTTCAAGGTTGTAAACTCGAGTGAAAAAGAAAGAAAAAGAAAATTTAGGAGATGTGGTGGATTTATGCATGATAGAACAATGATTTCTATTTTGGATGTATTGAGTTTGAATTACTTATGGGATATCCAGGTAGAGATATCCCAGGCAGTTAGAGATTGAATATGTGGAGTTGGAGTCCATGTATCCATCAATAATAATTTATTAAGCACCTACTATATGCCAGGCACTGTGCTAGGTGCTGGGGATACAAAAAGAGGCAAAAGCAACAGTGTCAGGCCTCAAGGAGCTTAGCTCTAATGGAGGAGACAGCATGGGAAAAATGTATATATACAGGATAAATAGGAAATAATTAACAGAGGAAAGGCACTTGCATTAAAAGGGGTTGGGGAAGGCTTCCTGTGGAAGGTGGGATTTTAGCTGGGACTTAAAGGAAGCCAGGGAAGTCAGTAGTTGGAGCAGAAGAGGAAATGGGTCCATGCATGGACTTTTCTATGTAGAGATGATGATTGAACCCTTGGAACCTGATATTACCAAGAGAGAATGTGTAGAGAAAAGAGAAGATAGCCCAGGACTGAACCCTGAGGTTCACCCATGCACAATGGTAAGAATCATAATGACCCCCCTCCCCCCAAAAAAAGAAAGAGACTGATGAGGGGTTGGGAACTATAAAGAAGGGGAGAGGGGAGACAGGGTCAACAATATCATTTGCTTCAGAAAAGTCAAGAGGGATGAATACTGGGAAGAGACCATTGGAGTTAACAATTAAAAGACAATCAATGGCCTTGGAAAGGGCAGTTTGTCTGGGGGTAAGGACAAGAAGCCAGATTACAAAGGACCAAGAAGTGAATGAGAAGTGAGGAAGTGGTGACCACTAGTATTTATGGTTTTAGGAGTTTGTGAAAAGGAAGCGAGATATAGGCTGGACAGCTTGGGACGGGTAAAGGCAAGCAAAGGTTGTCTTATGAATGGAGAACTGGGCATGTTTAAAGACAGAAAAGTCAGAGCCATTGGATAGATTGAAAATTAGAGAGTGTGAGGAGATAACCAATGGGTTATCCATTGGTTAGCCTCTGGGGCAAGCTCCCAGAAGTCAGGGAATGAGATTAAATACACAAATAGAGAGGTTAGCATTGGCAAAGAGAAAGGTCTCTAAGAGTAGAAAAAAGGAGGGATCGTACTGAGGGGATTTGAACTCTGTGATTGGGAAGAAGAGGGCCCTTGTGGCAGAGAGCCTCAATTTTCTTGTGGAGGCAGCATGGTCTAGGTCTAAGAGCTAGAGCTCTGGGCTTACAGTCAAGAACTAGTATGGGTCAAAGGAGAGATTTGAACCCAGGTCTACCTAGCTCTGAAGCTGGTGCGCTCTCTCTCTCTCTCTCTCTCTCTCTCCTCCTCCCTCCCTAGTTTACCATAGTATTTCTTTACCATAGTATTTATTCACAGTATCACACAACAAATACATCAACAAGTTACAAAACAAAGTGCTGAATGACCTAAGGATCACAATGTAACCACTTTAACTTCAGTTCAAGAAAATGAAGCTTAGTGAGATTAAGTGACATCTCTCCAAAGGGATGTCTGAGGTTAGATTCAAACTTGGGTCTTCCCGATCTCAAGTCATTAGGAAGTGTTTCCTGACACCTAGCCTAAAATTTCCACTTTCAGACTTCCACTCATTGCTTCTAGTGCTACCCCCAGGCCCAAGCAGAACCATCCTGATCCCTTTCCTACCTGACAGGTCATCAAGTGTTATATCCCCTCCCCCATACACACACACCAAATGTGCTCGTAGGAACATAGATTTGGAGCTAAAAGGGACCTTATTGGTGATTGAGTCCAGTCCCTTTACTTGAATCCGGCTGCCTAATTTACAGATGAAGAAACAGAGACACAGAGAATCCCACAGCTAGTACATGTCTGAGGCCAGATTTTATCCCATGTCCGTTTGATACTCCAATGCCCTTTCCATACTGCCTCTCCAGGCTAAACAGGTCTTGTGCTTCCCAATTCTTCATCCTTTGTCCATAGGACATTCCATCATTATCACTGTGCCCTCAAATCCTTTCTTTTCCAGGCTCAAAATCCCCACTTCCTTTAAGTGTTGTTTCTATGGCATAATTCCTGTGTCTTTCACCATCCTGGCCACTTCCCTAAGGATGCTCTCTAGCTTATCAGTGGTCCTCCTAAAATATGGCTCCTAGAACTGAAGACAGAACTCCAGGTGTGGTCTGACTAGGTCGAAAGAGCAGGATGAGGACTTCAGAGTCCGGGAAATTTGCATTAAGAATTTTTTTTAAAAAAAACATTAACATACTTGTGTCCCCCCACAGAGCAAAGCCAAAGAGTTGCCTCTGTCTGCTGTCCGTTTCATGGAAGAACTGGGTGAATGTGCCTTCGGGAAAATATACAAAGGGCACCTCTATCTCCCAGGAATGGACCATGCTCAGCTGGTGGCGATCAAGACCCTGAAAGATTTTAACAACCCGCAGCAGTGGGCAGAGTTTCAGCAGGAAGCTTCCCTCATGGCGGAGCTCCATCACCCCAACATCGTCTGCCTTCTCGGGGTGGTCACCCAGGAACAGCCGGTGTGCATGCTGTTTGAGTACATGAACCAGGGTGACCTGCACGAGTTCCTCATCATGAGGTCCCCGCACTCCGATGTGGGTTGCAGCAGCGACGAAGACGGAACCGTCAAATCGAGCCTGGACCACGGCGACTTCCTGCACATCGCGATTCAGATCGCCGCAGGGATGGAGTACCTGTCCAGTCACTTCTTTGTGCACAAGGACCTGGCCGCTCGGAACATCTTAATCGGCGAGCAGCTCCACGTGAAGATTTCCGACCTGGGGCTCTCCAGGGAGATCTACTCAGCCGACTATTATAGGGTGCAGAGCAAGTCTCTGCTGCCCATCCGCTGGATGCCCCCCGAAGCCATCATGTACGGCAAGTTCTCTTCGGACTCCGACATCTGGTCCTTTGGCGTCGTCTTGTGGGAGATTTTCAGCTTTGGACTCCAGCCCTATTATGGCTTCAGTAACCAGGAGGTGGTCGAGATGGTCAGGAAGCGGCAGCTCTTGCCATGCTCTGAAGACTGCCCTCCTAGGATGTACAGTTTGATGACGGAATGCTGGAATGAGATTCCTTCTAGGAGACCGCGCTTCAAGGACATCCATGTCAGACTCCGTTCCTGGGAAGGGATCTCGAGTCATACCAGCTCCACATCTCCCTCCGGCGGTAATGCCACCACCCAGACGACGTCGCTCAGCGCCAGCCCCATCAGCAATCTCAGCAACCCAAGATATCCCAACTACGTGTTTCCAGCCCAGGGGATACCTCAGGGGCAGATTGCTGGCTTCATTGGTCCCCCCATACCTCAAAACCAGCGATTCATCCCCATCAATGGGTACCCGATACCTCCTGGATATGCTGCTTTTCCAGCAACTCATTACCAGCCCCAGGGCCCACCTAGAGTCATTCAACACTGTCCCCCTCCCAAGAGTCGTTCACCCAGTAGTGCCAGTGGCTCCACCAGCACTGGCCACGTGACTAGCTTGCCCTCTTCCGGATCCAATCAGGAGGCGAACATCCCTTTGCTATCCCATGTGTCCCTTCCAAATCATCCAAGTGGAATTGGCATAACCGTTTTTGGAAACAAAACTCAGAAACCTTACAAAATGGACTCCAAACAACCATCTTTACTAGGGGACTCCAATATTCATGGACACACTGAATCAATGATTTCTGCAGAACTGTAAAACGCAATTTTTATGTAACTATGATATACAGTACAAACTAGAAAGCCGTAGAAAAGATTTATATTCAAATATTTTATTAAAGTAAGATTTTTTTTGATTGTTTAGCAGACATTGCAACAAGTATCTTCTGTGAAGTGTAACTGTGTGCTTAGCAGGATGGGCCGATAACAGGCAGCAAAAAAAAAAATCATTTGTTCAATCAACAAAAATTATTAAGCACCCATTATGTGCTAAGTGCTGGGGATACAGAGACAAAAGTGACACAGTCCCTGCCCCAAGGAACTTCTGTTCTATTCCTATTGTGCCTTGAACACCACGTTATGTTGTGTGACCTGGCATCAGGATTGGTGCACATCACATTAGGTACTCAAAACTATCATCCAATGAAGAGTCATTTTCAAAGAAATGTCAGGATGGGATATCAGAGTCAAAGAGTGCATTGGATATCCACTGGCTTTAATATTCCCCAAAGTCTATCCAGTAGCTTTTGCATGACTACCATGTTTAATTTCGTGTTTAGAAAGGGTAAGACTTTGGTTCAATTTAAGCATTGTGCACATTGGTATGGAAGACTGATGTTTACTTTTTTCCTTTCGGTCCAGACCTGTGATTTCATCATTTAAGGAACTCCCATTGTGGAAATTCCTTACACCCTTGCAGATTGGGCCACTTGGCTGTTACTCACAGTCTTAGAAAGCTGCCCAGGGAACTGAGAGGCTAAGTAATGCACTGAAGATCACCTGGCTAAAGGCAGGAAGTCTTCTTGACTCCAATGCCAGATCACTAGCCTCTCCATTCCTTAGCATTTCAAAAAAGTAAGGGAATTTGAGACCAACAACATTAAAATATAGGATTCAAGATGAGCCATGAGGCGTTTTCATCATTTCTCCACGGGCTTTCTCTATGGCGAGGTGCCCATACTTTTTCTTGGATGTAAATTTCTTTTGCCCAAAGGGCAGGCCTTGTGATGCTTCTCATGACTCCTGATTCAGCTGTGCTAGAGCTAGAACTTTTCTCCATATTTATTCCACTCCAGCCTCTATAGTAACTTGGGATCCAGGAACGTCAGGCATGGGAGCAGAAATAAATGGTGACAGAGGCCTGATTATTTCATAACACATGTCCTAACATAGTAGATGGATTAAGCTGAAGGGATAATGAGAATGAACATGACCTCCAGGCCTGACTCAGGTCCCAAAGGATAAGCCCAAGGCTAGAGAGTCTCTGGAGATGCTCCTCTGGATTGACGAAGCCAATGAGTGTTGTATGGTGGCTGGTACCAGCTGAATGCTCCTTCCCCATTTTGTATTTATACATTGCCAAGAGTTCAGAGAAGCATAACACCAACAAGATGGTTTACCATCAATTAATTGGGATTCCCAATTTTTTTTTTGCCCCAGACTGACCTTGACAATAACCAAATTTCTTGCTAACTTAATTAAAGGGATGCCTTTTAAATGGGCTGGATATGTCCTATGGGCTTTCCTCAAATCCCAACATTTAAATGATTGTGGTTGTTGGAAGTTGATCAGAATCAAAAAAAATATGATTCCTAAATAACAATTGTATTATCATAATCCACTCTCCCAATTCCCATTGGATTATAATGGGTAGCCAGGATTCTCATTTTATAGATAACCAATAACTGGGCTGTTTAATCTGTTAAATAGAAGCAACATGATGTTATCTAGAATACGCAGATGGAGGTATAGGCATGGAGTAAATGACCTTTACCAGCCAGACACGTTTTACTGAGTTTGGAATTTGCATAGGTTTCATGTTTCTATACAGAAGGGATTTTTATATTTGATTTTTGTTTCTCTTGGGAAAACATTTCCCTTTTCTAAGAAACAGTGCCTCATATAAAAAAAAACATTAAAGAGACTCATAGGATGTGAAGTAGATCTTGCAAACAATATTTAACGTTAAGAGAATTAGAAACATCTCAATGTTTCCATTTTAAAAATAGTGTTAGAATGAAGAACAAAGCAAGTATGTGTTCAGAAAAATGTCTCAGGGTTTTCCCAAATGCCATCTCCTGAAATACCCAGAAAATAACATATCTGAGCTGTTCAACGGAGTTTATTTGCATTTATTGTGAGGCTACAAGAGTTAACATTCATTGATTTCATGGCGTGAATAAGCTCCCTCAGAAGTTATGTGTCTTCATTTTTAGGTAGGTTAATTAGGGCAAGATATTTTCTTTCTTTTGTTGCTATGCAACTGTTTACTGATGATGCTTCAAACCACAATTTTATATATGTTCATATGACAATCATTTTTTTCCAAGAATATTTATTATTTTAGGTAAATACAGAATTTTAGTGAATCTGAGTTTTTCCAGCAGTCCCTAAAAGGGAAAATAGCATTCCATGAGCCATTTAGCAATTCTTTGGAAAAAACAAACATTTTTATAGCAACGAAGTAACATAAGTTTGAGTTAATGTTTTATGAAGAAGTACGGCATTGTTTTTCAGCATTTGTATAATTATTGTGCTACATTCAGGTACACACCTTCTGGATTTTGAAACCACTTCTAAGAAGATCTAACATGCCACGATAGGACATCGTGGTATCTCTGTTTTGTATGAAAAGAGTATTTTTTCACAAATCTGAAACTATCATTTGCTCCATTGACAATGCTTTTTGGTAAGATGCCTTTGTTTTCATATCTTTTTTTTTTTTTGCACAAAACAGTGTCCACGTTTTGTATTGCAGAAGTGAAAATAGAGTTCTGCCTTTTCTATCTCATCTGTTTCTCTTATTTTTTAATGATGTAGATTTTCTTCTAATCTCTCACGGCAATATTTGGATCGATTGCCTTGACCGTGTTTTTTTTATTTTCACTGCATGCATTTTAATCACTGTATTCCTTGATGTTTGATTTATTAATTATGGGCATTTCAATTAGAAGAGCATGGAAATGTACTAAGAAAGGCTATTTTATATTGAGAATATATGCGTTTTATATTCCACACACCAGAGATGATATTACACACTGATTATTTTATGCTGCTGTTTATTAAAACATTTTTAATATAAAATATCAACATTTCCTGGATCTTGCTATAACAGATTTGGGGGAGATTGAAATAATAAGAGTAACAATAATTTCTTTGATAACTTTCTTTGATGTCAAAAACAATGCATGACTATAGTTTCTACCAGCTTCCTATCAACATCAAGACAACATGAGAAAGGTCCTCCAACTCATTGGGTAACTAACCCTACCCTCCAATGGTGAACTTATGGGAGGAAGTGAATGAGGGTCACACAAAAAAGCATGGGTGGACTGAAATATTCCTCATTGGAGAGAATGTCCACCTTGGTGAGATCAGAGATCCACTGGAATGTAGGGATGGGGATTGGACCTTTAATTACACTGGTCTACCAATTCAGGCTAGCACCCCCTCCTCCTTGGGAAGTTGTTTCGAGCAATGAAGTTAAAGTCACATGGCCAGCGTCACAGGGCCAATGTGTGTGCTAGTGGTAGGTTTGAGCCCAGGTCTTCCTGGCTTTTTGGATAGTTCCTTATCTACGGTGCCATGCTGAAATCCAGCAACAATAACAAAACTCACATTTGTTAATGCTAAGATTTTCAAAACACTTTACATATAGTATCCCATTTAAACAACATCCCTTGTCATGTTTGCTGTTAGCTTATAAGGGAATAAATAAAAATAAGTGGCCACTAGTCTATTTGAGAGAAATGATAAGAGGACAATGGGCATTTAATGAAACTAACCTTACATGGGTTATACCATCATATCTGTCAGTTTGACCTGTAAATCATCTTGGCATGTAGAGGAGCCCATGAATGCTATGAGAAAATCCAATGATTATATGATAAGTGTTCTAAGTTTTCTTATGTTGATGTCTGATACTTTCTAGTTCAAGGGTTTAAATTCATTGAAGAGAAGTCTAGTGTGTCCTCATATACATTTCAAGATATCCACTTTCCAAACCAAACTTAACATGATAAATCATTGCTTTGATACGAAATGCAGTCATCAGAATTGCAGGCATCATGGACCTTGAGAGCTTCAAAGCAAAACATGGCTACACTCACACACATGCACAATATGTGCATATATACATTTGCGCATATATGTTTGGGTGTCTATATATACATATATGTATCTGTGTACATACACATATTTGTATTTGTGTGTGTGATTTGTTCTGTTCCAGAATTTGACAGCTACATGATGCTGGACAAATCATAACTCAGTTTCAGTTTCCTCATCTGTAAAATGGGGATAATTATATCACTTACCTCATAGGGTTTTGTTATAAAGACCAAATAAGATTAATATGTGTATTTCAGGTAGCAAGGCTCAATATGAGTGTTAGCCATAAATTCAACAAGATACTGGAAAGAGTAGTAATTTTGACACTGAGGACAAGTAGCATGAATGGAACCTTCAAATCAATTTTGTAATCCATGATGTGAAAAAAAAAGCACACAATTAATTAAGACCAATTCAGTTAAACAAAAGGGGAGCAGATTGTTTTCCTTAGTAATTCTATGCTGCTAAATGAGTGCACATGCTGCTTGGTAGCGTCTTTGCTGCTAAAGGAATACATTTTTGTGGATTCTACATTTCAATGCCCTGGTAAAAAGTCTCTCTCATCTCATCCTGGTTAAAGCTATATAGTTACCTACTATGTGTGAGGACAGATAAATCTTGTTTCAGAAATCAGATCCTGCTATAGATCTCAAAAAGGGGAAAAAACAGCTTGCACCATATCATGTAGCCCCTAACCATATAGGCTTGGCCCCTCCCTCAGTACATTGATACCCTGACAGATGCATTGCTGTCTAGTAATTGTCACAGTTCAAATGCATGTTCCCATTTCATCAAAAAAGAAAATCCCCCGACTGGTGGTTAATACGAACTGTCAAGGAAAATGCTCATCACGACAAGAGCTGGGAAATCTTGTCTGTTCCTGCCATTGCTAACAGGACAGGGAAATGCAACGAAGTCTCCAGGGAACAATCCGTCATTCTGAAGCAGAGATCTTGTCATCACCTCTGTTGACTGTAGGCTCAGCATAGCCATCACTTCCCAGGGCAAGAAGAGCTGGGTCTACTTGAGTTTCTCCCTCCCACCTCAAGCCACCATCTCCTCCTCATTTCTCCTAACTCTTGCTCCCAGGCACATAATTTCTCCATTCTCCAGACCATCCTCCCACAAACCGTCCTCTGGGCACTGTAACTGACCATAACGGCTTCCATCCCCCGATTCTCACGCACTGCTCACTTCCAGCACGCCCTTCCTATGGTGCCTGGAAGAATAGCATTCCTGAACAAATGTAGAGATCTAGAACTGGGAGACATGAAAGGCTTTCTCACCCAAACCTACCATTTTAAAGGGAAGAAAATAGCCCCACAGAGGTGAAGTGATTTACCCAAGGTCACCCAGGTAGTAAGCGTCAGAGGCAAGATTTGAATCCTGGTCTTCTGAGTGCAGAACCTATACTCTTTGTGTTCTACCAATACTAACTGAGGAGAAGGAAGACTCAGTTCATTTCAGTGAAGACTTATTAAGTACCTACTATGCACCAAGCACTATGTTAGGGAATGAGAGTATTTGGAATGGAAACCACAAATACATCTATCAGTCAATACAGAACATATGCAAAGCAAACAACAAGCAAGGCTGCTAAGCGTGCGGCAGAGGGGAGAACTAGCTGGGAGAGCATCCATAAAGACCTCTTGGAAGGGGTGGCCCTTCAGCTGAGTATTGGAGGCAGGTGGGGACTGTAAAAGTAGGAGATAAGGAGGACGGGCCACAGCTTGGGCAGAGCCATAGAGGTGGGATGCCACACAGGAACAACACAATAGGAAACATGAGAAATTGTATAATGGGGAATTAATGAAGAAGACAAGAGTGGGAAGGCTTTTTAACGTCAAATGAAGGAGTTGATATTTTGACCTAGAGACCATTCTTCCTTTTGGAATCTGAATTCTCTATCAAGGCTCAGGTCTAGGGCCCCTTATCTGAGTCCTCTCCTGGTAGCCAGCTTTCTGAGTTCTTTCCCTACCTTGAAATTATTTTGCATAAATTTGCATGTCTTCATGTTGTCCCTTGCCCCCATAGAATATAAGTTTCTTGAGGGCAAGGACTCCTTTTTATCTTTGTATTTCCACTGGCTAGCAGAGTGCCTGATAGATAATAAGCATTTAATCAATGTTTATTGGTTGGTTAAACTCTAAGCTTCTTGAGCTGGGGAGTAACATAGATATACCTGTATTTAGTGTTTGTTCAAATACAGATATAGCCCAGGAGGGTGGGAAGAGTCCTGGCTTTGGGGTCAAAGGACTTGCATTCAGATGTTACCCCTGCCGCTAGTTTTGACCTTGGATAAGTCACTAAATGTCCCTGAGCCTCAGTTTTCGGAGTCAATGACCTCATAGAGTTGTGTTAGTTCCATGATTCTATGACTTCTCAGGTCCCTTCCACTATGGCCCTATGGTCTCCAAGATTATTACAGACACTTGAAGGAAGATCTCAGGAAGGAAGATTCCATTAAATTGAGACTATGCACCAGTACATTGTTTCCTTTGGCATCCTTTGACAATCTAGGGCATGTTTGTTGGTAGTTGTTTGAAAGGACAGGAGACTGTGGCCAATAGCCTCCATGCAAAACACTTTGTCCAGTTTGCCCAAGACACAGTTTCCCGGAGACCCACCAAGAGTGTTCATGTGGCCCAACTGAAATAAGGGGAACTCCCAGGGAGCCTTCTAGGCTCTTGATTCAATGATTAACCAAAGGAAGAAAAAAATGCCTCCCCTTCCATGGAGCAATCGAATATGGTGGGAAGGTCAAGGATGGGCTGCTTTGGGCCCAGCTTTGAGCAGGTTTCCAGGCAGGAAGCTCCTGCTTCTGCTCCAACTCTTCCTCCCCTCCCTCTGTTTCCTGTTGAAGGAGGCTGACTCCCTGACCCAGTTGGCTGAATCGAGTCACCTGTGGTTTGTTTCCATGTTTCCTTCAGCAGCTGTAGTCCATTAGCCCTTGGCTGGCTGTGTTCTGCTGGGGGTGTGCTCCTTACTCCATGCAGATGGCTTAAGGGCTCCAGGGGGAAGAAGGGAGGGGGTTTCCAGAGCCTTCTCAGCCCAGAGAAATCAGAGAGATGACTTGGAGGTGAAGCTTTGAATACTTTTCATTTATAGAACATTTTTCCTCCAACTAATAGCCTCACATGCTGGAGAGAAAACAGGACATCAAAGAAGAAGGCAGGGAAGGGCATGGGGGTGGGCAGCCCAAGAGAATGGGAGAGGAAAGAGATTCTTCAGGCCAAAATCTTCCAGCACCTGAAGGGTGTTACCATGAATACCAAGAGTATTAGGGCAGTGGGAACTCAGGGGGCCAGAAACCCTGCAGAGACATCAAAGCCCAAAAGGTCAATCTAATCCTGCAAGAAAGAAAGCTGCACCAGACTAGCAACATGGAGGCCAAGGTGGAGAGCATATGGTGGGGCATTTGGGATCGTTAGATCCCAAAGCTCCTGGTGTCAAAGTCACTTAGATCAGAAACGGTCAGAGTTTGAACAACCCTCACAGTGTTGAAGCTGGGAGGGACCTTAGAACAGGGGATGTCAAACTGGAAATGACCTTTGAACAGGGAATGTCAGAACTGGGAGGGACCTTAAAACAGAGGATCTCAGAGCTGGGAGGGAGGCCCTAGAACATAGGATGTCAGAGTGGGAAGGGGCCTTAGAACTGAGAATATTAGAACTAAAAGGGATCATTGGACATAGAATGTTAGAGGCAGGTGGAACCTTAGTATAAAGAACATTAGATCTGGAAGGGATCTTAGAACATACAATGTCAGTGTTGAAAGGGACCTTAGAACAGAACGTCAGAATGGAAAGGAATCTAAGAACAGAGAATGTCAGGGATAACAGCTATCCTTCCCAGGCAGAATTACTGCAAACGTGGCCCCTTCACTCTCCCTCATCATACCACTGGCCTAACGTAACAACCCCCCAACTGATGCTTTATACATAATCCAAAGTGTTCCAAAGGATGCCCGAGTTTATCAACCCTCTCTCCCAATGAACTCTGTGCGTGTCATCCAAGGACCTGCCTAGGCAAGCTCAGACATGCTCCTCAGCAAATGTTTGGCTACATCAACTCAGGGAGAGTTCACGCTGAAGAAACAGAATAGAAACCAAGGTCACTTCTCCAGCTCCCATGGGGTATTACGCCCTCGGTAGCTTCCTCCTCTGTCTCCCCCATTCCCTGCTCATGAACCTCATAATAATGGCTCATACGCACATGGAACTTGGCCAAGCACCTCCCTCATGACCACTCTGGGAGGGGGTAGTGCAGGTTTAATGACTCCCATTTTGCAGATGAGAAAACAGGCTGAGAGATGCCCAAGGTCACTGAGCTAGAAGTACCCAGGCACATTTCAAATTCAGGTCCCCTGAAAGTGAGTAGTGTTCTTCCTGCCTTGTGACCTACCTTTGCTACGAGCCGGCACTCATGGTTAACAGTGTGCCAAGAGCCAAAACTCTGAGAGAATGGAAACATTGATGGTTGGTTTTCTCTCTGAAGAGAATGCTCGCTCCTCCAGCTAAGATGCTTAGTAACTTCCACTCACCCCCACGAAGCAGGCTTTTCAAACTCTATTTGAGATCCATGGTCCACGTGAGGATTTTGTCATTTCACACAAAGGAAGACCATCTAGTCTAGCCTCGCCCTAACCAGGAATCCCCTCTATAACATGCTCCCAAATGGTCATCCAGCTTTTGCTTGAAGAACAACAAAGACGGGGAACTCACTACCGACCTGAGACGGCCCTTTCTACTTTGGGACGCCTTTCATTCCTGGAACGTCATTGCTTCCCCTGAGCCCAAGAGTTACTCTCACGGCTCCTCATTCTGCCCTCCCAGGCCAAGCAGCACAAAGCTAATCCCTGCAGATGGGGCAGCCTTCCACTGAAATTTCTTTTTGCCCCTTTTAACCAGTATTATTGAGCACTGTGAGGGATCCCAAAGAATTAGCCACAGCTACTGCCTTGAGCTCCTTAAAATATCATGGAAAAGGCACAATGTAAAGACACAAACGAGACGAGCTACGGAAACACCACAGTGTACAGAGTGCCAGGTCTGGAATCAAGAAGACCTGAGTTCAAATTCAGCCTGACATTTCCTAGCTGTGTGACCTTGGGCAAATCACTTAACCGCTATCTGCCTCAGTTTCCCCCTTTGTAAAATGGGGGTAATAATAGCATCTACCTCGAAGAGTGGTTGTGAGGATCAAATAAGATAATAATTGTAATGCACTTAGCACAGTGAAAGGCATACTATAAGTGCTATATAAATGTGGACTATTATTATTAAATAAAGAGGCACACTCAGAGCCTTCAGGAAATCTTAAATCCTTCTATACAGCGTTATCCATTCACTCATCTACTCCTTGACCAAGTGGTGAGTGAGAGTGCCAAGAGGAAACTCTAGTTTGGGCAGAAGAAGGAAGTTCCTAACCAGCAGAGGGTGGAATGGGAGTAGAATGCATTGCCTCAGGGGGAATCCCAGGGTCGTAGATTTGGAGCTGGAAAGGAAGAGGGCAGGGAATAAGCATTTATGTAGCACCTGCTATGGGCCAGGCACTGTTAAGCGCTCTTCCAAATATTATCTTCTCTGATCCTCAGGACAACCCTGCAAGAATTGTCTTCATTTTACAGTTGAGGAAACTGAGGCAAACAGAGAACAAGTGACTTGCCCACGGTCACACAGCTTTGCCCTGTTCTCTTCCCTAGAAGCTGCCTGTGGAAAACAGGGGTGCAGAGAAGGCTTGGAGGTTGTCGTGGCTGATTCTCGGATGGATCGTCAGTTTTTTGTTATTGCTCATCATGGTGCCGTATGGTGGATCGTTGTAACCGCCACACACATCCTACTCGGAAGCTTCATCGTGTGGAGTCGACATTGGCCTTTCAAATCCTGCGCGAAAGGAACCCAAAGTCTCTCAGACTCTGCCAAGATGGCGGAAAGAACCCTCGACATGGAGCCAAATCCCAGTTTTGAAACTTGGGACAGTCACTTCATCTCTTGGGCCTCAGTTTCCTCATCTGCAAAATGAAGAGATTGGACTTAGTGACCTTGAAAGGCTGCTTCCAGTCCTGATTCTGTGATCCCTTGATGGTTGTGCTAATAGTACCTGCCTTTCAGAGTCGTTGTGAGGATGCAATGATATAAATCTTGTAAAAAAAACAACACTTAGTCCAGTGTCCGACACACAGTAGGCACTTAATAAATGCTTATTCCCTCCCTTCCCCCTCACATGGCCCAATCTATCTGGGCCAGCTCCAACTTTGTTTCACTCTATTTGGTTGCTATCAGAGCTGGCATTGCACAACACACACACACACACACACACACACACACACACACACACACCTCTTTACCCACTTCATCACTAAAGCTGAGGTTTGAAATGCATAGAGTGCTGGATCTGGAATAAGGAGGATATGGTTCAAATCTTCCCTCTAACATTAACGAGCTTTCTGATTTTCAGCGAGTCGGTTGACATCTGTGGTTCGGTTTCCTTATCTGTAAAACAGGAGGTTTGGACTAGACCTTGATGTCCCTCCCATCACTGAAGCCATGGTCATGTGAGTCCTATTTTCCAGATTACAATCCATCCATAACCTCTCATTCTGTGTGGCTCTTCTCTACCCCCTCTCATCAATCTTCCTACAGGATCTACCCAGCACTGTGGAGGCCTTCCTTTGGTTTTTTGGGCATCTATGGGTACCATTGTAGCCCTCCATTATCTCTAGCTCTCACTGCAAGACTACCCCACTCCCTTTTCCAATCTCACTTTTTCCAGGTCTGTTCTAGGAAGACAAATCCTGGATTCAGGATCAGAGCACCTGGGCTGGAATATCAGCGTGTGGCCACGTGTCACCCATCTTGGTGGCCTTGCACAGACTGGACTCTGGGTTTACAATGCACACCCTCTTTCCCTCTGCCTTTTGTACATGCTCCATATTCACTTATTGGTGAACATGTTGCTTCATCCCAATATAATGTCAACTCCTTGAAAGGCAGGATTCTCCTGGCTTTGTCTTTTGTCCCCAGTGTAGCGCCTGGCACAAAGTCCTTGCTTAAAAATACCTGATCGATCTAAGATCTGTTCCTTCACGGCTCAGGTCAGGTACCACTTTCCACAAATGACTGTTGCTAGTGGCTCTGGTTATTACTGCCTTGCCTTCCCTGAATTACTTGGAATGGCTGTATGGCTGACTGGATAGAAAGCTTGGCCTCTGAGCCAGAAGGTCCTGGGTTCAAGTACCACCTTTAACACCTGTGTCACCCTGGGAAAATCTCTTCTCTAGACAGCTCTCTAAAGCTCTTTGAGTTGCCATCCCACTTTGAGAAAGGGAGTTTGCTCATTCAAAATGTCCCACAGCAATGGCACTGGGTCCAGTCGCCACCCCTCACTTTGCCCATATTGTACATTGCCCTGTCTCGGCTGTCTCTCTACCCAGAGCACAAGCTTCATGAGGGCAGGGGCTTCTTCATTTCTGTCTCTGTATCCTTAGTGCTTAGCACAATGCTAAACATGCAGTAGGCACTTAATTAGTGCTTATTAAATCAAAGAATGAAGTCACTTCCCTTTCCAAAGTTTCTCTTCTGCCAGTGAATGGATTGTTTTAAATCTCTAAGGCCCTGCCCAGATCTAAAAGCTAAATTCTTTTCTCACCTGGGTAAGAATATTTGTTGATTCTTTGGGCTTGGGATTCAGCGTGCAGCACCTGAGTGCCTTGGGAAAAGCGGCATTTGCCAAGGCCCCAAATTAAAAGAATGTGAGCTGAGGAAACCCACACAAAGAGAACACATTTTCTCTGAGTCTTCCCATTGGATTTCCAAAATGCCATGTGCCTTCAGAAAACAGTCACCCCTGGATGCACTCAGATGAGAAGCAGAATGAAAGAAAGCTTGGTTCCGCTTAAACATTTCAGCCTCATATGTAAAGTCCCCAGAGAAGCTGCTCAAAGCCCAGAAGGCCTGGCTTAAGTCCTGGACACACAGAACCTTTGTGAGCAAATCACCTCTCTGTGCCTCAGTTTCTTCATCTGTAAATTGGATAGAGATAGGGTGGAACCAGATGAGCTCTGGCATCCCATCAGCTCTAAATCTTACATCATAGAATCACAGATCTGGAGTTAGAAGGGACCTCTGTGGCCATCTAGTGTTGCCTTTTCATTTCAAAAATGAGGAAACTGAGGCACGGGAAGTTCAGTGATTTGCCCAAGGTCATACAAATAGTGAAGTTGAGAGAAGGAATTCAAACCCAGGTCCTCAGACTCCAAGTCCATTACTCCTTTCATTATTACTGCTCTGTGATATCAGTGATGACCATTTCTTCTTCTTCTTCTTCTTCTTCTTCTTCTTCTTCTTCTTCTTCTTCTTCTGCTGCTGCTGCTGCTGCTGCTGCAGATAATGATATTGGAAACTGAAAATCACATGGCAATTCCGGTTTGCAAGATGGTCCACATAAACCATCACTCAAAGTCTACTTTTAACAGAGTCCATCCTAACATAAAATAGGATGGATCAAGCCGAAAGTATTTATTAAGCACCTACTGTGTGTCACACGCTGTGCTGAGCACTGGAGATACAAAGACAGAATATAGAACAATCCCTTCTTGGACAGGGTTGGGTTTCTTTCCGGGGAGCATGGACATCTATACAGTGACACCTGCAGGTTGCATAGAGAATAAATGTAAACAGAATAAATACATACAAATATAAAGTCGTTAAATACAAGGTGGCTTGGGAGGATCAGGACAGGCTTCATCCTTCAGATGGAGGGTGACGGAATCAGGGTGCAGATGGAGACAGTTTTTGGACAAGGCCAACAGGGGCATTTGTTCCGCTTGACTACACACGTGTTTTGTTTTTTAACAAAGGTTTTGTTGTTGTTTTCAACAGGAGCAGGGAAATGGGAAGAGCATAAATGTTTTCTAATTAAAAAATTAAATTAAACAGGAATAAAACTGGGTGATGTTTGAGATCTAGCTTGAAGGGAGAAGGGGATTCTCTGAATTTTCCCCGTAAGAAATTTCAGGAATTCACATCTCCGACTTCATACCCAAGGTTCTTTCTGCCGTTTGATCTTTAAAGATTAACATTCAGTATTACTCCTGACATTTATATTGAGGAGGGAATCGGCGATTATTAAAAACAGAGAAACTTAATATTGGGAGTGAACATCAAAAGGTCTCGCAGACAAAGAGGGGATCATATGATCTGAAGCCCAAGCGACTCAAAGCATGTGTGCCGGGCTTTGCTTGCTAGTTAACAGTGCAGCCTACATCAAAATATGATTTAAAACACTTCTCACAGCTGAGCTGACATTTGGCAAGAGGAGGCCTGCCTTTGCTCTGGAGGATGAGAGTTCAAATCCAAACGAGGTTAACACTTTGTACGGCTGCATATTTTCCTGGTGGATGAGGGGAATGCTCTTTTTTTCTTCCCATTCGTATAAAATGAAAACATCTGTTTGAGTCCCTAGGGATCACATTAGAAAAAAAGCTGGTTTTTAAAGCTGCCTATGGCCTAGGTAACATTTAAAGGGGCTGATAATTATGCTGTCTGTCACACTGATCTCCTAGGCTGATGAAAATTTTTATGCCAGAACTGGTTTGGTCTTTCATTTCATGGAATGCTGGGGCCACACTCACCTCTGCCCCCCTGATTTCTGGAGCCATATGTTAGTAAAAGTTATTAACAGGATGCTAAATATTTCCCAATCTATTTTAAAAATTCATGTGTGTGTGTGTGTGTGTGTAAATACTTGTATATGTATCTATTTTTTAAGTTAGCTGAAGAAGATGGCAACCTGAGATGAGGGAGATGAAGGTGGCACCTGCCAGACGAGAGAAGCTTTCCCCACTGCCTTGGCTACTACTTCCACTAAGACCTTGATGGAGAAAGCCCAGGAGTCTGAACTCAAGAGCCTGAGCAGTAACAATACTCCCCAGACCATTGGTCTGGCTTCTAGCCCAGGACATAGTCATATTGAGGTGCGAGGGTTTGCCCGTTCCCTCACTACCAGTGATGAATAGGTAAGTCCAAGAACCCCAGGAGTGGCAGCAGCACCTAGACCACCAGCCCTGCTTCTAACCCAGCCCCCAAAGCCATCTTCCCAAGAAGTAACTGTGTGGAGCCATGTTCTGGCAACTGATCCTTAAGATACTGCAGCCACAGCTACTGAAGACCCAGAAACAAAAGTTCTCGATTTTATCAGTGAAAATAACATTAAAAAGACATTATTGCCGGCTTTCCTGCTCCGCCCTAAGAACCCCAGGACCTTTCCATCTGATGTGCAGCTGAAACCTTTTAAAAGTGTTGTCCTCCTCATTAGAAAAGGAAATCCTTGGATGCAGGGATTGTCTGATTTTTTATTTGTAGTTCTAACATTTAGCACAGAGTTTTGCATATATTAAATGCTTAACAAAAGCTTTCACTCATTTGTTCATTTTACATCCCTTCACTACAACCCTCCTGCTGCTCCATCCCCTCTTTTGGGGGCAGCCATCCCTTGGAACAAAGAATTTTAAAAAGACAAAGAAAAAATAGACTTTGGCAAAAATAACTACGCCTCCACCAAATCTGATAGTATATGTGACTCTCGGTTCCCATAGCCCCACACCTTGGCCGAGGCGGGGAGGGGCAGCCTGTACATTTTCTTATCTCTTCCCTAGGGCTAAGCTTGGTCATGATAATTCCACGATGTTCAATTTGCTGTTGTTGTGACTCTTTCCATTTCTATTGTTGTAGCCATCATGACTGTTGTTTTCCTGGTTCTGCAAGCTTCTCCCTTCATCCGTTCATAGTCTTCCCATGCATCTCTGGCCTTGTCATATTTATCAGTCCTTTTATTATATTTATCAATTCTCACAGTACAATATTTTCCCATTGCATTCATGTACTCTTTCTTCTTCATCCATTGCCCAATCAACAAGCAACAACTTTGTTGCCAGTTATTTCTACCAAAAAAGTCTGCTCTGAATATTAGACTAAATTGGCTTTTTGTTCTCTTTAAGATCTTTTAGATTGAATAGTTTCAACCCTGTTTTCAAGGAAAACCAAAAAAAGCTGTAATTTGCTTTTAATGACATGATATTCATTTAATAAACAATTATTAAGCAACAACTATGTGCCAAGTACTGGGAATCTAGAGACATAATTAATAATCTGCCTTTGGTCTCAAAGAGCCAAATATTTACTGCAGGGAGAGAGCTCTGGCAGAAAGGTCTGCAACCAGGACAAGAAACACGTTCTCCTCAATTCGCTAGACCCACTCCAAAAAACAATAATTATCTTAATGATCATTCACATCTTATTATTTATAGAGCACTTTCCTTAAGAGGGAAGATAAGAAAATGCAATTTTGGTAACGCCCCAATGGACAGCCTGAATTCCTTACTAGTATCCTCTGAGGCCATGTCAGCAGAAAGTGATAGTCAATCCTTTTTATAAAAATTATAGGAGATCGGAGACAGAAAGCAGTAGAGCTGAGAGTGAACCGAGGTCCTAGGATAGGGTGTGACTTGGGTGTGGACACCGTGGGAAGGCTCTGCTTGCATACTTCTTTACCCTTAATGACTATAAATTTTTTAAAAAAGGATTTGATTTGGTGGAGAAAAATTCCGCCTTAAAGGCACTTCTCCAAAAAGGTTCCTCCCAAGCATATGTCAAATCACATAAGATTCTTTGAAAGATGTAATAACAGGCATAACCGTGTTTGATGACTGATTATTAATAGCAGGCAACACATAAGACAGGCAGACATATGTTTGCCAAATGTGTTTGCCACTGTCATGGAAGAAATCCAGCACAGAGTACAAATTGAAGAGGGGTTCCCTATAGATGGTTAGGTCCTCCAGATGCTGCTGTTTACAGATGACATTGTAGTGATCACCCCAAGTCAAACCTCCTAAGAACAATTATGGAGAGCAATAATCACTCAAAAGGAAAAAAAAATCGGCCTAACTATTCACACAGTAAAAACCAAGTGGATGAAGAATACTTATTATCTGAATTTTGATATATATTTGGATGGGCAGCCTATAGAGTTAATTAGCTTGTACATGTATTCTGGGCAGATGCTGAAAACGGACAATGAATTGAAGTTAATATCAAATAAAAGGAAAATGGGCTGCATTGTTTTGAGAAACTGCAAAATTCTTTTAATAACTCTGTGTTTCTCCCTGAAACAAAGATTCATAGTTTAACACCAATATTCTTCAAGAAATGGTGTATGGTGGAGAGTCATAGAAGTGAGAGTTTCCAAAGAATTGAAGTTCAATATGACCCAGAGGATAACAGAGGAAGAGGTGTACCTTTGGCAAAAGTCATCACCGAATTAGCTGCAGTGCTTAGCATAATACCTGGCACACAGTAGGTGCTTAATTAATGTTCACGATTGATAGTGGTGTTATTCCCGTCCTTTGAATTTTATGTTTCGTCCCTATTCCCTAGACCTAATTATTAGTAAGGCTACCTTTAGTAACTTCCATCACGGCTCCTCGTTCTGCCCTATGAAAATGAGCAGAATGAATCAAACCCTTCATTATATATATTCTTTTTTTGTAGCAGAGTGGGGGGTGGATAGACATGACCAGTGATTTCATTAGTGTAGGGAACTTCTGGTATGGAAGTTTCCTACACCAGTGCCGATCAGCAGCTCATCTGTAGCATCTTAGAGACTTGCTGGGGGACTTGGGAAACGAAGTGACTTCTCCATAGTCACACAGCTAGCCTGCATCAAAGGTAGGAATTGGGCCCAGGTCTTCTTGTCTTTAAGTTCAGCTCTCTCTTACCTATGCCCAGGATGCCTCTCTTCACATCCTAGGCCTTCCAATATTGAAGACAGCTGATATGTCCCTTCCAACTCTTCTTTCCAAAGGAAATACATCTATATCTTAGATCTAACCTTCATATGGCACAGTGTTGAGGCCCTTTCGCCATCCTAATTGCCCTTTCCTGGCTTCTATCCCATTTGGAAGGAGGAAAACATTGGTCCTTCCCAAAATTTGGGGCCCAGAATTTAACACCAAACTCCAGCCGTGGTCCAATCATCAGGTCAGTGGGACATTCACCTCCCATGATCAATCACTACTCCTTTTAATAAGGTGATATTTATGGTCACAGAAGCTTTCTTCATTACCAGGATACAATGCTGACTCACGGGGAGCTTGTAAGTCATTAAAACCTTCCACACTTCTGGCACATGAGCTGCTGTCTGGCCACACTTCCTCCATCTTGTGCTTGTGAAGGTGAATTTTTTTTGTAAAGGTCAAGTATCGACTTTATGTTTTGTCTCTGTTACATGTCACCTTATTAGATTTGGCCCATTATTCTAATCTGGTCAGCTCTTTATGGCTCCTGATACTTTCTTAACCTTTTTGTGTGTGTGTCCTAGACCACTTTAATGAAGTCTATTGACCCCTTCTCAAAATAATGTTTTTAAGAAAATACATAGGATTGTAATGGAAACCAATTATGTTGAAATACAATTATCAAAATATTACAAAGAAAGTTCATGGACCCAGGTTAAAAACCCATATTGGTATATTTCCCAACATTTTAAAGTGCAAATTTGATAAGCATTCTTTCTGTACTTCTACTTAAAAGTTGGCAAAAATGTTAAATCTCACAGGGTCAAGTACATGTCCCTGGGACATTTCACTGGCAACCTCCTTCTAAACTGACACCTTCAGGTCCAGCTATTCCTGCTTTTGAATCCACCTAATTGTACTAACGTCTAACCCACATCTCCCCATCTTTTCCATACAAATAATATGAGTGACTGTTGAAGGCAAACAAATTGTAGGTTCCATATATTGATTCCCAGTTATAGTCCATCCATTCATCCATCCATTCATTCAATAAATACATAGCTAGGTTCCAAATAGAAAGTAATGAATCTTGTGAAATGGTCACATGTATTCAAATTCACACTATTCAAAGTTCTAATTTTATAAAAATATGGTCATTGATTCCAGCCCAACAAATATGCAGTGCAAGTTTGAAGAATGTGACTACTTCATGGATGCATTATTTGTACTAATTGGGACTTAGTCTTATTAAGTGCCTCTTATAGGCCAGGCACCATACTAAACTATTGTTGTTTGTCTTTTTATGAGGACTGTGACATCAGGAAGGTGACACCATGACTTGCAAGTGGATTGGATTTCAGTGAGGGAGGGCTGTGCAGAGTCACCAGCCTCACTCTCTCCTTTGGAGCCATCTGGGTCCAGTGGCCAGATATAGATCAGAATGAATGGAGATGGCCCCAGATGCAGCGGGAGACCTTGGACTTTTCAAGCTAAGTTCTCTCCTAGGTCTCAACTTCACTGAGGCAACGCCCCTTCAGTGATTAAGGCTAAGTAAGAAGTGAGGTAGAGGCCTCTTTTACCTAGTCAAAAACAATCAATCTGGGAGGGGAAGACCCTCAGGATTTCTGGCCAACACAGAAACAATTGCTATTTACACTTACCCTGAGCCAATCAGAGCCTAAACTATAACCAAAGTGAGGCTTGGGCTGGGACCTATTGTTGGCCAATCAAGCAGCTGGGTGGCAGAGTGGATAGAGTACTGGTCCTGAAGTTAGGAAGACTCATCTTCCCGAGTTCAAATCCAGCCTCAGACACTTCCTAGCTGTGTGACCCTGGGCAAGACACTTCACCCTGTTAGCCTCAGTTTCCTCATCTTTAAAATGAGTCGGAGGAGGAAATGGCAAATCACTGTGGTATCATGCTAAGCACTATGGATATAAAAGACAAAAATGAAACAATCCCTACTCTCAAGGACCTTACATTCAACTGGAGGGAAAATATGCACACAGACAAGTGAATACAAATATCCTCAAATGGAGTTGTGATTTATCTCATCAACATGGATGTTCCCTCCTGTGACACAGCTCCCAGCCCACCCCTCCTCCCTATCCTGTGCAGCTCTGTCCGTGTCTTCTCTTAGGCTTGTCTTGGAGGGTGCACACAGTATGCTGGGGGCCTTTCTAGTTTTCTCTTTTAATCTCAAGGTAACAGTGGAGCACATGGGAAGTCCATTGTTCACCCCACACTCTGGACACATGACCAACTCATTTTCCTTTTGACAATAAATTTCTTTGATGACACACTTTGTTTTTTTCTTGTCTCTTGCAGCCTATACTAAACCTCTCCATTGCCATCTGAGTGGTTGAGTGGCTTTTGATTCACATTAGACTCTTCTAGATTATTAATAGTAGATTATTAATATGGCAAAGATGGCCCTTTAGTTCAGGGAGAAGTTAGAGGGCATTAAAATGTACCAAAGGAAATCAACACATTTTTCCTCTCCCTATTTACTTCTTTGTCCTGTTCATTTTCCATTTGCAGCATCTATCCAAGGGGTGTGTGTGTGTGTGTGTTTCTGTCTGTGTCTCTGTGTGTCTGTGTATATTCATATCTATACATAGATATGAATACAGATACATAGACAGGCAGGCATGACAGAAAGACACACATATATATTTATATATAATGTATGCACACATATATGAGGGAGAGAGAGACAGAGAGGGATAGAGAGAGAGACAGAGACAGAGACACAGACAGAGACAGAGAAACAGAGAGACAGAGAGAGAGATTCATTATACAGGTAGATTGTCCATCCACCTACATGTCATTTTTTCTTAAACAACAGGTAATCTTTATGCATTTGATTTTTTCTCCGTGTGGGTGTTTAGGGCAAGCTCTTTTGAGTGGTTGTAGATCTCATCCTGAAGGCTTTTGAGTACTGAAGGCATCGAGCCCAGCGTCATCTACAGACAGGAAAATTGGGAGGACTTCACCGTCTATTGGCAGTTCACTTTTCAGTTTGGACTCTTTACTGGAACTCTTCCAGGAACACAGTGAATTCCCACAGCAAGAGGAATTTTAAGCCTTACACTATATCAATAATCAGAGGGTCATCAAACATGGACAGCTCAGCTGTTACATCTTTCAAGAAATCTTGCATAATTTGGATGTGTGGGCAGGAGACACCTTGTTGGAAACGAAAGTTTTATAGTGATGTTTTACTAAATCAAATGCTTTTCTACATAGTAAAACAATAAACATCTTGTGTTCTTTGTATCTTTCAGACCATCGTAATATAGCAAGGCTGTGATCTAATGAGGAATATGGCTTGTAAATGGCTTTCAATATCCTTACTAATAACCTCTGCAAGGATGCCCTTAATGCCTGTGTAAATTTATGCCCATAATACTAGTTGTGTAGGTAGGAAAGTAAGCATATAAGTCTGTAGTTCTGAAAATTCTCTTGGTTTCCTATTTTTGGGGGGGTATTAATAAGGCTTGCAATTTTTTCCTCCACACCTTAAATATGTTTTCTCCTTCAGATACCATGAGACTAGAACCCTCAATGTCCTTTCAATTATGCTACCTCCAGTACAGGTGTGTACCCTGGGTCAAATCCAGTTGCCTTTCCATCTTTATTCTCCTTAGCACCATATTTATTACCCCAGTCAGGACATCCAGGATTAGGCTTTTAGATCCAGGGCTGGCTGCTCTGCTATCCTTAAAGGAAATTATAGTAAAAGTCTTGGCAGATCTTTTCTTTCTTACTCTTGCTGTCATCCCTCCAGTTCCATCCTTAAATGCCCAAAGAATGACTTTGCTTAGTTATACCTCTCTCCAGGTTTTCTTTTATATGTTCTCCATTTTTTTCCTGTTTTATGAAGCCATTGTGCTCGTAATCTTCAACCACCAAAATATTCCGTGTCTCTGTAAGATTTTACAAACAAGTTTATGGTCTAAACCTGTGTCTCTCTGTTTGGCAAGTGAATCAGAATTTGAGGATGGAAATATTTATTAGGCTTTTTTCATCCTCTTTTTGTGAAAAGTGATTACTGTAATGAAACTGCATGAAGTTTAGTAATAGATGTCTTTCCTTTCTTCTGCCCCTGTCCAGTTTTCATGGTCAATAACTTACTTAAACAGATCAAGTTGGAATTGTTTGAATTTATACTTTATCTTTTTTAATTTGTATTTTTCTTCTAATGCTATACTAATTTCGATCTTTGCTCTAACTAGTTGATGGTCTGATTGTACACAGACAACTGATTCAGGAATTACTTACCTACATCAGTAATGAGTCATTTCCTGTGATAAAACATGATCAGGTTCATTTTTTGTGATGCCACGTCCAGCACCTCCTAATTTTACATGCTACTTTTGTACATCCTCCATGTTTTTGACCTATGTTTCATATTCCTGATTCCCGTTTTCCACCATACATTTTCTACCCTCCCCTTTGCTCTCACCCTTGCTGTGAAGTCAGTATCAAAGCCCATGATGATTTCATTTGGAGGGTCTTATAGTGTTCTCCGTAGAATTTCTCCCTCCTCTGCCACAGCTGTTGTTGCATAGATGGCAATTATTTTCATGGTGGTCTTTGTGCAAATGCTTATCATGACCTCTGCAATCAATGTCTTGAGGAATTAGATTTCTTGTTGTCTTTGGGCAGATGATGAAACCACCCCTCACAACTTTTTTATCTGCCCTTCCAAGGAGGATCTGCCCTCCCAACAATATTACCATTGGCCATGCAGCTTCCTTGGCTCTCTCTACGTGGAGCAGCACTTTCCCATCCAGACCTTCAAAAACCTTGCCCCAAGTCCCAGGGGTCATTAATCCACTCAGCTTTGGAGCTCCTGCTCAGGGGCTTAGCTGTCCCATTCACTCATGGGTGAATGAGTGCAAACTCATCTAATCCACTTTATCTAATAAGCCCCTGACCAGACTATTCTCATTGCATTTAGCCATACATCTGGGCCCTGGGCATTTTTTCTGACTGGCCCCCATGCCTGGGATGCTTTGCCTCCTCATCTCTACCTCCTGGTTTCCCTGGTTTTAAGTCTAAGCTAAAATCCCATTTTCTATAGGAAGCCTTTCCCAACCCTCTTAATTTTGGTACTTGCAATTAATTATTTCTTATTTATCTGATATTTAGCTTGTTTGTATTTATTTGTTTGCTTGTTGTCTCCTCCATTTGACTGCAAGATCTTTGAGGGCAAGGGTCTGTCTTTGCCTTTCTTTGTATCCCCAGCACTTAGCACAGTGCTGGGCATCCAATAGGCACTTAATAATGCTTAATGACCAGCTGACCCTCACTATCAGCCATTGATTTAGTTGCATTTTCCTTCTGTCTTTTGGATCCTTTCATAACTACAGTGTCAAAGTTGACCCAATTCAGTTGCTCCAAAATCATATTTGCCCTTTGTTGATCAGTACAAGTAGAAATCATATTCAGAGTACTGCCAGCTTAGTTCTAGTTTCTAGACTAAGATTTGTGAAAGATCATGAGACTGAATCAGAGACGTTGTAGTATAAGTGGAGAGGTGACGGGCAGAAGAGATATTGTAGAGATTACAGTGATAAAATTTGGCAATCCAGTGGATTCAGGGAGTGAGGGTGAAGAGAAAAGGATTACCTTCTGGCTACAAATATGGGTGATGGTGGTGTCCTCAACAGAAATGGGACAGTTAGGAGGAGAAGCATCTCTCAGTCAACAAGCATTTAACAAGGTCTTCCTCAGTGCCAGGCACTGTACTAATGAGGATGATACAAAGAAAGGGCAAGAACACAGCCCCTCTTTTCAAGGAGCTCACTCACATCCTAATGGGAGAGGCAACCTATAAATAACTAGTTATATACAAATTAAAAATCTCTAGAAGGAAATCTGATCTGGAAGGCACTAGTAGCAGGGGGAATTGGGAGAGACCTCCTGAAGGAAGTGAAATTGGAGTGTTGAAAAAGGCCAAGGAATCCAAAAGGCCGAAGTGAGGAAGGACAACATTTAAGGCTTATGGGATAGTCAACGCAAAGGCACAGAGTTAAGAGGTGGAGTGTCATACTGAAAAGAAGAACAAACAGCACCCCTTCTGTTTTCCAGAGCCAGGATTTCGTGATCAATTATGTTGTAATGATAATGGCATACAAGTTCAAAAAAGCAAAAGGAACAAAACTTTTAAAAGGAACTCAAAAGGAATAAAAACACTAACAATGCAACGCATGTAGCCTGGCGACATAACTTCCTCTCTTACTCACCATACTGCTTTCTTGCCTACAGTGACAACAGCCTTGAATTCAACTGTTGCTTTCAGATGATCGGTAAATAATTGCTATCAGTGTGATGGCAACCAATGAAAGTGATTTAGTTCCAGGATTATTCTCTGCAGAGAATTTTCTGTGATACAACCAACTTCTGTAGGCCTTTCTTTGGAGTACCAAACATGCTTTTGTCATACAAACCTCTTTTTTGTAATGTGACTTGTCGCATTCAAATTTAGGAAAAAATATTTCATGTAGGCTTTTTTCTTTTTTAAAAAATATTATTTATTTTTAATATTCTTTTCTTTCAAAATTGCATTCCAAATTCTTTCCCTTGTGCCTACCCCACTCCCACCCACTGAGAAGGCAAGAAAAATTATATCAATTATACATGTGAAATCATGAAAAACATATTTTCATATTAGCTATATTGCCAAAAAAAGAAATCAAGAAAATTGTACTTCAATTTGCACCCCAAGTTCATCAGTTCTCTCTCTGGAGGCAGATGGCATTTTTTCATCATGAGTCCTTTGGAATTGTCTTGGATCATTACATTGATCAAAGTAGCGGAGTCTTTTCCAGTTGATCATTATTACAACATTGCTGTTACTGTGCACAAGGATCTTTTGATTTTCTACTTAAATTTGCATCAGTTCACATAGGTCTTGCCATGTTTTTTTTTTCCTTTCTGAAACCACTCCCTTTGTCATGTCTTATAGCACAATAGTACTCCATCACAATTATATGCCACAACTTGTTCAGCCATTACCCAGTTGATGGGCATCCCCTCAGTTTCCAATTCTATGCTACCACAAAGAGAGCTGCTATAAATATTTTTGTACATATAAGTCCCTTTCCTTTTTCTTGATCTCTTTGGGTTATAAATCTAGTAGCAGTATTGCTAGTTCAAAGTATATGCACAGTTTTATAGCCCTTTGGTCACAGTTCCAAATTTTTCTCCAGAAAGGTTGGACCAATTCACTATCCCACCAACATTTATCGTGTACCTATTTTCCCTCATCCCCTCCAACATTTGTCATTACTGATAGGTGTGAGGTGGTACCTCACAGTTGTATTAATGTGCATTTCTTTAATCACTAGTATTTTAAAGCATTTTTTTCCATATGACTATAGATAGCTTTGAGTTCTTCTTTTGAAAACTGTCTGGTCATATCCTTTGACCGTTTATCAATCGAGGAATGGCTGTGTACCACTCCAGGTGGGTCTCTACCCAGTGTCACAGACCTTTCCTGCAGACCTCATAAATTGTCTTAGACTGGAAAGATGTCTCACTCTGACCTTTTATTGGCTCTGCTGCTCAATAATTTGATTTGAAGAGTTATTTTAATGTTGTTTGGAGGGGAATGTTGGGAGAGTTCAGTTGGGCTGCTGCCTGTACTCCTGCCATCTTCCATATAGGCTTTGCAAGCATTATTTGCTTAATAAATGATTACTGGATTAAATGGAGAGGGATATATATATATACATATATATATGTGTGTGTGTATACATACACATATATATACATGTGTGTATATGTATATATGTGTGTATATATGTGTACAAATGTATATATGTATGTGTGAGTGTATGTGTATATATATAAATATATATATTATATATATATATATACATATCAGAGAGGGAATAGTACCTATTAAAGAATATGAGAAAGGATTAGTTTGATTAGGACTGCAGTTTCAATGGAGTGGGAAACTGGGTTCATCTGAGGCAATGGCATCAAAGTACCTTCCCTTTCAGAACAAGTTTATTTATGGAGTGTCTCCACGTGCCTGGAGCTATTAAGAGAATCATTCTGGAATTGGGTAAAATTGTAGCATGTTTCTAGAGTGGGAAGGGCCCTTGGAGATCAATTAGTCCAGTCCATTCATTTCACCTTGGGGAAGCCAATTGGTTTATACACAAAGAAGGGGAGGAATGGGAGAAGGGTAGGGCTAGGGAGAGAGAACTGAATTTGTAGGGGCTAAATCAGAAGATTTAGAACTGGAAGGAGCCTCAGTGATCATCTAAATACGATTCCCTTATCTTAAAGATGAGGAGAATGAAGCCCGGAGAGTATGAGTGACTTGCCGCACAGCTAGTAAGTAGTGGAGGTGAGATTTGATCCCAGGTCCTTTGACTCCAAATACAATCAGTCAATCAACAAGCATTTACTGAATGAAATACATCAGTCCTCCCCCCCTTACCCCAATTCAATTCCACAACAGTGTCTCCCCTGCCTTTGAGCTCTGGTTCTGCTCCTTACTGTCTGGGTGATTTTGGGCAACTACCCTTTTTGGACCTCGTTTGTCTATTCTATAAAATAGAAGGACTTGATGGTCTCTAAGCTTCCCTCCAGCTCTGATCTGCTCCATGTCCTTGTGTTCTGTGCTGCTGAGAGCTGCCTGCATCTTTGTTCCTCCTATGTGCCTCGTTGTACCACTCTAAGGACTCTTCCTGCTCTGACATCATCCACGCTGTGTCCTAACATTGGACGTGGTGAAGGTTCCTTTCAGCTCTAACATTCCATGTTTTTTAGTTCCCCTTTAGCTCTGATAGCCTGTGTTTAGATGTTCCTCTCCACCATATTTCTTGCCCCGCTGTTCTACATTCCTTGTTCCCACACCTTATGTACTAAAGGTGCCTTCCTGCCCTAATGTGTTTCCTGATTTTGCATTCTGTGTTCCTCGTTCTATATCATCCTATGTTTCTAAGGTTCTCTCCTCCTCTAACTAGTTCTTGTTCTAACAGTAGCTCTGATAGCCTGTGTTTAGATGTTCTTCTCCACCATCTTTCTTGCCCTGCTGTTCTATGTTCCTTGTTCCCACACCCTATATACTAAAGGTGCTTTCCTGCCCTAATGTGTTTCCTGATTTTGCATTCTATGTTCCTCGTTCTATATCATCCTATGTTTCTAAGGTTCTCTCCTCCTCTAACTAGTTCTTGTTCTAACAGTTTTATGGTCCTTGTTCTAAGACCTACTGTTTCCAAGGTCTCTCCCAGCTCTGACATTCTCTAATAAGAGTTTTTTTCCCCTACTTTTCTCCAGTGCCTGCTCTCATATTAAGAAGGAGGCTTCAACACAGGTATTGACTCTCCCTTAAACACCCTAACCACTCAGTTCCTTAACTTACTCACTTCCTATAAGCTACTCCTCTACTCTACCTCAGCCACACACACAGATGTACCACCTCCATGTTAGAAAATTCTGAAATCTAATGATATCTGACAATGATCTTATTGGCTACTCTTTGTCCTCCTGTGACCTCCAATCCTTTGACCCTTCAATTCTCCCCCAGGCCATCAGCTCTATACAGTAGCCACTCTCCCTTCCTTTCCCCATCTTAGAGTACTAAGACCCCTCCCAGGGCTTGGGCTCTGTTTCTAAAGACTCTCTCTCCTCTCGCCTTGGACATTCGAGGGTCTCAGTGCCTTCGTCCTCCTGCGTTCTACGTTCCACGTTCCGATGTTTGGGTTTCTAAGGACGCTTGCCACCGCTCTAACATTCCCAGACTTGGGCTGAGTGGGTTAGAGGTCCGAATCACTAGTCCGACTGTTGGGGGGGCTGGCTCCTATGTAAAAGGGACACTTTCGCTCCTGGAGCTCTAGGATCCCACAGAGACCACCAGAAGGGCCCCCAGCTCTGACTTCGCAGCCCCTGACTAGCCCTGGCTGGACTCTCCCTGGCTGGGCCGGCCCGGATGATGCTCGGCGTCTGCCAGTCTCCAGGACAACGGCCTCTGGGCTGGGTAGTCCCCGCCTTTCCAAAGTGGGACCGTTGGACGATTGACCTCGGAACTGGGCCCGCCCGCCTTTCCCCATCGCTGATTGGAGAAGGCGGAGGCTTCTCCTCCCGCCCCCTCGCGGTTGCCAGGGCAACCAATCCCCCCAGCAACGCCCACAACACCCACACACAGTGGCCCAACAAGTCCTCCATCCATCACCATCATCCGTCACCTCCCTATGACCTACATTGCTGTTAGCAGTAGCACACACCCTTGGAGCTCCCTTCTCGCTGTCCTGTGGGTGGGCACATCCCTGGCCAGGGGCTGCAGGCCTTCGGACATCCTCCCCTGGCCTGGGCTGGGAGGTGACGCAGCCCAACCGCCGGGAAAGCCCATCGCCGGCAAGGCGTTTACTATCCCAAGCATCCTTGGCTTAACCATCCTGAGCCCAGGAGAAGCGGAGCCTTCGTGAGCCCCCGGACTGAGGCTTTCCTCCCCTTGAAAGCGGTGAGAAGCCCCTCGTAGGACAGCTCCAGGAAGTGCTTGGAAGGACACCTGCCCTTGAGTCGGCTTGGGAGCAAGCTAGTGTGTGGGCAGGCGCCCGCATCCCTGCAGCCCCACCATGCATTGCAGATCTTACTTGTTGCTGGAGAAAGAATTCATGGACCTCCAAGAAGAAAACCTGTTTGTGAGTAGAAAGGATGGGGAAGGGAGGGAAAACAGAAGCGGTGTTGCTGGAGGAGGGGGCAGTATTCCATGTGGTTATCAGTTTGTTTTTTAAATCTTGATGTTTTTCCTCTCACCTTCATGGTGCAGGGTCAGAAGTCAGAAGAGTCAGAAGACCTGGTTTCAAATTTTGGCAAGTCACTTAAGGTTTTCCTTTCCTCATCTTTAAAAGGAGGAGGTTTAACTTGATGGCCTCTCAAGTACCTTCTCAATCAAAATCTACGATCCTGTGCACGGTCTTTCACAATCAGGGGTGAGACCTGTGGGCGGAAAGACTCTGAAAGTCAAAATTACAAAGATAGGTTGGAACTGTCCAGCCACGGAATGGACTCCCACAGGAGGTAGTGATCTTCCTGTCACTGGAGAGTAAAGAACCATTTCTAAGGATCTTAATCCAGAGATTTGCAAGGGACTTTATAGGTTATCTAGATTGGATGAAAGTACATGAGAGAAGGCTCATTGTAAATTGGAAATCACTATAGAACATTAGCTATTATTAGTGTTATTATCTTGTAATCCAATTTTCTTATTTGAAAAATAAAGAAACTGAGGTACAGGGGGTTGTTGTAGAAGAGACAAATGATTCAGTTATGAGTTGGACTGCTAATATTCTTGTTACACCATTCTAAAGAGTTCTTCCATTGATTATTTTGGGCTAGATTTGTGATTTTATTGGTGTTAGGAACTGTCAATGAACAAACTCCTGCTACCAAAGCAAATGAACACCTGCTTTATAATCTACAGTCTTAGAGAAAGTAGCCTAGGGAAGTGAAAGGTTAAATGACTTACCCAAAGTCATACAGCTATAAATCAGAGGTAAGACTTGAACCCATGTCTTCCTGACTCCAAGGCTGGCCTTTTAGACACTGAATCTGCTGCCTCTCAAGTCAGGCATGTGGTATTTAAGCCCTATCTGAATGCAAGAGCACTTGATTTCAAGCTTTTTGTCTATTATATTCTTCACCTAAATAGTAGCACCTGTACCTAAATGCCACTCTGTAGCTTTAAACACTTTGACTCCATTGGACCCAAAAGCCACCAATTGCTAAGCAAGGTAAATGATGGTCACTGGCAGGCCTTAGACAAGAGCTGTGGAAGAGGAAGAGGAGGAGGAGGAAGAAGAAGAAGCAGAAGAAGAGGCAGCAGAAGAAGACAGAGAGACAGACAGACATACAGAGACAGAGATGGAGAGATATAAAGATGGAGAGACAAAGAGAGACAGAGACAGAGCGAAGGGAGAATGGAAAAAAGAAGGGGTTGGCAATCATAAATTAGAACTGGAAAGACCTTCAATACAATCCCTCCTTTTACAAAGGAGGAAACTGAGGCCCAGAGAAATGAACTCTTAGATAATGAGTCAGTCATTTGGTAACTAGCATTTATTAAGAGCTTACTCTGTGCCAGACACTGACCTGAAGTGGTGCTGTGTTAAGACACATGCTAGCATATGAAATCAGATTGTTTGATCAGAGACTCAGCACTTTGTCTACTGCCACCTTCCCTTGCTCCAGAAGCAGCTTCCTCTGTTTCAATGGGATGATACCCACAAGTACCTCAGTGTTATCCCTCAATGGGGTTGACGTACGGTCTCCCTCACCTGCTGTTTAGAGCACTGCACCCATTAAGGCTGTGAGGAATTCTGTTATTGTTACTGATCTCAGGATGGTACTAGAAGAACCCAGAAGGCAGCAGAGTCCAATGTGCCTAGTGGGAATTTGTTGGCCTTCTCTCTGGTGAAAAGGAATATGAAATGCTTTAAATCGTGTTATAACACAAACATCGCTGCACTCTGAAATTCCCAGAGGGCTTTCCTTGCCACAGCTCTAGGAGGTAGGGAATAAAAGTAGCACCTTCATTTTAAAGATGAGAAAAGCTGAGGCTGAGAGGTGATTTACTCAATTTGTACAGGTGGTATGTGTTGGAACTAGGGTTTGCCCTCATGTCTCTTCAGTCCAGTTCAAGTGCTCAGCACCTTTGTCAACAATGATCTATGATGAATGAATCTGTGGCTCAGATAGCCTGACATAAGAAAAATGCTTTGGAGGCCTTAAAGTTCTCTCTAATACTAGCTATTATTGGTAGTAAAACCTTGCATTGTGTGGAATCCTCAATGACTTAAAATACCTTGGAGGCAGCCAGGGTGCAGTGGACCTGGAGTTGGGAAAACGTGAGTTCATATACAGCCTCAAACACTTACTAGCTGTATGACCCTGGGCAAGTCACTTAACCTCTGTCAGCCTCAGCTGCTTCAACTATAAGGTAGGGATAATGACAATTCATCTCCCAAGGTGTTTTGAAAATAATAATAATAGTGGTAGCAGCAACAGTAGTAGTAGTAGTAGTGGTAGTGGTAGTGGTAGTGGTAGTGGTAGTAGTAGTAGTAGCAGCAGCAGCAGTAGCAGCAACAGTAGTAGTAGTAGTAGTAGTAGTGGTAGTGGTAGTAGTAGCAGCAGCAGCAACACTACTAGTAGTAGCAGCAACAGTAGTAAACAGTAATAAGAGTAGGAGTAGGAGTAGTAGCAGCAGCAGCAGCAGTAACAGTAGTAGCAGCAGCAGCAGTAACAGCAACAGTAGTAGTAGTAGTAGTAGTAGTAGCAGTAGTAGTGGTA
>NW_020949602.1:11200686-11309687 GCF_900497805.2 Vombatus ursinus
AGCAGCAGCAGTAGCAGCAACAGTAGTAGTAGTAGTAGTAGTAGTAGTAGTGGTAGTGGTAGTGGTAGTAGTAGTAGTAGCAGCAGCAGCAGCAACACTACTAGTAGTAGCAGTAACAGTAGTAAACAGTAATAAGAGTAGGAGTAGTAGTAGTAGCAGCAGCAGCAGTAACAGTAGTAGCAGCAGCAGCAGTAGCAGTAACAGTAGTAGTAGTAGTAGTAGCAGTTGTAGTAGCAGCAACAGCAGTAGCTCTAATAGTAATAGTAGTAGCAGCTGCTAATATTTATGTAGTGCTCCATATGTGTCAGGCAGTATTCTAATTGTTTTATAATTTTTATCTCATCTGATTCTCACATTGCAAACCTTAAGGTACAAAATCTAATTAACTTTTTAAAAAGTATAAAGTTTTTAAAATGTGTTTTGCTTGGTAAATACATTTTACTCCTTGCAGTATATTTACCCCAATTTAAAGAGGAGTTTGCCGAGCATTTGAAAAAACATATGCATTTAAAAAAAATCTCCTCATTTCTGATTTGAGTCATCATTGGCCATAATTCTGAATTTCTGTGATTATAATTTTTTTTCAATTCAACTACTTTTAATAGTTCCTCTTTTTACCTGTGTGACCTTTGGCAAGTTAATTAACCTCCCTGGGCCTCAGTTTCCTCACTAGTAATAAAGGCCTTAGGCCACGTGGGCCTCTTCCATTTCTGAATCCATTATCCTATGTACATGGTGTTGGTTTGGCTCTGGGGATATTCAAGTTCTCTAATGGGCCTAGATTCTCATCAGTTTGGGATTTCCCTTCAAAGATGCAGATCACAACTCATCCATGTCTGCCATCCTTTGTGACTTCTATCCACGTCCTTCCAAATTCAGAGTAGGTGGCCCACCAACCTCCTTATTCATCCAAAGAGTACCGGTGGAGAATGTTGGCTTTGTTATCCATTGCTATTGCAATGGCCCCAGCACTGAGGATATAAAGACAAAATCAAAACAGACCTTGTCCTCAGGAAACTTATAATCTAATTTTGAAATATCTGGATTAGAATGCAGTGTAGTACAGGGAAAAGAATGCTGACCTTGGAATCCCAGGCCCTGTGTTTGAATCCTGGATCCACCATGTATTACTTATGCATCCTTGGGCAAGTTACATACCCTACTTGGGGTTCAGCTTTCTCATCTATAAAATGAGAGCATTGAATTAGATGATCTCTAAGGTCCCTTTTAGCTCTAGATGTAACAATAGCAATGATACTACATAGGCAGCTAGGTGACTGTGTAGATAGAGTACTGGACTGGAGTCAGGAAGACCTGAATTCAAATCCAACTTCAGATCCCTCCTACCTATGTGACCCTGGTCAAGTCACTTAATCGCTGTTTGCCACAGTTTGCTCATCTTTAAAATGGGGATAATAATAGCACGGACCTCAAAGAGTTACTGTGAAGATCAAAGGAGATAATATTTGAAAAGTGCTTAGCACAGCTGTTGGCCCCTATGTAAGCTCTGTATCAATGTTAGCTATTATTACTACTGATGATTAATAATGATAACAATAATAATAACTAACATTTATATAGTGCCTTAAGTTTTATGAAGCTCTTACCATCTATCACCTCATTTGATCCCCACAGTAACCTTTTGAGGTCGGTGCTATTATTATCCCCATTTTACAGATGAGGAAACCATTGCTAAGAAATGCTAAGCGACTTGCCCAGGGTCACACTGCTAGCTAGTTGATTTTGCCACAAACAGGAGATCTTGAGCATAAACATGTATCAGACACAAGTCAGGGCAAGTCATTATTCATCATTTTGACATTTAAACACTTGCAGTTTGCTTTTCTGATTGCTTTATTTTTTTTTTCTTATCAAAGGGCATAACTGTGACTCCACTAAGTAATGATTTACTCAAATGGCTAGCTGAAATTGAAGGCCTGAAGGATACAATTTGGGAAGGTTTGTGGTTTCCTATTAAGAAATAAGCACACCTTTTAAGTTTTATTTTTAAAATACGTTTTATTGCTCTTTGGTTTCTATGTCACAATCATTTCAACGCTTCCCTACCCACAGGAAAATTAAGCAAGAACCTCAGACATGGTGCCTCCATCTGGTGCTGTACCCAGCATTCTGTCCTTTCTGGGATGGGGGGAGGGGCAGGGACATGTGCTTTGTTATCTGTCTTCTAGAGCATTCAATGGCTTTGCAATTACTCAGAATTCAACTTCTTTTTAGTGATCTTTTCCATTTCTATTATCATTGTCGATATTGGTTCTAATTATTTAGCTCTGTATCAGTTCATGCAAATCTTTGAGTTTCTCTGAATTTCTCATATCTGTCATTTTTCTCTGCACAATAATGTTGCGTGTCATTCATACGACATAGTTTTCTTTTTCAGTCATTCCTCAATTGATAGGCACCCCTTCCCCTCACCCCTTTCCTAACACAAAGAATTCTGCTATGAATGTTTTGGTATATATAGGCCCTTTTTCTATCCTTGACTTCCTCATGGTATAGATCTAGTGGTAGCATTTGATAGGTCTGCTAGTGTGGACAATCTAACCGATTTTCTTACATAACTCCAAGTTGATAACAATTAGATGACTCCACAATTCTGCCAATAATATGTTAATGGGACACATTTTATTAAGCGTCTGTTGTGAGCAGCACACCTCACTGGGCACCCAAGGGAGCAACGTTGAGGTAAGACCAAGGCCCTGCCCTCATGCAGCAGACTATGTGGCTACACTTCTATGTATGCGGAACAGCATATACACAAGTCACCCCAAATCCCAAGTGAAGTAGAAATGAGTTCAAGAGGCCCCACTACCTAATAAAAAATAGCATGCTGTAAAATTAGAAAACACCATAATACTTCAAAGCATCTATTATGTCATCCCTCCAGATGTTTCCTTCAAGAATGAAAGTCAACATGGAGCCATGCCTTACTATCCTGCGTGATTGCTTCACCCATAGGTGTCCCCCCAACATGGCGGATGACTTCTATCTACCTCTTGATGAGGCACGAGTAATAATGGACCAGAAGTGCTGTCCAAAGGCCATCCATTGCTCTTGCTATATGACTAGCCCTCCCCCTGCTTCTTGTCATGTATTTCTCTGATTGCATTTATCAGAGATTTTTCATCAGAATTTTCAGATGTCATGAGGAATTTCTAAAAGGTTTCTGATGAACACTCACGTCATTTGAACACAATTTGGATCTTGAAGACGTCTTGTCTCTCACTGCATTTTTAAAAAATCTCAAAACTGTAAATCACATCTAAGACAGAGCACACTTTTTAGCCATCTTGGTGAACAAAATTCCCATAAAATTGTTGATCTTCTTTCATAGTTTGAGCTATTTTAAAGAAACATATCATTTTTAACACAATTAGAGGTTTATTTTAAATTTAAGATTAGGAAGAATGTAGTCTTTTCTCCCTCCCTTGCTTCCCACAAAGCTCTGCTGATGACCCTAGATTTACATCTGAAAAATAGCTCCTATTACGAAGAAATATGTGACAATGATGTAGATAGTTGGAAAAGAAAAACTATAGCACTAGACAAGAGAGTGGGTCCAGCCCCTCTCCATATTTCTTGATTCTAAGGAACCTGCTCTTACTTGTATAGGGGAGTCATATTACCTCTAACCCCAAATTCATCTCCCTGGAGTTGGCAAAAAAGGTCAGTTGATCCTCAGGTCTTCAGTAGCTAAAGGGAAGGAGCATAGGGCAGGCCTTTGCTCTTTGTCCTTCCCTAGCCTGTACCTAAGTGATCATTGCCAGATCTTAGTATTTGTGGATGCCAAAGAGATGACGCCGTGGAACTGGGGGAACTTGGGCAGTAGCACACTGAGTAGTGAAGTCGTATTGATGATAAAGTGAGCGGCGTCATATCTGATGTAGAAGCTGGCCAAGAGGTAGAGCACAATGGATGAAATACTGGGGAACTTTCTGGAGGAGGTGAACTGGAGCCCACAGTCCATCGGGCCTTGCCTTGGTCAGGGGTCCCCTTCACAGTGTGCAGAAGGACATACGTAGCCAGGCCATGGATGACGTTGGTCAAGGTCCAGATGACAGGGATGCTCAGTAGAACCACAAGCAGAAGCCCTCCCAGGATGATATAGGCTAGCCAGATGCCTCCGCTGCTCATCACTTCTGTGTTGGGGCCACCCCCACATTCATCCTGCCGTAATAGTGAGTCAGGAGCTCAACTTGCTTAGCTTCTCTTTCCTTTCCTCTGCCTCCCCCAGTGACTGCAGTGAACCTTGAGCTTGGGGGGAGGACGAGGGGAAGGCGCCTCTCCGGTATGCTGGAGCCTTTTCCCCCCGTTGTCCCCTGGAAGAAGCCCTGCCCTCGTACCGTCCTCCTTGGTCTCTCACACCCGGCACTGCTGGGGCTCATCGGCCCTTTTTGGTGTTCAGTGTTTCCGTTAGTCAGTGGCCCTGACGCTCTCTATTTTTTTTCTTTTGAACTAGGAATTTGATAATTAACATACATGAGCATTTCAATATACCATAAAGAACAACAACAAAAAAGATTAAGTAAGAAACTGTGAAGTTTTGTCGTGTGCTGTTTTTCTAAGTTGAACCCCGCTGTAATGAAATCACACAGTTGTTCCTCCCCCTTCTGGGCCTCGTGTCCTTCCTTCTGTGTATTTTGGGCACGATTTTTCATGAAAGGTCCACAAAGGGAGCAGTGGCAGGACAGAGTCACTCCACTCTTTTGCTGGAGAAGCAACATTTCTAACTCAGCGGATCTGGATGGTGTAACTTTTGTTTCTGTATCCCAGGATTTACGTTCCCTTTGTTAATGAAGTTTTCGGTGGATTACAACGTTGTCCCTCCGGTTGTGGCGTTTAGCACTATTCCCTTCCACCCCAATGGTAAGACACAGACGGGTGAGTATCAAAGCAAACCCTCCGCCCTTGGCATTGCTCCACAGCCACCGATTTGGTCTTCTTATTGCATAATTTCAATTTACTTTCCATTTCAATTTTCATTCCAACCTACTTTCTACTCAGCTGCAAAGTGATTGTCGTTAGGTGACCATCCCACCAGGTAGCAGCTCCCTTCCTCCACGAATTACTTTGAGGGGCTCCTTCTTACCTCTGGGTTCACCCTCTGCTCAGCTTTTACACCCCTTCCCCACCTGGTCCCATCCTACCTTTACGGTCTCAGGATGCATTTCTCCCTTGCCTCCATTCGATGGCCCAGCCAAAATGGCTTTTGCCCGTCTCCCATTTCTCACTCCTTTCCTCTTCATCTCTGCCTCACAGAATCCCTCTCTTCTTTCAGAATGGAGCTCAAGCACCCCCTTGTACCGGAGCCTTTCCTGATCCCCCAACAGTTCCCTAAATACCTTATATTGAACATCTACTTGCTCCTATAGTATGTTTCTCTTTGGGCAACCTGGAAGCTGCTTGAGAGAGGGAATTGTTTTGTGTTTTGTATTTGCATCTCTAGTATCTAGTAGTGTGTCTGGCGCAAAGTAGCTATTTAGTAATTGCATTTTTAATGAATGTTGACACTTTCTTTTATTTGTTTGTTTTTCAAACAGTTGACCCCAAATCTGGCCGACCATGTATAGATTTTCTAGATAGCCCTGATCATTGGGATAGTAACTATACACTAAGTAGCATCTTACTTTCTATTCAGGTAAGAAAAGACTAATATAATTTTTCCTTTAATTTTTGAAATTTTCATTTCACTAGTCACCTAAAGTATAGAAATATGATATTTAAGTCATTTAAAAAATCTGTGATCAGACCACAGAGTTGGGCCTTGAGTCCACATGGACAAAATGGGAGGAGGAGGTAATTTGCTGTTGGGGTATTGATGGTGATGAAGTTGCTGACTGAGCACAGATAGCATCTTACTATCATTACCTATGCTGTAGGGGCCTCTGGAAAGACTCATAGATCGCTAGAACTGGAAGAAGCCTCTGTTGGTTACTTCAATTTTTAATCCCTGCCCTAAAAAAATCATTTTGTATTTATTTTGTTTGTATTTGATATGGACTTAGCTGTGTATATGCTATATCCAATAGAAGGCAAGCTCCTTGAGGGCAGGAAACTTTTTTTTAATTTCTAGTACCTAGTCCACTTACAGGAGCAAAATAAGTTCTTTTTAAAAATTTTTTTATTAATTTATTTTGATTAATCAATAATCACTTCTATATGCTTTTGAGTTTAAATTTTTTCTCCCCCTTCCTCCCCACCACCCTCCCCAAGATGGTGCACAATCTGATATAGGCTATACATTTACAATCATATTAAACATTTTCACATTAGTGATGTTGTAAGAATTAAAACCAATAGGAGGAACCATCAGAAAGAGGAAACAAAACTCAACAGAAAAGGAAAAAAGAGCAATTCAACTTCCATAGTTCTTTCTTTGGGTGTGGATAGCATTTTCCATCACAAGGCCTCTGGAAATGTCTTAGATCCTTGTATTGCCAGGAAGGGTTAAGTTTATCAATATTAGTCATCACACAACATGGCTGTTATTACATACAAAATTCTCTTGGTTCTGCTCACTTCATTCAGCATCAGACCATACAAGTCTTTCTAGGATTTTCTGAAGTCAGCTTGTTCATCGTTTCTTATAACACAATAGTATTCCATCACATTCATATAACACAACTTGCTCAGCCATTCCCCAATTGATGGGCATCCTCTCAATTTCCAATTCTTTGCCACCACAAAAAAGCTGCTATGAATATTTTTGTACATGTGGGTTCTTTTCCCATTTGTGTGATCTCTTTGGGATATAGCCCTAGAAGTGCTATTGCTGGGTCAAAGGGTATGCACATTTTTATATCTCTTTGGGCATAGTTCCAAATTGCTCTCCAAAATGGTTGGGTTATTTCACAACTCCACCAACAATGCATTAGTGTTCCAGTTTTCCCACATCTTCTCCAACATTTATCATTTTCCTGTTTTGTCATGTTGGCCAATCTGATAGGCGTGATGTGGTACCTCAGAATTGTTTTGATTTGCATTTCTCTAATCAATAGTGATTTAGAGCATTTTTTCATATGATTATAGATGGCTTTAATTTCTTCATCTGAGAACTGCCTGTTCATATCCTTTGACCATTTATCAATTGGGGAAAAATAAGTTCTTAATAAATGTTTATTGAATTAAATAATTAGACCATCAGTTAAACTTGAAAACACCAATGAAAATATTTTAAAGACTTTTCAGGAAAACAATCAACATAGTAAGTTTTCGCAAAGGAAAAAAAGCATAGATCATAAATTGAGGATTTCAAGGGACCTTTGACATTATCTAGTTGTGTGGCCTCGGGAAAGCCACTCACTCACTCTAATCCTCAGACTCTGCACCTACATAAATGAGGAAGCTGGACCTGGTGACCTCTGAGATTCCTTCCACCTCTAACAAGCTATGATCTCAGACAATCTTACTTTAGAAATGAGGAACATGAGGCATAGGGTAAGTGACTGATCCAAGGTCATCCAGATAGCAATTGTCAGAGGCACACTTTTGGACCAGAGATTCCCGACCCCAGGGCCAATGCTCTAGCAAATAGGATTAATATATGTTGATGCCCTTGTTTCTTTATTTGTAAAATGAGAGGGGTTCTACTAGATGCTTGCCAAGGCTCCTGTGAGCTGTCCAATCCTATGATCCCATTATCTAAGCCTTCAAGGCCTCTCTAAATGCCGGTTATGACTATTGTCCACCATTGTTCACCTTAGTTTTTGTTGTTGTTTAGTTATTTCAGTCACGTTGGACTCTTCGTGACCTCACTTGGGGTTTTCTTGGCAAAGATACTGGAGTGGTTTGCCATTTCCTTCTCTAGCTCATTTTACAGATGAGGAAACTGAGGCAACAGGGTGAAGTGATTTTTCCAGGGTCATACTGCTGTAAGTATATGAGGCTGGATTTGAACTCAGGTCTTCCTGACTCCGGGTCTGACACTCTATCCGCTGAGCCGCTTTCACCTTAGTAAGCAAACAATTTTTTTATCATCTTTCCTCATCAGTGAAGTGATGGAGTTGGATCAGATCATAGGATCATTAGGAAACCGAGATGAAGAAACTGAGTTTCAGAGCAGTGAAGTGATTTGCCCAAGGTCACATGACCTCTAAAAACCCTTCCAGCTCTTGCTCTATGATCCATTTTTCCTTTGGAAAAAAAAAAAATCTGCATTGAGCATTTTCCTGACAAGCCTTTGACAGTATCTTCATTGTTACTTTCAAGTTTTCTTCAAGCATCACTGAATATGTTTTAAGTACTTTCAGCAAGTTGGCTGAGTAGACTAACCATTCCCCCTTAGTTACTTGCTTATTCACTTTGCTGAGCCAACTCCCCTTTGCTTATATATAATACTAGAGGAAGAGCTTGCTTAAGCCACATCCAGAGAGTGTAGATTCCAAGTCCACATAAATTTCTGAGACTTAAATCTATTAGGGCAAATCTTGTGTGTTGATTTAATTGTACCTCTATATATCAGGTAATTACCTTCCACACTTCCAGATATTCCCTCCCTCAAAATTCTGTCTTTTTGTTCCTGGCTAGAAATACAGGGTCAACTTCTAGATGGAACTCCTGTCTTTTCAAGAAGCCATGGGGAATTATAGCAGGACACATCTGCAATTAATACTTCTTCTAATATTGAATTTTTGCTACTATTTTTTCATCATTAAGTATCATTACTTAATGGTTGATGTCTAGGTTATAACTGGGAAGGGGCAGTTAGGGGTCTTCGGAAAAGGGGATGGCTCGAAGAATGCCAAATAAACTTTACCAGATGTGTCTCTCCATGTCAGATGGCTGCTACTCTCTCTCCCTCCCCTGCTTCTTTTTAAAAGGACAAATACCCCAAACCGTAATCTTGGAGACAAGTTTCGTCCATTTCCCACCCACTTTGAAAGATATGTTCCTATCTATTCAAAACTTTTATTTAAGCAATGATGAGGTGCTTATTGGAAATGCATCTGAATCCATTTTCCAAACAAGAACACACTAGTGACAGCAGTAGAGCTCCTACAAGATAATTTTTCCCCTTGCTTTTGGAAAACCAGATGCTGATTTTAATCAGAGAAATATTGTCATTATTTATATAGCTCCTGTCAGGGGTTAATGGAGCCCCTGTCTACACTACAGTTCTTTCAATAGCTTCCACCATGGCCACATTTTCTCTGTACACTTTTGCATGTTAAAATGCATGCCATATACAGTTCTGATTTTTAGAATAAATATTTGCCTTTGGGGCAGCCGAGGACCATTTTCTTTATGATGGAAAAAACAGCCCCATGGCCTCATCGAACTGATGAGTTCTGTTAAAGCTGCCAGAAATTCATACGATTTGTCCAAAAGCTCTGCAACAGAATCAATCAAACAGCCTTTGGAAGGGGATTTAAGATACCCTTAACAGGCCATAGCACATAAGCCCCTTGAGGGTCAGAACACTGTTTTGTCTTTGAACTTAACAGTCTATCACAATGTGTGGCTGGCACACAAAAGACATTTTTTAAGTCTTGGCAAAATCCAGTTGTGGAATGGAAAGAAGATGAAGCAAATAGAATAATTGTTCACAAAGTCACAAACTCTCAAATCTAGGACCAAAATGAACCCGAGAAGTCATCAGACGCAACTCCCTCATTTTATAGATGTGAAAACTGAGGTCAGGGAGGCTAAGTATATTAATATCCATAGAATCACACTGTGGTTAGAACAATGCTTCATCTTGTCAATTTAAAACTTTCATTTGAATAATGAAGTTCTATCAATTTTGTCTTAACATAGTTGTACCCTCACATATAATACAGACAAGTTAAATATAAAATCTGGCAAAACATTCCAGCTTAGGAAGAAAATGTGGTTCATCGTAGAAGAGGATTAACTTTTTTTGCAGTTGGCCCCAGGGGGCAGAACCAGAAATAATGGGTAGAAAGGACAAAGAGACCACTTTAAGCTTGAGGTTCATTGATATCAGAAAACCAAACAATTTCCTAATAATTCAAGCTGTCCCAAAGTGAGATGGGCTGCCTTGGGAAACAGTGGGCTGTCCTTACCGAAGATTGGATGGCTACTTGACAGGTAGGTGGTAGAAGAGATTCTTGGTCAAGTATGGGTTACATTAGATGGCCACCAAGTCTAAAATGATTCTGTGATGTCTGTGGCCCAGCTCAATTCAATTCATTTCCCAAATAATCCACATTAATTTTACAGAACGTGGTAGGAGAAGAACTTGTTTTGTTTTCAATATTTGGTTCATGGATTTATCAGATTAAATGGCTGTTCATTTCCAGTCGACTCCCTCTCCCTGCCCTCGTAGATGATGTATTAATGCACTGAGGAGGAGGGGGGGAAGGTTACTTATAAAATTTTCTATCTGCCTGTTTGTCTTCCTCCAGGTTATGCTTTCTAATCCAACATTAAACAATCCAGTTAACATTGAAGCGGCAAGAGTGATGTTAGAAGACATATCTTTGTTCAGTGAACTAGCCCTGAAGTCTCTCTACCACTGCAGCCCTGTAGATGGTAAAATAAAAAAAATACTATTATTATTTAGACATATTGATGATTATTATTATCACTAGGGGAAAACATTTTAGTAAATAGGTATCACAGGTGGAAAACAATATGACTTTGTGATTTTAAGCCCAGAATTGGGAAGAGAATCTTCATCTATGTGAACGGTGGCAACATACTTTTGAGCTCAGTCTTGTCATCAAGGAGTTGGCGGGTTGACAATCATTCATGAAACATTTAGTGCTAGACATCGTGCCAAGTACTGGGGATGTAAAGAAAGGCAAAAATATGGTTCTGCTTACGTTATCATTGGGAAGATAATGCGGGAAGAACCCACCCATAGGAGACACAGTCTGTGTAAGTGAAAGAGCATCTCAGAGGGGAGGCAGTAGGGAGTGTGGTCGGGGGGGAAGGTCGGGCTCCTTGAAGATGATGGGACGCCATGCCTTTTGAGGGAATCCAGGGAAGCCAAGAGGCTGAGGTTACACGCGTAATTTCTCATGAACCAGTAAAGGTTATCCAAGCATCGGGCCACAGGCTCGTTAGAGACGCAGAAGCATCAATTGCTCCAGTTTCCCTGGAATGTTTCGGTGGTGTCATTCGCTTGCTGTCCTGGACATTCCCTCCGGTGGTGTTGATTACACTCCTTGCCATCGTGTGCTAATCTTGTCTGGGACTTCAAGTGAATATTGATCAAATGCCTCCAAGTCTTTTCCCCAGAGGGTTCTGGCTCCTGCTGTGCTCTGCACTGGCGGCTTGTGAGCTGCTGTCCAGCTCCGAGGGCCGATGATTCCCATCTCTATCTCATGAGCACGTCATGGCTCCAGCACAGTGCTCCACCGATGACGCAAGCGCAGAAACCTGAGGGCAAAATCTTCCTTTGAGAGCAAGGGAGCATCCATTGTGGGGGAGTGAGCTGCCTTGTAGCAGAATGCTTCAGTGGGGCCAGAAAGGTTGGACAGTCACATTAGCAATAATCTTATCCATATTCTGGCAGAGGTAGGCAGCAATTCAGCTTAATTAAATAAGCATTTCTTAAGCACCTGCCATGTGCCAGGCATGGAACTAAGGGTGGAGAAAAGAAAAACAGAAAATGAAACAATCCTTGCTCTCAAAGAATCGTTCTAAGGTCTCATTTGTAGTGTAGTAGAAAGAGCTTTGACTTTGGGGTCCATGGACCAGGGTTCAACCCTCCCTAACCATGCATACTAGCACAGGTCATCAGTCCTCTGGGCTCAGTTTCCTTATTTATAAAAATGGGGGGTTTGGGGTAGGTGCCTTGTAAGGTTCCTTTGAGCTCTGTGACTCGGCGATTTCTGTAATATGTTTTGGTTTCTGTGATAAGACCCTCTTTCCTGATTAGAGGTAATTTGAAACACACTCTATAGGAAAAATGAATTTGTTGGGGGGAAATACGAGGCACTACCATCTTGGTTATTATTTTTGTTTTCTGACACCCTTGGAGATTCTTCGCTTTTCTGTGACTTGACTGGATCCTTATGGAGAGCTGAGCCTCCTCCAAGTGAGGGTATCAAGCCTCAGATGTTACCTTCACTGTATCTTTCCCAGATCATACAATTCTCCTGGGCTGTTGACAGAATCCATGAAAAATACGTACAGGGAGGCTGACTCAGGATATATGCTTCTCTACAGATGGCCTTCCAGCATCTGGGGGAGTCGACATGGGGACTGTGGCATCCACGCTTTTTCCAAGAACCCTAAATTCTCTGAGTTGTCATTTCCTAGAGGTAGTTTCAGCAAGAGCCCGACGGAAAGTCTTGGGAGCTGAGAAAGAGCCTGCAACTTGTCTTCCTGACTTCCCTCTTTGTAACTGCTCACAATCGTGAACTCACTTTCCAAGTGCTCACAATCATGTGTTCTAGAACCCTGCTAGGAATGGAAGTCAAGCTCAGGGGACTTCCCCTGCAGCTTCCACTTGCCTTTTGTGGAAAGTAGAACTGACTGGGTTGTTCTCCAACAGCTTCCTAGTTAGTCCTGTGGGATCTTATGGAGATTGCTCACAGATGCTCAGCAAGCAATCCTACTTGTAGCTCTTTCAGTTCATACACTGGAAGGTCATTAGTCTAGAACCGGTGAATTGCAGAACTCGGTATTATGAGTATTTATAAAGGTCAGCACTATAAACCATGATAGACTCATCAGAGACAGGTAAGGCCAAGTTGACTTCATTTCCCTTTAAAAAATTTTTTTGATCAGGTAACTACTTTGGTTGACCCAAGAATTGTGCTAGATGGGCAATGTTTGAGCAAGATTTGAGCAAAATGTTGCATAGAATTTCTCGGGCTATATTTGTAGATAAGATGGAGAGATGTGGGGGTAGATGATAGTGAGAGTTTGACGGATTTTAAACTTGTTAAAGGACAGGGTCCAACAAGATGAAATCTAAACAGTATTAAATACAGTGCTGAAAAGTCCTTTTGGGCTGCAAAAAAAACAGATGTGCAAGTATCCAAGACGGTAGAGATGTCATTTGACAGCCATTCACACAAGAAAGATTTAAAGGTTTAACTTGATTGTGTGTGGCTAGGAAGAGGGCTGAATTAATTAGGAAGTGTGCTGCCCTGATCACATTAAAGACTCATTCCATTACACTGCACCCATCAGACCCATCTAAACTATGGATTTTGCTGGTGCCCATGCATTTTAAAGACTTGACAATCTGGAGCCCACTCAGAGGAGGGTGAAAAAGATGAGAAGTAATAAGGAGTTGTCTGGCAACCCTGCTGGGGAGAGAAAGAGGCATACCAAGCATTTATTAAGTGTCTCCTATGTACCAAGTACTGTGCTGAGGGCTTTACAAATATTACCTCATTTGATATGGTACCATGAGAAATGATGGAAAAGCCTGAATGGTTTAACCTTGGAGAAAAGATGGAATGATAGCTGTCTCCAGCAATTTAAAAGATGCCATCTAGGAGGTATAAGACTTGTCCTGTGTTCCCCTAGAAAACTAAAATAGGTCCAATGATAGGGATACACAAAATTCCACTAAACAGTTGGCAAAAAAACCAACCCCCTAAAGAACATTACCTTTGAATGCCTTGTCTCAGGAAGAGGAGGCTCTTTGATATTGGAGGTTTCCTAGCAGTAAGGAGCTGACCATTTATCAGAGCTGCTAGGGTCAGATGCCCCTCCTAATGTGTTAGAAACTGGACCAATTGATGCCTAATGTCCATTCTGACTCTTAAGTTCTGTGATCCTCTGCACCTCCCACAGTGCCTGGCATTTAATCAATACTTGATGACTTGACTTTTTCTCTGAAAAAGACCTGGGAGGTTATTTAACTCCATTTTATCTAACAAGTATTTACAGAGCACCTACTGTGTGCCAGGCACTGCACTAGATACTGGGGATGCAAAGATAGACATTAAACAGTCCCTGCCCTCAAGAAACTTACATTCTGTTGGGATGAAATAAAGTTACAAGAAGAAGTGACTATTCATAGAGAAGGCCTCATATCCATGTGGTGTCCTGGAAAGAGTGTTGGATTTGGAATCTAAAAAACCTTGTTCAAGTTCTGGCTTTCAGTTGCTCCAAATGGTGCCAAATCACTCAAGCTCTTTGGGTGCCTCAGTTTCCACAACTGTAAAAAAGCCAAAGTTAGGCTAGGTGATCTTGAAGATTCCTTCCATCCCTGTGTCCCTGATGGAACCCATTTAGTTGGTAACTGCTGGTAGATGCCCTGGGCACTGTCCCTATTCATTTCTGTTTCATCTATCAAAAGCCAGTTGCCTGGGTACGTCCTCATTTACAAAAAGGTTCCATCGTAACAAAATGTTGTGGGGGGATTTCAGTTAGAAAGAATCTATCTTCTATGTTGCAGTCTTTGTGGGAAAATATTAATGACCTTCCTATGTTACACAATTATCTCAAGGCATGATTCTAGTAAAAACTTCAAGGTCTTTGCTTGCAGAAAGAGATGCAGAGAGAAGCCATGGTGTGCAGAACTGGTGACACCATTTTTCTCTTGATCTTTTGTGGACATAAAGAGGTTCTTTACAATAAGTTTCAAGGACTTGTCTGGACAGACTCTGATGGTAATTGCAGTGTTGACAGGGGCCTTCGTAATAAAAGAATGGAAAGGTATTATGAATGCATTAGGGAGATTATAAAAATTAATAGCATTACCTACTGTCGAAAGCCTGATAGCAAGATGAACACAGACCATTCTCTTTGTGTGTAGGAAATGCTGGGTAGTGGACCTCTTCGTCTCCCAGCCCTTAAGCTAGGTTTAGCAAACCCTTGGAGCGATCAGACACCCAGAGGAGAGGGGCAGGAATGCCTGAGCTCACAGCTCCTGAGATCTCTTAGGACCCCAGATATTCTCCGGGTTTTTTCCCTTTTTGGTCATCTACTTTTGGCGGGAACAAAAATAAAAATATTCCCTCGATGGCTCAGAAAGAGAATTTTAAATTGGCCAAAGTGGATGTTTAAGCTTAAGTTTAAGCTTTAAGTTTAAGTTCAGAAGTTTTCAGGCTAGGAGGGGTTTTAGCAATTCGTTGTTCAGATGAGAAACCTGATACCCAGAGAGGCCTGGTCACTTGTCCAAGCAGCAGATTTGAAGTCAGATCTTCTGACCCCCTCTAAATCCGGTACTTTCTCTGCCTCTTAGAAACCCTGGTTTCTTTCAAGGCCCAGTTCCGGCATCACCACCTGTAGGAAATCTTTCTTGGGCCCCCACAGCTGCTAGTGACGTACTTGCTGCTCAGTCATTTCAATCACGTCCAACTCACCATGACCCATTTGGGGTTTTCTTGGCAAAGATACTGGAGTGGTTTGCCAGTTCCTTCTCCAGCTCTTTTTTACAGATGAGGAAAGTGAGGCAAACAGGGTAAAGTGACTTTCTCAGGGTCACATAGTTAGTAAGTACTTAAGCCTGGATTTGAACTCAGGTTTTCCTGGCTCCAGGCCTGGTGTTCTGTCCATTGTGGTACCCCGTAGCTGCTGGTAATGGCTTCCAATGCCCCTCAAACCCCTCATATTTATTTTGTATTTACCTGTGTGGAGATACATTTTGTGTCACCTTCTTGAAGGCCACCGTTGTTTCACTTTCATCTGTGCATTCCCCAGGCCCTTAGTATATGCTGATTGGTCAGTTGCTTTCCTTCCTCTTCCTCTTCTTCAAATTACGTGTTGACTCTCCACGCCTAGAACATGAAGACCAGACACTTCTGCCTAGCACCAAAGTTCTCCATAACGGTGACCCTTTGTTTCCATTCAACTTTACTCAAAAGATGGACACATAGGCTTGATGTAAAGAAAAATGTATCCCAGATGAAATGGGCTGCCTTCAGAACTTTCGGCTTCCCTCCTCGTGGGAGCTCTTGGAGCATTGGCAGGACCACCTTTTGTCCGGTAGATTGTAGAAGGTGATAGGAGCTCCTTTTCAACAATGTGTTGGGATCAGCTGGATGGCCCCAGAGGTCCCTTCCGACCCTGAGATTCTGGGATACTGGGCTTTTCTGTGATTCGAGCTTCCCTTACTCAGATTCACACTCCTGCCCCATGGCCTCCTTTCTCAAACACACCTTGTGCCAACACTGTGCCATTTTCCAGACCTCTCTCTCTGCCTAGCTTCTCTACTTATTTAAAACCTGCCCAGTCTTCAGGGCTCAGCTCCAGTCCCACCTCCAAGAAACCTTCCTTCTTTGCCTCCGTCCATTGTCCTATCCCTTATCGGAAGTTCTGCAGCACCTACTAGCACCAGCTGGCATAAAAGGGCATGACCCACATTTGGCCTCCATTCCCACCACCCTTCACCACTTACTAAAGGCTTATTTTGTCTTGTTCTAATTGATAGGTTGTGGAATCAACAAAGGTTTGAGACAACAGCAGGCCACCAGACTTAACTTTCACCCAACCTATGTAACCACATTATCATCAGTGGAATTCAATTAAATTAATCAATTAATACATGCATTACATACTAATAAGTAGTACATTATAGAATTAGAGAAAACAAAAATGAAAGAGGATGGGGCAAATATGAAATAATATATGATCCTAGAAGCACTGGGGAAATCACTGAGTTTACTGAGTCAAGAAGTGGCATGGTTAGGCTGGAACCATTGAGAAATCATTTTGGCAATTGTGTGGAGACTGGATTGGACTGAGGGCCAGACTGAAGGGAAGGAGGCCAGTTAAGTGTCCTGGAGAGAGGGGATGAGGACCTGAACTAAAGTGGTGACTGTGGGGTTATTGAGAATGGAATGTAGATAAGACATCCAGATGTGGCAACTGATTGGACAGGTGGGGTGCAAGAAAGGGAGAAACTGAGGATGACACTGAGGGGACAAACTTGGATGCCTGGAAAGATGGAGGTGCTCTGGAGAGAAATACAGAAATCTGGGAGAGGGGAACCTTTGAAGGGAAAGATAGTGGAATGAGATCTGATCTCCAGGTGACCACTCCTCCATATCTACTCCTTCAGCTGGGATCACTATGTCCCACCCAAAAGAAAAAGGAAGGGAAGCTCGGGGCTCTTACTCACTGGTACAGAGCCAACTTCTGAGGGGCACCGTTCACAGGCATGAGGTGATATGGGGCAATGGGTGCATATGCTGACAGGGCCAGGGCAGAGGCTTTCCCAGTAGTCTCCGCTCAGTGCCCATTGTAGGACCCTGGGGAAAAGCCAGGTTATAACCAACCTGAGGGACAGTTGGGCTTTAATGTAGGGAGGTTGCAAGCTTGCCCAACAGAAGGACTGGTCTAGGAACTCAAAGTTTTAAAAATGAATGTTAAAAATTGTTTTTACATGTAACTGGGGAAAAACATAAATTCTAAATAAAACTAAAAAAAAATAAAGAAAAAGTTGTGGTCTAAGTGGAGGAGCATTCCAAGACGAGGGGCTGTGTGATCATATATGAGACGAGATATAAATCTGAGTATTGCTGGGATGGTGGGATATGAATTAAGTAAAGCACTTGGCAAACCTTAAAGTGCCATATAAATGCTAATCACCATCATCATCTTCTTCTTCATCTTCTCTTCCTTTTCCTCCTTCTTCTCCTTCTCTTTTTTCTTCTCCTCCTACTTCTCCTTCTTCTTCTTCTCCTTCTTCTTCTTCCTCTTCTTCTTCTTCTCCTTCTTCTCCTTCTCCTTCTCCTTCTCCTTCTTCTTCTTCCCACCATCCAAGTGACTGATTGTGCACTTCCTGGGATCAGTCCACAGACCTCACTTTGGAGATCACCGATATAGTGAACAGAGGGCTGACTTGAACTCAAGAAGACTTGAGTTCAAATCTACACCTCTTTTCTCCCCCTGCTTCAGTCCTTCATTGAATCTGAGATCTCACAAATATGTCTACACTGAAGTCCAGTATAGACCATCCAATATATTCTCATTCTGTTTGATTCTTGTTCCTTTCATTTGGGGGAGGGAGAGAGGTGGGGAACCCCTCCATTAGGAAACTCCTTCCACCAGTGAAGATCAGCAAATGTTCTGCAATTTAGAGGCTTAGAGAGTTGGGGTAGTAAGAGGTAAAAGGACTTTCCCAGGGTCACACAGTCAGTATGTATCAGAGGTAAGACTCAAACCAGCTCTTTAGGCACAAATTTAACGTACGAACCCTGCTGTCATTCATTCTGGACCTAATCTCCCACTGAACCTCCGCAGAAGGTTTATCCAAGATGCCAAAGGCCTTTATTTAACTCTTTTTCCTAAATATAATGGGGATTCATGCATACATAGGTTACATGAAGATATTCTTCCTCCATTTATAATCTTGAATGGTAAATGGTTCAGTATCTTCCCCAGCTCACTAATTGTTGAACCAAAATTTCCACTTTTTCCTTTCAGAGGAGACTGTTCCTGAAGATAATGCTAGTTTCAAGTTGTTTCAAGTAGAAGAAGAAACGCCAAGCCTGCCTAAAAAGTAATCATTTCTGTTGTTATTGTTGACGTAATGGTATTCATAAAGAAAGTGTGGTGTAGTAGCTAGAGACCCAGCCTCAAAGCCAGGAAGAGCAGGTTCCAGTCCTGTCCCTGACTCCCCCTGGCTCTGTGACCTTGGGCAGGACACCTCGCTTTTCATTGTGTCGGCCAACACTCTCAGAATTCAGCTGTAGATGAGGTGCCCTCTGTCGATGTCCGTTGGTAGGGAAATACCTTGCTAAGTGTTCCTGACATTGATGAAATTTCAAGTCCCATCAAAAAACAATAGTAGTGTTTATAGTTATTTCATAAAAGAATTGACAGATTTCTATTTTCTGTTAAGGACAAATTAAATTATTTAATTTGTTAAGAATGATTTCTGTTCTCCTGTCCTACAATGAATGGTGATTCCCCACCCCCAAGACTAGAAAAGGGGACCCCAAACCTTTTTAAATTATCTAATGTCTGTCAATCAGTCAACAAACATTTTTAAACACTTGCTATGTGCCAGGCACTTGTGCTCAGCTCTGGGGATACAAAGACAGGCTCTCAAGGAACTCCCAGTCTAATGGGGAGATTGCACACAAACAACTACATGCACACTATAGAAGAGACAAATTGGGAGTAATCCATAGGGGGAAGGCGCCATTAGTAAGGCTTCTTGGAGAAGGAGGGGTTTAAGTTGAGATCTGAAGGAAACCAGGAGGTGGAGATGAGGAGGAAGAAGCTTCTAGATATGAGGGACTTGCGCTAAGTCACACACATAACAAACAACAGAGGCAGCATTGGAACCCAGATCTTCTAACTCTGGACCCAGAGTTCTTGCCACTATCTCCACTTGAGCTTCCTCAGAAATGTTATCAGCTCTACTGACCCTAAAATGTCTAATTTCCTCTGTCCTCTTCCTGTACCACCCCCATTTCACATGTTACTATTTATCTATAAATATTCTGTGTGCTCTAAATAGAATGTAAGCTCCTTGAGAGCAGGACTTACTTTTTAATCTTTTGTCTTTGTATCTCCTGAGTCCAGCACAATTGCTGGGACGCAGTAGACACTTTAAACCCTTGTCTGAAATATTTGAAGAGTAGATATAATCCTACTTGCAGTAGGCCCCAGAGGGTCATGAGGGACAAATGAAATAAACTATGTAATGAACTTTGAGAACCTCATAGTGTTGTTGAAATGCCCACTGTTCATTGAATCACAGATCTGCTGTTCCACTCATTGGGCCCAAACATTTCTACAGAGTGACCCCCTTCAGGTCTCCATGTTGAATCTTGTTTAAGAGAACTTCTGTCAGCCCTCTCCCCCTAAGTTCCAAGTCAGTAAAAAGTCTAGTTGGAATGAGCGTGGCTTTGATGCTAGAAGACCAGCTGTATTCTTAGAGCTCATTAATGATGACTCCCTATCTCTCTGTCTCTGTCTCTCTACCTGTCTCTCTGTGTCTCTCTCTTCCTTTCTCCCAGAAGACCTTGGTTCAAGCCCAGCCTCTAACGCCTAACTAACTAGCTGTGTAACTAAGGACAAGTCACTTTATTTGTCAGGGCTTTGGGAAACCCTCTCCTAAATTGTAGATTCAGCACCATCTACATTGGTCCAGAGAGTTTCTTTACCTAGAAATTCTCTGGACAAATGAAACCCCAAGTCCTTCCTACGGGATCCCCAGGTAGAGATGGCCAACAGGCAGTTGAAGAAGTTGGACTGAAGCTCAGGAGAAAGATGAGAACAGGCTTTGTAGATGTGGAAGTCATTTCTACAGAGACACTGGTTGAATCCAGGAGGATTAATGAGGTCATCAACAGAAAGAAACAGAATAGAGAATGAAGAGGCCCAAGATAGAGCCCGAAATTGCCCCCAAAGCTCTCCTCTTTGTCCACCATGATAACATGATGACTTCCTAAATGGCCTTGCGAAAATCTCAGTACACTATTTACTCACCATTGCCCTGATCTAGCAGACTAACACCATTGTCCAAAGGTTCTATGGGATTATTTGGATGGGATTTTTTTAGTATGCTTCAATCTGTATTAAGACTCCATAGCTCTTTCTCTGGATGTGGATGGCATTTTCCATCATGAGACTTTTGGAGATGTCTTAGATCCTTGTAGTGCTGAGAAGGATTAAGTCTGTCAATGTTAGTCATCGCACAGTGTGGCTGTTACTATGTACACCATTCTCCTGGTTCTGCTCACTTCACTCAGCATCAGTCCATACATGTCTCTCCAGGTTTTCTGAAGCCCATCTGCTCATCATTTCTTATAGCACAATAGTATTCCATCACATTCATGTACCACAACTTCTTCAACTATTCCCCAATTGATAGGCATCCTCTCAATTTCCCATTCTTTGCCACCACAGAAAGAACTGCTATAAATATTTTTGTACCTCTGGGTCCTTTTCCCATTTATATGATCTCTTTGAGATACAGCCCTAGAAGTGCTATTGCTAGGTCAAAGGGTATGCACATTTTTATAACCATTTGGGCATAGTTTGGATGGAACTTTAAGCCCATGCTGAGTCCCAGTGGTCATTCCCTTCCTGTATAAGTACTCACAAATCATTAACTTTATAGTGTGTTCTAGAATTTTTCCAGGAATAGAAGTCAAACCTACAGTCTATAGCTTGGAAAATCCATCTCTTTTGTCCTGTGAAAACCAGAGTGATTTTTGAGCATCCTAGGCTTTTGACAACTTTTTTCTCCACGATTTTTTCAAAGATCACCAACAGAGGATGGGTAATCAAAACTGGCATTTCTTTCACAACCCTAAGATGTCTTTCTGTGTCTGATGCCTTCACACTGAAAGGAACATAAAGTACGGTCCCTGAAGACCACTGACACATTCTTCTGGTCCTTCATGTTGGCTAAAACCAAAATCTTCAGGTCTATGAAGCTTTTGCTATTAATTGCTACAACAAATTGCCCATTTGCCATGACTTTTCCTATTGCCTATAGCTTTTTTTTCCCAGTGTGGTGCTTATTGCTTTTTTAGTATAGTGGGTTTTCCTACCTTTTCCTGCTTTTTCCACCTTTTTTCTCACTTGTCTAGCCTGCTTGCTTGGGTGTATTTAATCTGAACTGAACAGTTTTCCATCTATGCCAAATACAACCAGTTATTGTCCTGAGCTGTAATCTGAAAGGACTCCTGACAAAATCTGACTCTGCCATATCTTGACTTTCCATTTTTGGTGCTGATTAGACACAAGACATCTTTTGCTTTTTCTCCATGCCTTATGGTCTAAAAGGTTGAGTTGGGGGTTTTGCGGGATTAAAGAAGAGATGTCCTGTGGGCGGTTGGAAGTGTTTGTCTAGAGCTCAGTAAGGAGATAGAGATTTAGGATTATTTTCCATTCATCATCATTGAAACCATGAAGGGGAGTGAGATTGCAAACACAGAGAATCGTGATGGGAGAGAAAGGGACAAAGGATGCATAACCTCGAAGAACATCGACCTCTGACAAGAGAATGGGGAGTCATCGAAGGAAGCAAGAGAAAGAGTGGCAAGAAAAGCAGAAGAGAACCAGGAGGTTCTGTTGTCTCAGAAGCCAAAGAAGAAGGGGACAAGAAGGAAGGGGTGCACAACAGTGTCAGATGACTTGGAGAAATCAGGAATCATGAACATGGAAATGTTGCTCGTGAGTCTAAATTCCTGTGCAGAATCTTCAAAGTCTCCTGGTCCCACTCTGCCTATGTGCCTTCTCGTCAGAGACCCATCACGCCAGTACGGTCATCTCCAAATTGGCTTGATTCTCTCCTCCCCGCCCTCCCCCCTCCATCACATGGTCCAATCCCATTTTGTAACAATAATGAAGATGAAGGTGATGATGATGATGAAAATGTTACTTCAGTGCATGGATGTAGACATTCCTCCCAGATTACAGTTCATCCACACCTCCTCATCTTGTCCATCAAAAACTCGCTTATGCTTGCTTCTTTTTCCACATCATAGTACATCAAGTGCAGGACTGGAATCAGGAAGCCCTGAACTCAAACCCTGCCTTAGTCATAAACTCCCAGTGTGAGCCTGGCCAAGTAACTTGCCCTCTCTCAGCCTCAATTTCCTCATTGGCAAAGTGGAGATAATGACAGCACCTACCTCCCGTGGTTGTTTTGAGGATCAAATGAGATAACATGTAAAAGCACTTTGCAAACCTAAAAGTGCTCTATAGATGCTAGTATTTAAAACTCTCAGAGTGGATAGCACTGTGCTAGGAATAGAAACCGATGATTGGTGGAAATAACAAATCAACTTGTATTTCTTTATATTCCCAGTGTTCCTACAGGATGTGTACACAGCCCATTTAGAGAAAAAGAATTAGACTGAGCAGCTTTCATTATTTCCACGGATCACTTTCAGAAATAGCTTTGTGAGTGTCTTTTTAAAGAAAAAAAAGCTCTAAAAATCATTGCTTTGTGTATACTATGCATTCTTTCAGTTCTACCTTTCAAGAGGAAACTTTTAATAGTTCAGAAAAAAAGAAGGAAACTCTGAAGCCAGATAGTTTGAAATTGAACAGGACAGACCCCAAGGGATGCAGAAGGTCATGGGTTTCTTTTAAACAGACAAAAGACAATGGAGCTCATTGTACTTGAAGATGGCAAACACACACACACACACACACACACACACACTCACTCACACATTCTCTCTCTCTTTCTCTGTCTTTCTGTCTTTGCCTCTGTCTCTGTCTCTCTGCCTCTGTCTTTCTCTGTGTGCCTGTCTCTCTGTCTCTTTCTCTTTCTCTCTGTCTCTCTCTGTCTCTTTCTCTCTGCCTCTCTCTCTCTGTCTCTGTCTCTGTCTCTGTCTCTCTCTGCCTCTTTCTGTCTCTCTCTGTCTCTGTCTCTCTCTGTCTCTGTCTCTGTCTCTCTGTCTCTCTCTCTCTTTCTCTCTCCACATAGTTATTATTTTCATGAGACAGTGTGTTGACAGTTTCTTTCCTCTCCAGGTCTTTGCTGGCGGCCGCATGATCTATGATAGCAAATCTCAAACGTTTTCATGTAGGAGACAGAATACAGCTTCCATTTCAGCTCCCCCATCATCAACTGCAGAAATGTTTTGTTGGCCAGTTCTTGTGAGTTGCCTGCATGATGGCGTCACATGAAATGCCCCCCACATTATGGCAACTTGAACAATCAGGATAAATCTAGTCTGGCTAGTTTTCAGTCTCCACTTGAGCATGATAATGGGACAGAAGATGTCTCTGTACAATCTCATTTTTAAAGAAATTACTTTATACTTTTAGGAAGTATTAAAGACGTTTCACACTTGATGCTAACAAAAATTCCTTCTGACCTTTCAATACAAATGAGAAAATCACATCATCTGACAGTCAGAAGGCACTTCAGCCGGCACTGAATGCAGCGCACGGCCCAGAGGAGCTGCCATCAGAACGTACCTGAAGACGGCTCTTCAGTCCTTGAAGGAAGGAAGACTTGCGTTAATTTCCATCCAATTTGCCCTGATGAGCTGCCACTCGTTATTCTTCTGCTCAAGAGGTGTCAGTGGCTCCTGATTGCCTTCAGCATAAAGTACAACCTCCCCAGCTGGAACTGAAGGCCTTTCACAATATTTCTTCAACCTGTTTTCAGACTCACTTCGTATTACTCATGGTAAATGGGAAAGGGCCCCACCTCTGAAGTCAGAAGACCTGGGTTCAAATCCCACCTCTCCTGCTTACCTTGGGCAAGTCAAATCTCCCTGGGCCTCAGTTTCCTCATTTGTGAATTGAGGGGGTTGGACTAGATGACCTCAGAGACCCCTTCCAGCTTTGGCCTATGATCCTTCGTGAGTGCTGTGTTCTGGGCTAACTGGACAACATCTTGGCTGTTCTCTGAGCTCAAAAAGGTATTTCCTGCCTTTACACAAACCATCTCCCATGTCTTCTATGTTCCTTATTGATGACCTGCTCCTCCCCAGCCTTCAGGATCCTCCTCTTTGGTCAAGGCTCAGCTCAGCTGCTGCTTTCTCTGGTGCCCAGGAAGGGCTGGCTTCAGTATTCTCCTGCCTCGTATCTCCCTGGAGCCAAACCTACCTCCTGTTGTTCTGATACCTCAGTGTTTTTCCACAAGCTTTTTCTTTCTATTGGAATATGTTCCCTTCTCATCTCTGCCTTGTGTCCTTCAAGGCTCAGCACAAAGGCTACCATTAACTCCTCACTTATCCTTATCTCCCCCTCTCCCACCCTCCCAACCCGGGTGCTGGTGCTTTCCCTTCCATGATTGTTTTTTTATGTTACTTAGTTGTACCAATAGAAGATTACTCCCTGAGGGTGCAGACTGCTTCATTTTTTCCTGAACTCTGGTCTTCCTGACTCGAAGCCCACTGCATATTCTCTGGGTCGCACTGCCTCGGTCAGTTATTATAATGAAGTGACGTTCCACTTAGTACATTTCTGCACTCCCCAGGAAGGTTTTCTGATGGATTCTGTGTGCTAAACCAGTATGAAATTTCACATTTGCAAGTTGATTGTTATCTGATTTAACTTTTATTTTTCTTTTCAGAAACATTAAAGGAATTTCCTTTGATGAATACTACAAGACATGGTCTGGAATCGCGACGTCACAAACAGCCAACTGTTTCAAAATTCCAGGTCAGGTGATCTCGCCTTATCCTGTGTCCTCTGTGGGGGAGGGAGGGTGGACTAAATATCCAGCTTTCCCCCTTTCCTTTGGCTTTTCCAGTTATCGGGCATAATTAAGGCCCTGCTTGAGCCTATCAATTCACTAGAACTCCATGAGTGTTTGCTGAGTGCTTCTTATGGGAGGGTCACTGGGCTGAGAAGAGGGTGGGAGGAAAGGAAGTCTGTAAGAGAGAAGACACAGTCCGTGTCACCTTGGGAAACTTACATTCTGACATTCAGAACTCCTTGACAATGTCCTTATCTAAAAAAGAACAGAAGTCATTAAGATATGAATTCTTAATTACTACCCCATGGAGGGAAAGTATAAGCAGGAAAGACAAAAACATAGAAAAAGGCAAAAGAATGGAGTCAATTTAATTTGTGAAACATTGAAAAAGCTCCTTCTACATGCCAATGATTGTGCTTGGTGCCGGGGAAATGAAGACATAATGAAACAGTCCCTACCTGCATAGAGCTTTCAATCTACTGGTGGTGTTGGGGAAGAATGAGCCATGGATAGATGAATGTGATAAGGTAGGATGTTCTAGGGAGTGAAATAATCATTCAACAAGGGTGATTCACCCATCACCTGCTGCATGCCAGGGACTGTGCTAGGTGCTGAGGATTGAAAGGCAGAAATTCTCTCAAGGAGCCTTGAAGGAAGCCATGGATGTCCATGGGTAGAGACGACCACTGGCCGGACTCCAGCTAAGAGATAACTGGAGCCTGGTAGGCAGCGCCAGTGTGAGGAGTCCTGGCCTCTGTCTTCCATGCAGATTAGGAAGCAAGAGCAGGTGAACAAACATTTGTTGAGTGCCCACTCTAGGTGAGCCAGGGTGCCAGGAGGCATCACACCTGGGGAAACTGGAAGCTTTCCAGCCCTCCTCCTTCACTCCCCACCACCCCACCCCGGTGAAAAAAATGTTCATTCAAAAAAAAATTCATTTTTTGCTTCGAAGCTCTCTGATCCGAGATAGCCAACACACCTACATTCAAATGTTTCTTCCAAGCTGCATTCCAAAGTCCAGTATGAATCTTTCTCCCCCTAACTATCCGTCATCCCATGTTATTACAATATAGCTCCCCTCTAAGATTTCCATCTTGGAAGAGGCCACGCCCCCCAAATGACAGATATTTGATTAATTTGTCAGTGGTGATTGTGGATTTGCATTGCCCGCCTTCCAGGATTTTCATATATGAAGCTTGCAAAACAGATCAAATTTCTATTTCTCCCAGGAATGTGGGGCTTCTTATTTAGAAATGAAAATCCTTCTCTCCTTCTATACCTAGGACACTTGCACAAACCAGTCCATCCTCACACCTCCCCAAATCCTACCTCAGTATCATTCTACACAGAAAGACTTGAAGGCAGGACTTGATCTGCCAGAGGGTGACGACCCCCACCCCTAAATCCACCCTCCCCCTGAGCTTGAGGGGTTAAGGGGGCCTCCTGGGTATACCTGACTCCTACTGGAGATGCCCGTGTCATTTTTCTCTCCTTTCTCCTGGTTGATAACTTGGATGCCATTTCTTGCGTTATCGTTACTAATGTGGTGCAGCCCGCTTATACTCATTGTACAACTGCCCTTTGGGGTCACATGCAATCTTCTAGGAGAATCCTTTCCTGACCTCCTTTTGTTCTAGTGCCTTTCCTCTATTAATCATCTCCAATTTGTCCCTCTGGGCCATCGCCTGTCCTCTGGACTCCAGTGACTCTGAAAAATGGAGTGAGGCTGATGACTTTGTGTAGCTCCACCTCACTTAAATGCAAAATTCACTCACAAGTCAAGACATCACCCTGAGATGTCATTGATCCTCTTCAAGAATGAAGGATGAACAGCAACAATAATTTGTTCCATATTTAGCTCAATTGTACATAGTTGTTTGCACGTTGTTTTCTCCATTAGACCGCAAGCTCCTTGAGGGCAGAGGTTGTCTTTTGCCTTTCTTTGTATTCCCAGTACTTAACCACAGTGCCTGGCACATAGTAGGTGCTTAATAAAGACTTAATGACTAACTGACTGATTCTTCAAATATTGTGATATTTTGTGATTTAGAGACATGTGACGTATGACATCACTGGAAGACTGACATTAAAAAAGTAAGTTTTTGCTTCAGGGCTAAGCTTGGGATCCTTGAAAAAGCAAAGTAATTTCCTAAATGCAATTCAGCCTATTCTTATCCTCCTAATAATTTCTAGACCTAGATCACTCTTGATTGACAGAGTCTGCCCAAGCTGTATGTATTGATGAAATAGCTCAGTAGGCTCTTGATTGAATCACAGATCATATTCTTGGAAACTGGCATTTTCCATCCACTTGGTTTTCCCTATATATATGGGAGACTCTTTGGAATAGTTAGACAAATTCTCTCAAATAGTTACAGATCTCATTTAATATTCTGGGGTTCGATGCTATTAGTATAATTTCGCTTGTATCCCAGAGCTTCCAGAGGACTTTATCTTTTATTGGAAATATACTTTCCATTTGGATTTTGCATTGCACATTCTACAGGACAGCTGCAAACCCTTTGATGACTACATATTTCCCTAAATATCGATAAGCACATGATCATCAAACAAAGTTATCTCCATTGTTGCCTTGATTGAAGAAATTTTATATGATGGAAACATGCATGGGGGAGACCTTGTTGGAGAAGGGCCTTTAGGGCTTTACTTTAAAAAGAAACAGTACACAGTAAATACAGTGCAATCTCTTGTTTTCTGTTCCCTTTCATTGTGTGATTGTGAAAATGTGGTCTGTAGTAGAAAACCTGCTTTATTTTAATAATAATAGCTAGTGTTAAGATAACAATTTAAAATTAGCAAAATGTTTTACAAATATCTCGGTCTATCCTCATATAACAACCCTGGAGAGGTAGGTGCCACTATTAGTCCCATTTCATAGATGAGGAAACTGAAGCAGAGATTAAATGACTTGTGTGAAGTCACATTTGAACTCATGTGTTCCTGACCCCCCAAGTCCAATGCTGTATCCACTGAGCTACCCAGTAGCATTCCCATGTTTTCATCAAGAATCATTGATCTAGAGCTGGCAGGAACCTCAGAGGGCAGCTAGCCCAATCTTTTCATTTCACAGATGAGGAAACTGAGGCATAGAGGAGTACAGTCATTTGCCTAAGGTCATGCAGGAAGTAAGTAGTTGGTGTCCCAAACCAAGGTCCAGCATTCTTTCCATTGCAACCACATGGCCTCCCTTCAAAACCTTTAGTTTGTATGTAATTCTCATAAAGAATTTATAGTGATAGAAAATAAGTATATGGACCTATAGCTGATCACCAAAATTATCTCTGATGTCTCTTTACTTTCCTTTTTTCACTAGTATTTCTTTTCATGAATTTTTTGAATTATTCACTTTCCTCTCCTCTTTTTGATACTTCAAGAATTATTCTGTCAAGGTCCTTAAAATTTTGTCAGCACAGCTTTCCTCTTTGTATCCTTGGCTTGGTCTAATTTCTCCCCTTACTTTTGCTTCTTTATTCTCATTTTCACTCATGCAGCAGTACACGAAGGCCAAGATGTTGGATCCAAATGTAGCAGCTCACTTCCCTGATGAATATATCCTTATTTTACATAATGTTGCTAGAACTATCCTATTTCTTTTGTATTTTTAGCTCTCTTTGCAACTTGATCTTTAAATATTCTTATTTCAATCTGCGTTAAATGGGATTTATATCAAGATTTCTATAAACAAATCCCCCACCCACCTTTTTGCCACTTTATAAGGCAACATTTCTCATCATTTCCCAATATTATCCTTCAGAAGATTTTTGCAAATTAAGCTCATGCCCTAAACCATTGGTACTCTTGGCTTGGCTGCCATGTCTCTTTTCTTGGCAAGGAGATGAAGTGTTTGGTTGGTGAGATAGTCTTATAAGACATTTGGAGAAGTGGGTCTGGATTTCAGAAGTTGAGGCATAAAAGGACATTTATATTTGGGAGACATGTTGAGCACTAGGAATTCCAAGAAAGACAAAAGCCCCCAAGGATCTTACATTTTAATGGAGGAAACAAGTTATAAATAAATAGGTATGTACAAAATATATAGAGAGAAAGTAGATGAAAGGTAATTCTACCAGGAAAGGATTTAGCCTAATAATATAGATGGAAGTGATGGTCCAAGATGAGGGGATGAGTGTCGAGGAGAGCCAGTAGAAGAGAAGAGGCCAAAGAGAAAACATATGAAGGGATCCTGAAGAGCAAGAAGAGTCAACAGAGGAAACGTGGGAAGGGGAAAATGAAGAGATTCTGGTATCTCTGAGGTCAAAGGAGACACAGAGAGAGAGAGAGAGAGAAAGAGAGAGAGAGAGAGAGAGAGAGAGAGAGAGAGAGAGAGAGAGAGAGCTTCGAATAGGAAGGAAATGTTGACAATGTCAGAAATAGTGAACAAGTCAAGAAGGAGGACTGATTTTGAAAAAAAAGTCTTTGATCTTGGTAGTTATGAGGTCATTGATAAGTTTAGGGAGAACAATTTTAATAGATTTTTTAAAATGAAATCTCAACTGTAAGATAATGATAAAATAATTCTTTGAAAAAAGTTTAGGATGTAGAATTAAATGGAGCATTTCTGATCATCTAGAAAGGGAAGTAATAATCATGAATAGCCAATATTGCTTCATCAAGGCTAGGTCATGACGGACTACTTTGATTTCTTACTTGTCAGAATTAATAGACTAGTGGATTGGGAGAATACCACAGACAGTGCATACCCAAAATTTATCAAAGCAACTGGTCATTTCTTATATTAGTCTTCGGGGCAAAATGGAGAGGTCTGATGGATTTGGAACAGGTTGAAAGACTGGGCACAATGGATACAGCACCAGCCCTGAAGTCAGGAGGACCTGAGTTCAAATCCAGCCTCAGACATATAACACTAGCTGTGTGACTCTGGGCAAGTCACTTAACCCCAATTGCCTTGCCATCCCCCCCCAAAAAAGAAGAAAGACTGGACACAAAGTAGTCATTAATGGATGGATGTTGAGCTGTAGGGAAGTCTCTAATGGAGTGCCCATGGGGTCTATATTTGGCCCTAAGCTGTCCAACTTTTCTATCAATACCACTAGATGGCAATGCTGAGCAAGGATTGCTGCAATTTCAATCATTTCCTGAGCCAGATGACTTGAAAGACTTGCTCCACTGCCCTCTTTGCTGTAGGGGGGATTCCCTAGCAGCCCTACTGTCCTTCAAGGACTTAGCTTTCTCTTTCCAGTCATCTCACTCACCCTCCCTTCATGACACTAAGTGTTTGTCTGTAAGAAGAAAAATGCCTGTCTTTTGCTTGCTCCAAAATTGGGGTTATTATCAGCTCATAATTTTTATGCTAGAAGAATGTGGGTTTCGGGTTCCTATAGCATGGTTATAACAGCCCAGCAGCAGTCACTCCACATTGCCCTGATGGCTCTGCTCTTCTCCACTCCCCTCCTCCCTCCAGCCATCTTCACATCTGGACCAAACATTTTGATTCTCTAAATCACGGCATGTATATGCTTTTCTTTTCATCTCAGTGTATGAACACTACCTATAATACATCACACAACTTAGGCTTTCTGATGGCCAGTAGAACATTTTTTAATTGATAACTATCATCCAAATTACAGGTAAGGAACAAATAAGCTCACACGCCTGGCTCCTTTGTCTAATAATTAGAAAAGGGCCAAGTGTCTTTAGGTGAAAAAACATCAGCCCCAAACCTCCAGAGAGTTGTCATGGCTTATCTTTTAGGAGCTGTTCCTTGGGGGCTTCTCTCTGCTTGAGATGTCTTCTCTCATTATCCAGTTTGCCTTCTTTCTGGGTTTTTTCCTAAAAGGCTCCATAAACCCCAAGTTTAGAGAAAGGGGTTTAATTAGGGGTTACCCTTGGCACATTGAGTCCTTCCTCCAAGCCTTTCCACCTTTTCCGTGGGTGTGCTCAGAGGCCAGTTACGTATGCAATGTGCTGGTGAGAAAAAACTGGGAGGGAAAGGCAACATAATCAATCAGGAGATCTCAACGTTTTTGGTGTCATAAACCCCTTTAAAAGCCTGTTAAAGCCTTTGGGTCCTTTGTCAGAATAATATTTTCTAAATGTATAAAATAAAATACATAGTAATACAAAGTAAATCAATTATATTGAAATAAAGATGCATTTTTCCCATCCAAGTTCACAGACACCCTGAAATTTATCCACAGACCTCTTGAAGGCATAGGAACACATACATTTAGATAATAAAAGAATTTCTTTTTCTTTCTTTCTTTTTTATTATGAGAAAAGCTTAGTATTTTATTTCTCCCCTTAATTTTTTAAATTCATTTTTCCACTTAATAGTATTTTTTCCAATTACATGCAAAGATAGTTTTCAACATTCACTTTTATAAGTCTTTGAGTTCCAATTTCCAATAATTTCCAATTATTTGCCACCACAAAAAAGAGCTACTATAAATATTTTTGTACATGTGGGTCCTTTTCCATTTTTTATGATCTCTTTGGAATACAGACCTAGAAGTGGTATTGCTGGGTCAGAGGGTACGCACAGTTTTATAACCCTTTGGGCATAGTTCCAAATTGCTCTCCAGAATGGTTGGATCAGTTCACAACTCCACTAACAGTGTATTAGTGTAATCAAGGGAATTTCAAAGGGAATTTATTCCTGCATACCCTTTCATCATAAATCAGGACCACATCTGCCCTTCTTCAGTCTTGTAGCAGTATCTTTCCTATTCTTCATGATATTTCAAAAATAACTGACAATGACTCAGTAATCATACCCGTCAGTTCTTCTAGTAATGTTCAGGAAGACCTTTCTGATTTTCTCACATGTTCTCTCCCATCTCCACACTATGACTTAGCCAGGCTGGCTTATTTTCTGTCCCTTGAACAGAATGCCCTGGCCATTTCCCATGCCTGAAGTCCACTCTCTCTTCACTTCCACCTTTGGAATCCCTGGTTTCTTTCAAGACTTAGTTCAAAGACTGATTTCTTCAGGAGGAGTAGAGGTTATTACCTGCAAGGTGAGCCTGAGTGTCTGGGAAGATGGTAGCACTCTTGACAGTAATGAACAAGTTAGGAAGAGGAGAGAGAGGGTTTGAGGGAAAGATAATGAATTCAGTTTTGGACTTGTTGAGTTAAGATGTCTATGGGACATACGTTAGAGATGTCTAATAGGTAATTGGAGGTGTGAGACTGGAGTTCAAGAGGGAGGATAGGGCTGGACAAATAGATTGGAGAATCATCAGCACAGAGATTTGCCCTGACAAGGAAGAGAGCCATCTCCTTTATGTAAGATAGGGTGAATGAAAAGATAGCGGAGGAAAGCATCTGAGTGATGTTGGGAGATTTTTTTTTCCAACATCAAACTTCATTTGGCCCCTTGGCAACTCGCACCCACTGTTTCTGGCTCTGCCCCCTGGGACCAAAAACAAAACCTCCTCCACAAAAGAACTTTTCAGATACTAAAAAACAGTTAGTATCATCTCACAGGAAGGCCAGGCGGAAAGCAGTCTTAATGCTGCAGCCGCTGACACCAGGGCCATTGACCTACTCTAGGGAATGGCTCAAATCAAAACATCTGCAACATTAACAAACACACTGCCCCAGAATGGAGCCTTCTGCATGAGAGGAGCAAAGAAAACATTCAGGGGGCCTTGGAGCATCCGAGCTCCTAGAGGGAAAAGGCGCAATGAACAGAAGTGCATGCCAAAGTTTTGGGAACTTGGGCAGGGAGGGAAGGAAAAAAGCATTTGTTAAGTGCCTGCTATGTGCCAAGCTCTGTGCCAAGTACTTTACAAATATCTCATTCCATAACCACCCTGGGAGGAAGGTGCTATTATTATCCCCATTTTACAGTTGAGGAAACTGAGGCAGAGGGCTGCTAAGTGACTTGCCATGGGTGATTTGGTGATGGAATGGTTTGCAGTAAAGAATGTTTCAAAAACGGCAGGGACTGCTGTAGCACCCCTGAGTGTGCCTAGCTCTCCCAAGGAGGCTGACTCAACATGCTCCCTTACTTTATTTCTGTCACTAAACTAGGATTATTAAGTATTCCTACTGTTGCCTGCCAATAGCAGAGAAGGATTTCTGAGCTCCTGACTTCTTTCCCTTGGGCCCAACTTTATCAGGCAATTGCTTGAATAATAACAGGTCCTTACTTTAGAGGGGAAAAAACCTAAAATGCAAACCTCACACGTGGGCCGCTGCCCATTCTGCCTTCCAAGGGCAAAATGGAGCAGGTCCGGCACTCTTTGTCTGTCTCTGTCTCTCTTTCTCAGTCTGTCTGTCTGTCTGTCTCTCTCTGTGTGTCTGTCTGTGTCTATCTCTGTCTCTTCGTCTCTGTCTGTCTCTGTCTTCCTCTCTCTCTCTTGTAATTTGCCCAATTTCCTGGAAATAATTGAGATGGATATTTAAATTAGAAAGAATTTCTTGAGCTACTCTGAAACGAAAGGGAATTTTAAAAATAAGCTCATGTTCTGCGGTTATCTCCTTATCATCAGAAAGATAATTGAAGGCTAGAGAGTGTTTTTGTAAGACTATGATCTTGGACGAATAGGAAAGCACCATTGGTTGCATTCAGGTTGTTGGTATTAACCCTCACGAATGGACCCTATGTGTTTTTCCAAGCTTACAAATCTGGACTTGGTTACTGAATCAGAGCAGATTTTTGTTTCATTCACGTGGGTTTTTACCTGGCAGTGTCAAATCTGAAATGGTTTGCATTTGAAATCATTTGGCTATATGAAATATATATATGTGTGTATGTATGTGTATATGATGTATGTGTATACGTTTATGCATATATACTTAATGTGTGGAATAGGGTAAATACTTGTTTAATGCTTTATGTATTTATTCATTCATTGGTTTCAAATCGTGCCTCTGATGCTGAGTAGCTATGTGACCATGTGTGAATCACTTCACCTCTGAATCTCAATTTTCTCATCTGTAAAATGGGAATAATAAGGAATGCATAGCTAGCATTTATATAACACTTTTAAAGTCTGCAAAACACTTCACAAATATTGTCCCACTTAGTCATCACAAAGGCCCCGAGGAGGTAGGCACTATTATTATTCCCATTTTACAAGTAAAGAAACTGAGGCAGATGGAGGCAAAGTGACTTGCCCAGGGTCACATAGCTAGTAAGAGTCTGAGGGCGGATTTGAACTCAGGTCTTTCTGATGCCAGGTGCAGCACTCTATCCACTGCACCACCTAAGCAAAAATGAGATCGATATGAAAAGCACTTTACAAACTATAGAGCACCCTAGAAAAGTCATTTATTGTTACTCTTACTGTCAGTGATTTAAATATCGGTAAACATGGGATATCTCCAACTATGCCCCAACTATCACGGTATAACAGCAAACAAGAGGCTTGGCAGGGAATCTAGTCACGCATGTGGTTGTGAGCAGCAGAATGTTGACGACGGAGGACTGGGAACCCCATAAGGAAATGTTTAGGGGAAGGGATTCTTTGAGAGCCATGGGTTCTGTCACATGGAGGGGAGGTTTCCTGCCGTTCCTTTGCTGTCATCAAGGCAGACAAAACAGCCTGCAGGCATCCTGGGGATGCTTGCTCCCGCCCTAGGAGTCCTGGCTTTCCTAGACTACTACCAAGACCAGGGGCCACGGGTCATCAAAATGGCGGCAGACCCACAAGGCGGTGGGAAGGAGTCATAAGTGTGAAGGACTAAGGCCTGCTTCTAATTCTGTCGCCTAGAACCGACTGACCTGAGGGTAAATTAGTTAAGGTTCAGGGTCTCCATCCTTTCATCTTTTCATTGGGGAGGATAATAGGGACCTTGCCTTCTTTACCAGGCTGTCAAAAGGTGTTGCTTCTTTTTGTTGGGGCAGAGTATGGTGGAAAGGCAGCTGGATTTGGAGCCAGGACTTGACTATCTAGGCTACCTACCTACCTACCTACCTGTGTGACCTTGGGCAAGTTCTGAAATCTCTCTGGGCCTCAGTTTCCCCATCTGTAAGGAGAGGTGATTGGACACGATGACAGCTCTAAATCTGTCATCCTTTGGTCCTAAGCACCAGCTGGAACTTCTCAGGTGGAACCTCCTGTACCAGTTCAGCTTGAGGACTTCTCTGTCATGTAAAAATCTTAGAGGGTTGTTGAGGCCGCTGAGAGGTTAAGTAGCCTGCCCAGGTTGCACAGCCAGTAGGAGTCTGAGGCCAACCCTGAACCTGGGCCTTCCTGACTCCAAAGCTGGCTTGTGTTCGCAATGCTACCTGGCCTCTTGAAGGTTAAAAGGTGATAGCTCCAGCGGGAAAGTGCCCTAGATGGGCCAATGTACCAAGGAGAGAAGGAGGGGTTTTTGTATTTCTTGCTCTGAAGCATTCTTAGAGGATCCCAGGGATATCAGAGAACGTTGCAATGTTCTTTGTTTCCAGATGTTTCCCCTTCCATTTCAGGGTAAACAAGAGAAACCCCAGCAGCTGGGGGTGGGGGGAGAGGGAGAGGATGCATTTGGGACTGGGACATAAGGTGCAGTTGAAACAATGCTTATTATGTGTGGACGTGGTTCCTATCTCCTGATGCTGGTCAACGCATTGATGCGCATCTCTAAAAGTCCTTGCCTGAACAAGAATGCCATCTATGACATATTGAACAACTATTCAGCTACCCTTTGCGTGTAGACCTCCAAGGAAGGCAAAAACCGCTACTTCCCAAGACTGACCATTCTGCTGTTGAATCGCTATAGTTATTAGGAATTTCCCCTTCAAATCAAGCTTCAATGTATCTCTTTCCAGTTTCTGCTCCAGCCCTGGCACTCTTTCCAGTGTACATTACCTCTCATCATTTGGCTTCATTCCCTATCTTAGATATTTCACTGGCCAATGACTTATGAGATGGCAGAGTTAGAGTTAGAAGGGAGTTTAGAGATCCTCTGGTCCATGTACAGGTAAGGAAACTGAGTCCCAGAGAGGGCCTGACTTCCCCAAGGTCACATTAATAGTAAGGAGAAGTTCTAGGGTTTGGATTCAGATTCTTTGGCTAAATCCAAGCTTTTGTTCACTCCAGCACCCTGTTTCCATTGATTTTGGGGTTTCATGAGTGGATCAATACTGATCTTACGTGAGCCCCAACAGGTCCATTTGAGGAGTGGGTCAGATAAGTCTCCTCTTCTAATTTACTTCTATATTCTCTATGAAAGAGAAAAGGCTTCAATCTGGTAAAGACAGAACCAGCGTCTTTAAGAGAGATTTAAAGTGGAAGATGAGGGAAAGATAGTGATTAGATGGATTGTGCTTTTAAATGGGTTTGAATCCAAGGCCTAGAGGGTTGTATCATGGGCTTTGAAAGGGGCTTGCAGATGTGATCATGAAACTCCCATGAGTAATATTTGAGAAGACACGCAGAACAAGGGAAGTCACTGAAAGTGAGAGGCGGGCAAATATCCTCTCTGTTTTCAAAAGGGAGAAAACAGGGGTGCAAACATGTGAACCTGATGTCACTCCTGATAAATTTGTAAAACATAAAGTAATGAGGGGACTGGCCAATGAGAAGTCAGTCTTGAGAGCATGCTCAGATCTTCCCTTACTGGTGAGTTAGACAGTTGGGACTGGATGGCTTTCTTTCATTGGAGGTCTTGAGAGGAGATTCTTGTTCAGATGTGTGGTACAGGGAAAAGACGGTCCCCAGCTCTGCCGCGTCCTATCTGTGTGACTTTGGGCAAGTCATTTCACCTTGCTGAGCTCTAATTCCTCCTCTATAAAATGAGTGGGCGGGAGTAAGTGGCTCCCAGGATTTCTTCCAGCTCTAAATCTCTGACTGTGACTAAGGACGGGTTGGATTAGATATCCTCTGAAGTCCCTTCCAATGCTGAGATCCTGAAAAGTTCCATCATCCTCAGCGCATGCCAGATGCCATCAGAACAGGTCTGCGCACCACATTTCAAGGGAAGATATTGACATAGTAGAGATAGTCCAGATGAGGGCAACCAGGAAGATAAGCGGTCTGGAAACCATATGAGCCTCCTTGTGCTTATGGAGAAGCTAATGGGTCTTACCTGCCTTTAATTCAGGGAGAATTGCCAGGTGAGAGAGAAGAGAATGTTGCTGTAGAGGTTGGAACAAAGACCAGCAGGCGAGCATTTAGGGAGGCAGACTGGGGTTTACTAGAAGGAACGATCTTACGGACAGAGCTGTCCAACAGCGTCAACATTGCCTCCTGAGGTAGTGAGCTTCCCATTCTGCCAAGTGTCCAAACAATGACTGAATGGCTAATTTTGAGGAATTCCTCTTGAGCTGATCTGTCCCCAAGATTCCTCCCGTCTCTGAGAAAGGGTGTCCCCATTTCCAAAGCTGTGAAAGAGTTTGTTGCTGTCGTTCTGTGAGTAATTTCAGATTTGCTCTCCATATGACCTTATTCAAACTGATCACATGCCAAATTCCATTTTAACAAATCCTGTGCTAATGAAAAGAGCAGCAGGTGGCAATGTGGCATTGCAAAAAGAACATTGGCTTTGGGGTCATGAGTTCAAATCCTGCCTCCCATACTTGTTCTCTGTATGATTTTGGGCATGGTATTGAACCACGTTGGGCCTCAGATTTCTCAATCCTAAAAATGAGGGGGTTAAACTACATGGCTTGTGAGGGTCCCTTTTACCCCGAGCTCTGGGATTCTATAAATACGCTACATTATAAATTCCAAGATAGGGAAAGTCTTAGGATCCTCAAAATTTCAGAGTTGGAAGGGATTTCAGAAGTTATGGAGTCCAACCCACACCCAACAAAGAATCTTCTTTATGATGTGTTGGTTAAGTGGTCACCCAACCTTGGCTTTAAGACCCCCACCCCCTCTCTGGGAAGCTCCTTACACTTTTGGGTAACTCTGATCATTGGGAAGCTTCGGCAAGCCTCAATTTGCCTTTTTGAATCCTCCTGATTCTGCCCTCTGGGGCTGAGTGAAACAAGTCTAATCCCCCTCTCACATGACAACCTTTCAATACTTAGAGACAGCTATGGTGTAATCCATGAGCCTCCTTTTCTCTAGGCTAAACAACCTCAGTTCCTTCCACTGGGATTTTGAGGGCTGGATTCAGGGCCCTTCCCCACTCTGGCCACCCTCTCCTGGATGCTGTCCAGTTTATCAATGCCCTTCATAAAATGTGGTTCCTGGAACTGAATACTCTCCCCGACCCTTGACAATTTAATGGAATTTGACATAGACATCAATCAGCAAACACTTATTAAGTGCCTATTATATGCTGGGCACTGGGCTGTGTGTTCACAGATCCTTGGTACCAAGTAAGCTGCTTAATGAAAGATATTAAATGACATTTAGTGAAAGGCATTAAATGCTACTTAATGAAGTCATTAAATCAAGCTGAGATATGAACACTTAGCAATTCTGAACTCATTAATGAAACTAAAATTTAGTTTGAAGTTAAGTAAAGATTTTTACAAGTCATGATGTAGGAGCACTGGACCTGATCTTGACCCTAGGAGATTCTGTTCCTGACACTGACTGGCTCTTTGACCTTCTTCAGAACCTCAGTCTCCCCGTCTGTAAAACAGGGATAATAATAACCGTGTTACCTGGCTCACAGGTGTGTTGGGAGGAAGAGCTCAGCAAAACCTTCAAGTGTACATGCAAGTTACTGTTTTTCTGTTTCTCCCTCATTACAGTGTCTCACGATCTCACAGAAAACTACAAAAAATGGCAAGGAAAGAGCATAAAGTCAAGTCGAGCCTGGGATGCGAAGTAAGTAGTTTGAATTCTGACTGTGAATATAATATAGAATAGAAGCTCCCTGTGGGCCGGGACTGTATCCCCGCAGCCCAGGCTGGGCACACAGGGGGCCAATGAGTGCTTGTCGATTGAATAGAGAGAGCATTGATTACTCATCTTTAAAGACTTGTCATAAGTCACCTTCAACTCCACTTCGACAAACATTAAGTTTCTGCTGTATGCAGAGCACTGAACTAGGTCCTGGGGAGGGACACAATGATGAAAGAAGGCAGAATCATTGCCCTCACACAGTACACTATCCAAGAAGAGATAAGATACATACAGGGACATGATGCACGCTGAATGCAATGATACACGATCAGTCACTAGACAAACTTTTATTAACCATTGCTGTGTACCTGGCACCACACTAGGTGCAGGGGTCCAAGGACAGAAATGCTGCATTTCTCACTCTCGAGGATGATGAGTTGAGATGGGCAAACCAAATGCTGTGTGAGATCGGAGGCCATGAGAGTCCTCACCAACTGAGTGAAATCAGGGAAGATTTTCTGTGCTGTTCTTCCCGCCCTTCAGTGGCCTTGGGCTTAGGGTGGCCCACGTTGCTGGCTGTGGCTTCGTGTCCCGGGCAGCCCAGAAGGGAGACTGCTGAGAGATCCCCACTCAGGGAGGGGCCAGGTAGGTGGGTAGGTCCTGCCCGGTGGGTCATTAGTCCCCAGAGATTCGAGGATTCCTACCTAAGGCATTTGAGACAAGAACCAGAGCTCAGATCTGGAACACGGGCCTGTGGTGACCTCTGTGAGAGTTGGAAGAGGTAGGGAAGAGATGTGGGCAGAGGGTCAGTTAGAAGAGGCCCAGACGGCAGGCTCAGCTTCCTTCAGGCTCATCAATGTTCAAATGTTGGACTTGTGGCTACCTTTACACGGGCTGCAGTAGGACAGCTCTTTACAATCACCTAGAGTTCATGGTCTAATAGATTCAGAGCTGTAGGGACCTTAGAGGTTATTGAGACTAGCTTTTTTACTCTACAGATGAGGAAACTGAGGTACAGAGAGGCTAAGTTATTTGTCCAAGATTGTATAGCATAAACAAAGACATGGAAATGGGAAAGCATGGGATGTGTACAAGGGATCGTCATACAAAAACTGAAAAGGAAGATGGGGCATGATATGGAAGGCCTTGAATATCACCCTGGGGAAACTGAACTGTGTTTGATAGGCACCAGGGAGCCATTGGACAATTTTAAGCTGAGGAATGACACATTCAGAGGAGCTCTCAAACAGTTTCTAGTCAATAATATTTCGGGGGCTTCAATAAAACATTTAAAAACACCCAGAAGAGAAGAGAAGGTTGTACAGAGGGGGATGCAGGGGGAGGAGGGTAGCAGCTACTGTAGGGCTACTGTGCTAAATTGAACATAGACCTTAAAAATCAAACCATCCGTGATCGAGATCCCAAGTCTCAAATATAATCCTCTTTTTCTGTTCTTTGTTTATGGAAATGCTTGTATTTGCTTATGCTTGTCAAGTTCATAATTAAAAAAAGAAGAAAGGTTCTGAAATGAAATCACTGGAACTGAAAACGTATCAGTGTTGCTAAGAGCCAGGATGGACAACGGCTCTTAGCTTTAGCCTCTGGATCTTGCCCTCACACCTGCAGCCAAATATTCCAGGGTCTCATTTGCCTGTTTATTGTTTTTACAGAGCTCTCTCTGTGGCAGCAGCCTCAGAGCTGGGGTCCCCAGACGGCTTCTTTCTGGCATTCTCGCTTTCAAACACTTCAATGTGGTCTTCTAAAGTACCTCCTGAATGAGCACCACGTGCTCCTCTTCCTGTCTTGTAATTGCAGAATGGAGACAGCATGGCGGAGTGGGCCAAGGCCTGTGTTAGAGTCAAGAGGAACTAGGTGACCCTGGGCCATTCCTAAAGGTCTCTGTGTCTCAGGCAACATAAAAATAAAACTTTCAGTTATGGACGAGTGGCTGGCCTGCACAGGTAGATGGAGCTCCCACACCAGGAGTAACCTGTACCAATGAAAGCACGAGTCTGAGTAACCACGCGTCTACTTCGATTGACTCATCTCTGTTGTTCAGTTGTGTCTGATTCTTATTGATCCTACCTGGGGTATTCTTGGCAAAGATGATGGGGTGGTTTGCTATTTCCTTCTCTAGCTCATTTGACAGATGAGGAAACTGAGGCAAACAGACTCACCTAAGGTCACACAGCTAGTGTCTGAGGCTAGATTTGAACTCAAGTCTTCTCGACGCCAGGTGCTCTCTCCAGTGCGCCACCTCCAGTATTACAGATTTAGAACCAGAGGCAAATCAGTTCCTTATAAAGAAAGAGTACTCAATTTGTCATTAGAGGGCCTGAGTTCAAATCTCAGCTCTGCTAGTGACAGCCGGTAGAACACCGAACCAGTCAGTTGGCCTGCTTCAGCCTCAGTTTCCTCATCTGTAAAATGAGATTAGCCTCCGGGGCCTTCCAGCTCCATCACCGGTGATTCTATGGCCCTGAGGCTGTCCAGTCAATGGATCCCAGCTCTGGAGCTTAAAAGGACCCCAAACCCTACCTCATCTCACCTCCTCATCTTACAGTTGAGGGAATCCGAGCCAGAGGAGCCCGACCGCCCAAAGCCGCAAGGGCAGCGAATGGGAGTAAAGAAGACCCCAACACCGTGATCTCGAGAGGGCAAATCTGGACGCCTCAACAATAATGATGTGATTGAGTAGTTTGGATTTCTACGGGACTCAGAATCCTCCTGAAAACCTCCCTCTTCCTTTCCACCTTTAACAGCATAACTCAAACTACACTTTCCATCTGATTTTCTTTTCTTGGTTGACTTCAGCAATAACTTTTCTTGAAGCCCAAATTGAAGGAACGCTTTTGTCCCTCCTCTTTGATATTTTTGTGCTTTCAACATGAATTAGGGGCAAGAGAGAAGCCTCCATTATTAATGGCGGACCGTGAGGTGGTGCAAGCCTGCTCTTTCCTGACGGCCAGTGTGGGGCTTCTTTTAGAATGCAAGAAACCTTCTAGACGAGGAGGTTAATTCTCCTCCGACCCGACTTCCTTTCTGATTTCCTGTAACAGAACGGCTTTGTTTTATTTCTGGGCTAATCGATTCATTATGCAATCCCCCAGAATGCCCCGTGCCCCCCAACCAGGGAAAAGTCAGATCTTGTCACTTTCAACTTCTCTGTCCACTTGGACGTGTGGGGGAGGCAGCTGTGAGCTCCTGGAGCCCTCGCGGGTGTCCCCCTGGGTTATTGTGAAAGCTGAGGACAAATGACTGTGTGCCTGATGACCCTGTCAGGGGAAAACCCTCACACTCCGTGACATCTGGTGGCTGACAAGGACCTCTTTGGAGCATTGTATTTTCTGCCGTTTCAACTGTGGATTTCATTAGTTAAAAACAGACTCGAACTTCAGGCCGCCCAGTTCCTCGGTACTTTTCATTGGCTGACATGAATATTTTCTTGTGGTTAAATTTTGAAATACAAAGGTCTGATTATATAGGAAAGGTCAGAAGAATGGTGATATTCAAGACTGATCCCTAAATAAGAATAATTCATAGAACCACAGACAGAGCTAGAAGGGAGGCTAGCGTTCAACTAGTCCAATCCCCTTATTTTTATTTTTTACAATCGAGGAAACTGAGGCCCAGAGAAGTAAATGATTGTTAAGTAACAGACCCAGGTATTGAGTTCAGGTCCCTGTTTCCCAATTGACAAGAACCAACATTTTCAAACATTAATTAAGCATGTACTATGTGCCAGGCATTAGGCTAAGGGCTGAGGACTCAAAGAACCAAAATTTCATTGATAATTCATGATAATAATCTTTGTTTTGTTTTGTTTTAGGCATGAAATCTCGAGGCATTCCTAAATAGAGTGCGGCCTTAATCATGCCACTGTGTTAGAGTAGCTGAAACAAAAAGATGCCAATAAACACTCCTGATGACTATGTAAATGAGTATTCAGTTGTCTGTGGCTTGAATGACGGGTATTTTATGTAGCACAATTGGAAGACCCAGGCATGATGTAGTGGGAAGAGTGGGGAGAGGGGACTTGCAGTCAAGAGAGAGCTGGGTTCCGATCCTGTCTCTGACAACGAATAGCAGTACTACTATGGGCAAAGTTTTCACCTTTCTGAGCCTCAGTTTCTCCCAACTGCAAAATGTGAATAATAATAATACTCATGATACCTACTTCTCAGGGTAGTTGAGTTGGCTGGGGGCCAGGACTCTGTGCCTATTTTTGGCGCTCTTTCCCAGACCACTTGCCATGGTCTCAATCTCCTTCCCTCCCGATCTTCTTTCCATTGGAGCTTTGGACTCCTTCCCTGGATGTCCTTGGTCTCATGGCGGAGCTTCTGCCTTGTCTTGCACAAACCCAGGCCTTCTTGCCACTTTGGGGCCTTTTCTTCACCATACCTTCTCTTCCCCCACCCATTTGTGCCTTGTCGTCTTCCACCGGCAAGTAAGTGCCTTGAGGGTAGGGATCGTTTGTATCTGTATCCACGGTTCTTAGCGCAATGCCTAGAACATGATAAAAACTCAATGAAGATTTGGTCTGTCTGCCCACCCCCCTTCTGTCTGTCTGTCTATCTCTTTCTCTCTCTCTCCCTCCCTCTCCCCTGAGATAATCGATATAACAGTCTTTGTTTAATCTTTAAAGCACCATACAAATGCAGCTACTGCTATTAAAAGTGCCCTCAAATATATAGATATAGATATAAATAAATTTGATGTTTGTTTATTACAGAATCCTGGAAGCTGAGTTGTATGGCCCCTCAGACTTCATCCAGACCCAATAGCTTCTCTCATGCCAAGCTCTCCTCTGGCCTTGGCTTGGAGAGGACTATGGTGATGGTCTGCTCTCCTACAAGCGCCCTGGTCGTCCTTTCCACTTCGGGCCAGCTCTGATTGTGAGGAGGCTTTTCTCCCCCCAAGCCTAGACCTTCCTGCCTCCAGCTCTTCCCACTTCTCCTCATTCCTTCCTTTCGAGGCAAAGGGAACTCGTCTGGTCCCCGTTGCTCATGGCGGCCCTTCCAGCTCTCTCAGGTGGCTGGTATGTCCTTCCCAGGCTTTCTCCATTCCTCCCCCTTGATCTTCTTGTGACGTAGCGTCTAGTCCCTTCAGCTTCTCATCGCTTTCCTATTTCTATGGTCCCGGCAGTCTCTCAGACAGCTCTGGAAAATGCGTCACCCCAAACTCAGCACAATCCTCTCGACGGTGTTTGACCAGGATAGAGATGACGAGGCATCCTCCCAGGCATGGCCCATAAAGCTTCTATTAAGTATGCACAAACACAGATACATATATACACATATGTGCATATATGTATACACACAGTGGAGTTAATCATCACAATCCTTTTACTATGCAAGGAAGAATGAGAAAGAGGACAGTACTTAGGGATTTCTGTCTGCACAGTCTGCTTCTTCTAGAAAGCCAGCCTGGAAGCCAAGAGGATCAGAGTTCAAGTCCTGCCCCTGGCACATACTGGCTGTGTGGTCCTAGACGAGGTATTGACCTCTTGGTGCTCTAGGCCAATCGGGTCAGACTCAGAGAGGAAGGAACAAGGGTCACTGATCTGCACAGAAGGATCCCTGTGGGCTCTAGATGGACTTAGTTTCAAAATGTGATATAATCTGTTTTTATTATTTAATATTTATGTATTTGTTAAATATTTCCCAATTACCTTGTAATCTGGTTCTGGCAGCACCAGAAAGTGTGGCAGGTAGCCTGTGTCTGATGCTTCTGCTCTAGGCATGATCGAAAACTAGAAGTTGCCAAAGAGTTTCTGATCTGCATTAGTAGCAGGAATTCCCGATGTTGATGCAAGTACAGGTCATAGATAGACAGACAGATAGTCGCTATCCATATATCTCTATTTCTAACTCTATCTTCATACATATATATATATAGATATAGATATAGATATAGATAGATAGATAGATATATACATACAAACATACTTTTTTGGAGGCAATTGGGGTTAAGTGACTTGCCCAGGGTCACACAGCTAGCCAAGTGTCTGAGGCCGGATTTGAACTCAGAAAGATGAGTCTTTGTGACTCCAAGTCTGGCTCTCTATGCATTATGGTGCCACCTAGCTTTCCTTACAGTGTGGCAGATGTCCTTAAAGATATAAAAAAGTCTTTTTCCAAGAACACAGAGTGGATTTGTGCCTTCGAAGATAGGAGGCCATGTGTTTTATTTACTCACATGCTTTACATAGTTTCTCTACTTATGTCCCACTCCAGAGTATGGAAGTAACCATGGTCACTCTGGTCAGTGGTAGTTCTTGCCAGTCTAGAACAGCTCAGAGCTTTGTCTCTGGGATGGATGTCAGCTGCCTGAGGACTGACTGGGCTGGGTTCAGAGGGGCAGCCACTTAACAAGGGCATCTCTTAGCTACCTCAGCTCATGGAGACCACCTCCTTGTCTGTATTAATGGAGGAGCTCTCCCAATGATGCAACGCTAGATCTCAATGATGGAACTCTGGATCTTTGAGTGACTGAAGTCTCTACTTCAGTGTAACATAATTGAAGGACTAGTAGACTTACAGGTGGGATAAGTCTGGGTTCAAATCCTGTCTCTGATACTTAATGTGACTTTGGGCAAGTCACTTGAGTTTTCTAAGACTCGGTCCCACCATTAGTAAGATGAGGATTTAATACCCATAATATCTTCCTTCCTTCAAGGGTTATTTGGAAAGATCAAATGAAATAATGAGTGTAAAGTACTGTGAAACCTTTAAGTACTTATAGACAGACATCAATGAGTGTTATTGTGATTCTGCTAAAATCCCATTCCGATTTTGTCTCCAGGCAAGAAGGCTGTCTTTGGGTTCCCAAAGGCCATGACAGGATCAGGCCATTTAGACAAAATTTTCAGTCTTGAAGTTTTGAAATAAACAGTGTCCTTGCTGCCAAAAAGCCTTGAGGAAATGTTATGGTATACTGAAGCAATCAGGAAGCGTTTTCTAAGCCCTTAATACACACTGGGCGCCATGCAAGTCTGAGGACACAAAGTGAAAGTACAAACAGCCCCTGGCCTCAAAGAACTCACACTCTACTGGGGAGACCACATGCTAATAACTACGTACATTCAACATACGCACAGGAGAAATAAGAGGTTAACTCAGACGGAAAGCACTGGCTAGCACTTGGGAGTCTGGGAAGGATTTCATGAAGAAGGTGGTGTTTGAGCAGAGTCTGGAAGGAAGAAAAAGATTCTAAGAATGGAGATAAGGAAGGCTTCATCCCAAGAATGGAAGACTGCTACCCCAAAGGGATGGAGGCTGGAGATGGGGCTTCCCATGTGAGGAACAACATAGCAGTCAATTTGACTGGACTATAGAAGGACTGGAGAAGTGGGGAGGTGCCTGGCGGTAAAGAGCTTTAAATGCCCAAGGACATTATACTTAATCCTGGGGGTAATAGGGAGCCCCTAGAGTTTACTGAGTGGTGTAGTAACATGCTTGGTCTGCTGAGTGGAGGATAGTTGGGAGAGAATTGAGGGAGGGAGGCTAGTTAGGAAGGTGTTGTAATTGTCCTGGCAAGAGGTGATGAGGGTTTGAATTAGAGGAGGGATGATTGCTTGAGTGGACAGAGGACAAGTATCTGAGAGGTGTTTTGTGGAAAGAAATGACAAGGTGTGGCCACTAATTAGCTATTCGAGGATGAATGAGCATGAGGAATTGAGTCTGATGCCAAGACTGGAAAGGTGGTACACAGGGAGGACAGCGGTCTCTTGACATGAAGTCTGGAAGAGAAGAGGATTTGGGCAAGAAATGCTCCGTCCAACTTTGGGTAGGACCAATTTGTTCTTCGAGGCTTCTTCCTGATTTTAGGGGGAAAGTTTATAGCATAGAATTAAAGAATTTGATAGCTTAGAGGAAGCTTATCAATCATCTTTTCCAATCCCACAATTTTTAAATGAGACAGTGCAGAGAAGCTACCATTATAATAACAATGACAGCTAGCATTTAAGGTTTGCAAAACACTTTACAAATGTTATCTCATCTTATTTTTACCCCAATGCCCTTTTTGCAAAGGTGGAAACTGAGACAGACAGAGGTTAAATAACTCACCCAGGGTCACATAGCTGGAAATTGAGGCAGGCAGGGGTAAAGTGACTTGCTCAGGGATACACAGCTGGTAAGTGTCTGAGGACATATTTGAATGTAGGTCCTTGACTCTGTCTGTTGAGCTATGAGTAGAAAAAGCAATAGTGACAGTCAGAGGACCTGGCACTTTCACTTACTACTTGTGTGACTTTAGTCAAGCCACGAAACCCTCTGAGCCTTAGTATTGCATCTGTAAAATGGGCCCATGGGTCCCTTTTGGCTGTCAATCTATGATGCTAGGAACCAAGTAATTTTTAATTCTTTTCTTTTCTATCCCACAAGAATTTGAACAAAAGTTGAGAGTTGATACATTCTGATCTTTGCATATTTTGATCTTAGGTGACAGGTGCGTGAGATCAATAGCAAAGTATTGCAGTGTATAATTTGAGCACTTGACCATCAGTTTGCTCAACTGTAGAGTAAGGGGATTGCACTAGATAACCTCTCATTGAGATGGATGTGGGTCTGGACTCAGAGTTCCTTGGTTCTGACTGACCCTACCTCTGCTACGTTCTGTCTGTGTGACCTTAGACTGGTCATTTGACTTCTTGGAGCCTCCGTTTTCTCATCTGTAAAGTTGGGTAGGGAAGACATTGGATCAGATGACCTATTAAGCGTCTTCTGCCTCAAATCTATGATCCTATGAGGCTATGAGTCTGTGATCTGGTCGTTTTATGTGATGATTTCTGGCCCCCGAAGTCTAAGCCTTGGGTGCCATCTTGTGGCAAGAAAGAATATAGACTTGTGTATGGACTGAAAATATTACAAAGGACCTCAGAGGTCATAGGATCCAGATTTGGGTCCCAGGAGTCATCTAGGGAGCGTAATGATGAGGGGATGTCCGCCCAAAGGAGTTAAGTGACTAGCTCAGGATCGCCCAGGGAGCGAGTGACGGCAGCAGCATGTGAAACCGGATCTTGAAATGCCCTGGGGCAGCAGGGCAGCACTCTACTCTCAAGAATCACATCTCTAACATCCAGACACCCAGCTGTCTAACATCTGCTTGGGCATTTCCATTGACGGGAAGCTCAGTACCTTGGGGAATGGGCCATCGCCATCTTGAATGGTTAGAAAGTACCCCTCTGGGATGAGCTGAAGCATGCCTTCCTGTGACTTCTGCTGATGAGTCCTACTTCTGCTCTCTGGAATCACACCTTCCCCCTCCCCCCCAAAAAAGATGCCCACTCTTTCTAGATAATGGCACCTACCTTACAGTGTGGTGGTGAGGATCAAATGGGATAACATACGTAAAATGCTTCAATGCTAGATAAGGTTAGCTTGTTATCCCCCAAATGCCGATCCCCTCCCTTAGAGCTACCTTGTATTTATCCACTTTGTGTGTACATTATTTGTTCTTTTCATATTTATTGTGCATTTATATGTGTATGTATATGGGAAGACAAGTATATATATATATGTGTATATGTGTGTGTGTGTGTGTGTGTGTGTGTGTGTGTGTGGACTTGTCTTCTCCCATTGTAATAAACACAAGCTCTTTGTGAGTAGGAATTGCTTCATTCTTAGTATTTATATTCCCAGGCTTAGCACAGCGCCTGGAACACATGAGGGGCTTAGTAAATATTTGCTGATTGACTAAGTGCCCTGCCTAGGGTCGTACAGCTGTTAAGCGACTGAGGAGGAATAGGAAGGTGAGCCCAGCACTCTATCTATATCCCTTTCCTGTCCAGTATTTCCTGTACCATGGTCTTGGCACCTCGGCTGACGGTTCTCCATTGACTGTGAGGCCTGTTTGCCTGAGAACTCACTCTTCTGTTTACCTGGGTTTATTCACTAATCCCCTCAGCAAGCGAAAGCCCCCGATTGGGTGTACTTCTAGCTACTCGGCTAATTCCCTGCTTCCCGGTGCCTACTGACTCGACTTGTGCTTGGCCAGAGGTTTTTGTAAATCCCTATAAAATGAAACTTGGAGCCTTCCACCCTTTGCATCTTCTTTTGGATGTCAAACAGAAGAGGTCAGCGGGGATGGGCTGAATAACTCAGAGTATATGAATGGGGTGGGGAAAAATGAAAGTGATGGTTTCAGAGAAACCCAGGCAGACTTAGCTGAACTTTGAAAGACTGAGAAACTCTGACGGCTGCAGTTACCAACCACAATTCCAGAGGAGTCGTGATGAAGCATCAGACCCACTTCCTGTCAGAGGGGGGCTCATTGTGCAGACTGAGGGATAGTTTTTGGACATTTTTTGCTTGACTATACATGTTTGGAATGGATTTTGTTTTTCTTTTCTCAATGGGGTGGTGAGGGGAGAGTTAAGAGGGAAATAAGGCAAATGTTAAAGTTTCATTTACTGAAAAAAATGCTATATGTAAGAGGAAAAACCCCATGACCCTTAGTACAGTCTGCCTCATTTTCCAACACTTTGCCACCATCACTACAGAATCAGTATCTAGTAGATGCAGAGTACTAAAAGCCATTAGTTTCTGAGTTGCTGTGGTCAAAGAATTCACAGCCTTCATTCATAGAATTCACTAACCTCCCGATGACGAGCCTTTCCATACCGACCTAGGCTTGCCCTTGGGTAGCCAGTGACATGTAGTACTGGGACCGTAGGAAATTATAGGGGACAAAATAGATGGCATTAATTATATAAAAAAAAAGATTCTTTGTACAACGTCAAGAAATAAAAGAAAGGAAAAGGCTGGAAAATACATTGGGAAAAATTCTGGTAAAAGATGGACATAAAAATTCTATGGAATGGTCGAAAGAGACAGAATGGCCTAATTGATAGAAAGTTGACCTCAGAGTCGGGACCATCTTACATTAGTAGTAAAGCTGGAAATTCCTGTAATCTTTTTTTAAGCAATATGGCATTATAGGAGTATATTAGAGCAATTAGGTGATGCAGTGGATAGAGCACCAGACCTGGAGTCAGGAAGACCTGCATTCAAATATGGCCTCAGATGCTTATTAGCTGTGTGACCCTGGACAAGTCACTTAACCCTGTTTGCCTCAGTTTCCTCATCTGTAAAATGAGTTGGAGAAGAAAATGGCAAACCACTCCAGTATCTCTGCCAAAGAAACCCCAAATGGGGTCATGAAGAGTTGGACACAACTGAAAAATTATTGAACTGAACGTGGCATTATACAATAAGAGCTTTGAAACTTATTTTCTATATGGTCTGATTATCTAATTGCAAGGACTATAGACTCAGGATGTTATTGGCATTGGGAACATTTTTCAAAAAATCAGTTCACAATAGCAAAAAACACTGGAAACCCACAATATATTGCTCCGTAATCGGTGACTGGCTAAATGAAATGTGGCAGAGGAACATAATAAACCATTGTTTCAACATAAGAACTGAAACATACAAAGAAAGCAGAAAGTTTGAGAGGATAACATGAGGTGATGCAGACTGGAGAAAATAACAATGAGATACCCAATGGATAAAATGATTTAAATTATGTGATTGTGACAGCAGCTCATCTCAGGAACTACACAGAAGAAAAACATCAGAGTGGGACATGGACACACAGGGGACTTTTCGTTACTTGTTTGTCAAAATGAATATATACTTAAAAACCAAAATGACAGAACGATTGTTTCGTGTACAAAGTTTTTTAACTGTTGCGTATGCAAACGTTTGTTGATGAGTCCATATGAACTGTTATTAACTATAGATGAAGTTATATGCCTGTAGAAGTGAGGGCTCAAGGGGGAGGGGAATACGAAAACTCACCTGGTACTAAAAGAGGATTTGGAGAAAACGATTAGATTTGTTCTGCTGAGCCCTAGAACCAGGAGTGAGGTAGATATAGGCTTCACTGAAGGAAAGAATTCCTAATAGTAAGAGAATCCCTGAAGTGAGATGTGCTGCATTGGAAGGGAGGGGTAGAATCAAGTCCCCAGTCATTGGAGGTCGTCATACTAAAATTGAAAGACTAATTTGCAGTGATGACATAAAGGGAACTGGGGAGAGTAGGAGACATGTTCAGGTATTGGCTAAAATGAGAGGCAGTGTGGTGTAGTGTGTAGAGAGCTGGCCTTGGAGCTAAGAAGGTCTGAGTTCAAGGTATGCTCTGAGATATCCTGTGACTCTGGTACTCTAGGCAACTCTCAGGGCTATAAGTTGCAGAAAAGGCGCCAGCTTCCATTGGTAGAGGGAACTTTCTCACCTGTCAGGAAAATAACATTGAACTTACAGGTCTGGTCCCTGTGCTCATTGGTTGGATTAGCTGACCTCTAAAATTCTAGAATGACCGTATGTTTCTTACTCTTAAAATCCTAACTCTCTGGGTAATTCCCCTCCTTTGTTTCTTAATGATTATGTCATTGGAAACCACATGGAAGGGAGCAATGGAAATAACTGTACTTCACACTTGAATTAGCTCAATCATAGTGATTATACAACCTTCAAAACTTCACATTCCAGGTCATTTCTATATTTTAAAAAAATATTGTACATTTTCAAAAACATATATAAGCTAGAAGGTCAAAGAATATGAACCAATAGTTTTCAAAGAAAGAAATCCGAACTATCGATAACCATATGAAAAAAATGTTCCACACCACTAGTGATTAGAGAAATGCAGATTAAAGCAATTCTCTTCTACCTCATATCCACCATATTAGCACTGTCAAAAACAAAGGAAAATGAGATGTTGGAAGGGCTACGGGTAAAAGGACACAGGCACACTAGTGATAGAAGTGAGGATTAGTCTAGTCCTTCTGGAAACAGTTTGGAACTAAACCCCCAAAGTCATTAAGCTATTCAACTGCATATACTCTTGGCCCAATATGCTACTATTATGCTTACAATGCAAAAAGGTCAACAAAAGAGGAAAAGAACCCAAATGTACAAAAATATTTACAGCAGCTCTTTTTATGGCAACAAAGAACTGGGAAGTAAGGTGGTTCACATCAATAGGTGAATGGCTTAATAAGTTTTATAATATTATAGAATATTATCATGTCACAAGAAATGATGAAGGAGAAGGTGTCAGAGAAACCTGGAAAGACTTTTATGACCCGATGCAGAGGAAAGCAAGCAAAGCCAGGAAAAGAACTTGTTTAATAATGATATTGTAAAACTAAAACTCTGAGAGACTTGAGAACTCTAATCAATGCAATGACCACCATAACACCAAAGGACCAGTGATGAAACATGCCCCACTACCCATCTTTTGACTGAGAGGTGATGGACTTAGGGTAATGAATGACACTTTTTTTAGACATTACCAACACAAGAATTTGTTTCACTTGACTATGTATATTTGTTATAAGGATTTCATTTTTCTTTTTCAATGAGGAGGATGGGGGGTGGAGAAAAATGATAGATTTTGTTTAATTTTAAAAAATAAAATTTAATTTAAAATGAAGTCAGACATAACTTGATTTAGTTTCAAAGTGGGGTAATTTCTTTTTCTCTTTCTAGATTTCACTCCATCATGGCTAGAATCCCTCGGGAAAATAGGTTACCTACAAAATTAGACAGAAGCTTAATGCAATCCATCAAAAATGCACAGATCTGCACACCAGGTAAATGGAATCCAATCTAACTTGTTAGATTGGAGTCATGGAACTAACAACCCCAAAGAGAAGTTGAGAGGTGGCCTCTCACCATCCTATGTGTCCTCCTCTAGATCCTGACCAGTTTGTCTATGTTATTCCCAAAATGCAACCCCAAGAAGTGTTCCAAGAACACAGTATCATAGACGTTGTTTGGCCATGATAGAGTCCAGGGGCTCTACCATCTTGAACAATCTGTCTATTGGGCCTCTCTTAACAAAGCTTAAAATGGCATTGATTTTTTTGGCTTCTGTGTCATACTTGTGTGCTTATACTGAACCTGCTAAAACCCCCTAGATCTTTCTTTCACTGTTGCCACACTTTTCCTATCTTATACTCAGGAAATTGATTTTAAAAAATGTAAGGCTGAAACGTAAGGCGTTAGCATTACCTCTAAAATCACATCTTGTTGAATTCAGCATATCTTTTTTTTTCAGTCAAAGACAAGGTTTATTAAAGATCCGCCATATTAGCCAGACTCTTGAGGAATCTCAGAGTCTGTGAGATATTGGCTAGATTTTGAGAATCTGAGCCAAAATTCAGCAAATCTTTAAAATAACTCTTGGGATCCAGACTTTTTATTCCAATGTGATCTTTCCCAATTTTGTGTCTTTCCCAAAATGTGTCATTTGCAAATTTAGTCTTCATTAAAAATCTTGATGAAATGTTGAACAGTCCAAGGCCAAGGACAAATCCTTGAACCATTCCAGCAGAGATGTCTTTACAAGTTAGCATTGACCTATTAACAATAGCTCTTTGGGTTTAATCATGAATTCATGGTTATGAATTCACATAGCCATAATACTGTAACAGCCATAAAAATACCACCTGTGATTTCATTATCTTTAGCAATTCTGTACCTTTCCTCCATTGGTATCATTAGTGCCCCTTCGAATCACCCTAAGTAGGTCATTTGATTTAACAAGTCTTGGGAGGTGCTTTGCTGAGTCCTGGATTCATGCTGTAAAAAGACAGAAGACTTTTCTATTGCTATAGAATATCAGCAAAAAACTGCTTCATTCCTCTTCTGTAGAAGGGCACCAATCACCACAACTTTTATCTCTTTCCTATGACCTGGGCTACCGAAGGGTAACCTTTAGATCACTGGACCACAAAACATCCAAGGTAGAAGGGACTTCAAAATTCATCTAGTATGGTCCATATCTTACCAAGAATTGTCTTACAAACATACTTGGCAAATAGTCATCTAACATTTGCTTGAAGACTTTCAATGACCTTCAAAGACCTTCACTAGCCCTTGAGGCATTATATTCTATTTTTGACTCCAAATCCAATGTCCTTTCCCCTATACCATATTAGGAAGTGTTTCGTATAAGCAAACCTCAATTTGCTTTTTTTACAACTCCATAGATCTAACAGGAAGTAATCTCAAAGTCTGTTTAGTCTAACCTTCCCCTACAACTTTACAGATGAAGAAACTGAGGCTCGGGGTGGTTAAGTCTAACCCTTCAAGCCTACCTGAAGGAAGCTCTTTTGCCTTCTCCAGCACTGAACACAAGAGGGACTAGGGAACAAGAAAAGAAAGGCTCCTGGATCATGGGCATGCTTCTCATGATATTCTGAAATGTTTCACAAGGGCCACCACGGTCCAAGAAGCAGAGAGAAAGATACCGCCACTGCTCCATTTCCTAAGGCCAGTGCTGCCATCTTCTGGTGTCTGCAAAACACGACATTTCTAATCATCACAGTGAGGAGTGCAAAGGATTGAACAGAGGCAGATGCTTCCTCTCTTCTTCTGCAGTCTCTCGTCCCTAGGCAGAGTCCCCATCCCAACACTCCCTGTTTCTCAGAGGTGATGTTGAGGCACGTGAGGAATTCACGCACACGTCATTTGTTACTTCAGAGTAACTTATTATTTTTTTCACCAGAGAGGTGTTCTTGAGAAATTGAATAACAATTCATTTTTTAGAAATCCAAATGATACCATGATTCTCCAGAACAACCCACTTTAAGGAAATCCTATGCTGAATAATTTTAGAAATTAAATAACTGAAGACATAGCTAGAGAATATTTGTAGAGCTGATTAGAGTTGGATGTGGATATAATAATGTATGTAATAAAATACTATGTATCTGTGAGCCGTTATTATTCGCTGGATCTCAGCATTTGGCAAGGTCTTTCAGGTTTTCCTTGTTTAGTAAATGTTAAGTATGTTGCAAATGCAGAATTCACCTATGTAGAATCAGAAATTGCTTGTTGCTTGATTAAGATAATTCAGACCCAAAGATAGATATTAAAGAGTTGATGTCGATTTGAACTTTAGTCGAATGCATTATAGATCTATGCTTGGTCCTGCGCTGTTCAGCTTTTTTTTTTTTTTTTTATCAATGACATGGATTAAGGCATAGATCAGTCAGTCAGTCAATAATCATTTATTAAGCACCTACTGTGTGCCAGGCAGTGTACTAAGCTCTGGGATACAAAGAAAGGCAAAAGACAGTCCCTGCCCTTGAGGAGCTCACAACCTAATGCCGTATTTGACATGCTTATCTAATTTTAAGATGATTCAAAGCTACAAGAGATAGCTAAGGCATTGCATGATACTGTCAGAGTCCAAAAAGGTTTTGCCTGATTAGAATGCTGGTCGAATTTAACAGGTTGAAATGAAATAGAGATAAACGCATTTTAACAGCTATCATTTGTAAAAGGTTTAGATTTTATTTATTTGTCTCCAGAAGGCAAAACTAGAAGCAACAGGTAGAAATTGAAGAGTCAGATTTCTTCTTGATATATTGAAAAGTCATTAGACCTGCATGAAAATTGAACAAACTGTCTTGAGAAGTGCTAGATTCTATTGAAGAATTCAACTGGAGGCCAGCTATCTTATCAGGGAAGTCAGAAAGGACCTTCCTTTTCTCTGATGGAATAGATAACTACAAATGTATGCCTCAGACTTTTGGATCACATGAATAAGAAGATGGCCAACTAGACATTTCCCCCCATCTTTCAAAACTCTCTGTAACAGAAATTATGCACCAAAGATGAACAACTTCAGCTATCTCTCTGGCCTAGGAGACCATGAATCTGAAAGAAGGTTTAAAAAAAACCTCAGGAACTGCCACTCATTGACCCTGCATTCACTCATCAACCCCGCCCCCCATCTCCCATGCTACTGGCGGCAAGGTCACATTAGCAAACCCAAGGACATGACACAGACAACAAAGCTCATCCCTACACCACAGTCCCTCATCAGACTCTCCAGCACCATGGAGACCCCAGATCCAGGCTATAGAAGTTTGCTTAGGTCTTGACAGCCAGCTTGACCATACTCCTTCAGTATCAAGAGCCTTTGGGGGACTATAATCAGGAAGCACCAGTGCTGCAAAGCTCTGAACTGCCAATGTTGGGGAAATCAGGCTCTGAATTGCTGGTGCCAGGCCAGAGAACTAACGTATAGAAAGAGTTGGTCAGTTCACCAGGTTTAGGACAATCTGCATGTGGGGAGCTGTACAGGCCTGCACCAAGCCTGGGGGAAGAGCACAGCATGTAACCGGAACCAACTTTGACCATGCAAAAGTCATTTGGGGCAGAGACCTAGGCTGGTCAACCATGAATTGCTCAGTGTGGGAAGACACTAAGACACTTTGCAGTCTAGGTCCTCCCTCCCCACCCTGAACAAAAAAAAAATCAGAGGGGAAGGGTCAGGAAATGAGTGATAAGGAAAACAAGGGAGGGAAAAAGACTGAAAATACAAAAGATTTCAGGAAAAAGAAAACAAAAGACCTTGAACACAAACAAACAAATCAACAAGAAAAACACTAACATAAGGAAATACGGCCTCAAGATCTAATAAATGAGTTCAGGCATCTCTGAACAAATACGGCAAAATAGAGGGAAATGATCCAATAGTTGATGAGACAGAGGACCCTGTGGAATTTAAGGAAGATATGGAACCACAACACACTGTCTCTGAGTGGTTTAAAAGATAAATGAGAATTATGAGAGCAGAATGTATGTTCTATGCAGGAAAAAAGAAAGAAAGAAAAGAAAAGAAAAAAAGAGCAAAATAGAAAAAATTGAATCTGCTGCAATGGAAAGCCTCACAAAAGAAACAAAAGAGAGAACAACAGTTTGGTAATGCAAACGCACAGAAGTGAAAGACAGAAGAAGGAAAGCAAAAAAAAGAAACATTAAAACAAAATATGCTCACTATACAAAACAAACAAACACATTGAACTCAAAAACAGGTTGTGTAAAGACAACCTAAGGATCATAGGTGTCCCATAAAAATATGACAGGACAAAAAACCATAACACCGTAATGAAAGAAGAGATGAGAACTACCCAGAACTTCCAAACACAGAAAATAAAATTCTAATTGAAGAACTTTACAGATCTCCTCCAGAAAAATCCTAAGGTCGCAAATTCCAAAGCACATTGTAATCTAAAATTTCCATTTAGGAACCAATTTTGCAAGCCATTAGAAAGAATTTCAAATACAAAGGAAAGGAATCCAAGACTATTCTGCACTCCCTGGAAAAAGGAGGAGGTAATGGAAAAATGTGTTCTGAAGAGTAATGAAACTCAGGATGCATATAGCCCAGGATGAGCTAGACTACAAATCTGAGCTTAACCATGAGGACAAAAGATGGCCACTCAATAATAAAGAAGAGTTTAAATTATTTTAAGAATGAAAACCAGAACTGGAGAGGTTATTTTTCTTCTTAAACACTCCAAACAACAGAAATGCAGGAGGAGTGAATAAATGTGATGAGAGAAAAAGCAACAGAGTGGCAACAGAAAGATCAGGAAGTAATTCTTTCTAAATGTACACAGGGAGAGAGGGGTGAAGGCAGAACTCTGGTAGAGGCAGCAGTGATGAGGTGGACAGGGGGCATTACGGACAGAACCTGGTAACACCCTGGCTACACGTGAGTGAAGGTCATAGAATGGGCTAGAATATCTAGGAGGACCCGTCCATCCATGAGATTTTGTAACTCTCTAATACCATCATTTTATGGAGACTAAAGCCGGCAGGTGAGATGGGTTCACCTGACGTAGGGCTGGAAGGGACTCCAGAGGCCATACCATCCAGCCTCCTCATTTTGCAATTGACAACACTGAGTCAGAGAGGTACAGTCACACAAAGTTGGTGTTCAAACTCAGGTCCTGGACCCTCTAATTTGGCTACTTTTCCTGCTGAGAGATAGAATAGGAATGGATAAAAAATGGATAAAAACAGATGAAGATTTCTGGCCTCAGACACTTACTAGCTTGACCCTGGGCAAGCCACTTAACTCCAATTGCTCCAAAAAACAGACATGAACATCGATTACAGTAATTCCACAGAGAAGTTTAACTGACACAAATTACATAACAGGAAACCAAAGCAACCTAAAAACTACCTTAATCAGCAAATACTTGCTTACTTGCCAAGTGAAGAGAAATGGAAGTAAAAGGCAATGATGATTTAGGAGATAAACTCATCTGTAAAATCTAAGTGAGAAATATGGTAGAAGAAATGTCTCATAAAACAGAGAAGAGCAGTGGAGGGGAAAACCAACTCATAGAAAGTTTGATAAGAGACCGAATAATGCATGTACATATCAAACTGGAGAGAAGGCAATGGACAAAAGGGGAAAGATACGCACAGATTTTTTTTTTAATGAATTCTTCCTTATTGAGGACTGTGGAGAACTCCCAACTGGACCCCAAGGTTTGTATGTTTTTAGTGGAGATGTACTTATAGAGGAGGCAGAAATAGCACTGTGGGGGACCAAGATGGAAAAAGCAGATGATCAGACCAAGCACACATAAGGGAAGTATGTGCTGGAGGCAACACAAATGTGAGGGCACTGAGGAATTGATTTTCAAGTTATCTGAAGTAGGAGGAGATACCAAAGTCATGGGGGGTGGGGAAATCTCTGATGTTATTACTATCAAAACTCATAACTAGGCGATTTTAACCAAACTCAGTTTGATTAAACTTCCAGGTTTTATTTCTAATTTTCTAGCTAGATGACATTTGAAATGAAAACAATCAACACACATTTAAGGTAGCCTTTATGTTGATTTTAGAATGGACCATGCATGATTTCACAGCTTGTATTCATTCCATGGTAGATTGCATCTCTCCTATTTCACAAAGGACTGAAAAACATAGCAGATGCAAGTTCACACTATGCTTATTGTTTGTTGATTATGTAAAAAAGTATTTCCTCTACCTTTCCAGAATTCTTACACCTTACACCCCCAGCCCTAATATTCTTCGATCCAATGGCATTGGCCTCCGTGCTCTTTCTCAAACAAGACACTTCATTCCCAACTGCAGGCATTTTCTCTGGCTATCTCCCGTACCTGAAATGGTCTCCCTTTTCATCTCTGCCTCCTGCTTTTCCTGACTTTCTTCAAGTCTCAACAAAAATCTTACCTTTTAGAAGAAGGCTTTCCCAAGGCCTCTTAATTCTAATGCCTTCCCTTTGTTGTTTATTTCCAATTTACCCTGTGTATAGCTAGTTGTACATAGTTGTAGTACATAGTACATAGTACATAGTACATAATACACAGTGCATGTTGCCTCCCCCATCAGACTGAATTCCTCAAGGGCAGGGACTGTCCTTTTGCCTTTCTTTGTAAACACAGCACTTATTAGAGGGCCTGGCACATAGTTGGTGCTTAATAAATGCTTATTGACTAATAGTAGAGTTTGCCACCTTAAAATGTTATCCTCCAACAAGGAATACATTAAATACTGTAAACATTAATACATTAAGGAATTAAAGAACACATTAAAACTGTACCATATGCTTGAGAGAAATAGCTGCAAAGATAACTTTGTTAGGCAACCCTCTGATAACATCAGAACAGACATGAAACAGGGAGATGTATGCTCTGGGAAGGAGCACCCCACTGTCAGGGAGGAGATCCCCAAGCACTCCAGTTCAAGTTGAAGAAGGATACCCTATAGATGACGAGATCCTCCAATAACTACTTTTTGATGATGACATTGTGCTGATTGCACCAAGCCCTGGAACCTTCTAAATGAGATTCGTAAACATCTAAAAGAATTTGGATTAATAATCCTTACAAGAAAAACCAAGTAGATGAAGAATGCCTGTGTTCTAGTCTCTGACATGAGATTGAATGAACACCATAGAGAGCTCATGCATAAGGATATATATTTTGGACAGACATTGAAATAGAGTTTGACTTATATCCACAATTGAACATGAAGAGGAGAGTAGCCAGATGACCGATGGGAAATTGCACATCCTTGAATGACCTCATATTTTTTCCCTAGAACAAAGACTCCCCTCTTTAATATCCATATTTTTCTGCTATTGGAAGGACATGGTGGATTTGACTCCAAAGTCAGAGAATATTGTGATGTGCAATCCTGCCATGATCTCACAGTGAATAATAATAGTCGTAGCTAGCATTCACATAACAAATTAAAGTTTGCAAAGCACTTTGACATGTAATACATGTGTTGTGAAAGAAATATCACATAATTCACACAACACCAACAACTGAAGGGGGATCATGGCAACTCTACCTAAACTTGCCGAACAATTGAAAGAGAACGATCCAAACTTTGCAAGGTTGTGTAGAAGTTTGAAAATACATCGAGAAGCAAGGCCATGCTATTGTGCACTCCACAACCTCAAAGCTTGAGCCTAAGCCATCCTCCACTTATTATTTTATTTTTTGTCCCCAAATGGCACCATATTCCTCAGAAGATCCCTAACCTTCCATTTCATGGAAGACAAGGTCTCAGCTCAAGCCAAAGCAGCCAACTTCCAATTCGGATGAAGATGATGATGATTCATGAGCTTCATGAGTGAGCACTTGTTCTGCATTGCCCTCCACTGGACCTCACCTTTACCTTCTCTTTCTCTCCCTACTCCTACCACCTCCACACTCACACACCTTCTTTGCTCCTTTTGATAAGCACTATTAACTGAACACTAAACACTGCCTTTTTTTCAGCAGTTTGCATTTTTAAAATGTTGTGTATTTGGATAGAATATTAAATAAGTGTTTCTTTTTACTGTTAGCTATTTACTAATAATACTATCATTCATTCACTATCTAAAATATTTTATGTGCAGTTAAGTAAAAGAAAGAAGTTGGGTAATTTAGTGATGTATATAGTACAAAGGTCTGTAGTTTTGTCATTATATGGAATTCTCTCCAACAGATAAGTCCTAGGGAGTTGAGTGAGACCCATACAGCTAGTGTCAGAGGTGAGAACTGAATCTAGTTCTTTTTTATTTTAAACCCAACACTCATTCCACTCCACCAGGATGCAACCATATAGGACAGTCATTAAATCCACCCCCCACCTCAAGGATGTACAATCCTTGAGGAAAGGGACTATTTTACTTCGCTTTGAATCCCAAGTGCCAAGAAAGCTTAGTGAGAGATCCAACTAAGCAAAGAAATTGCAAGGGTATCTGAGGATGAAACTGGGAGGACAAAAAAGCCTAAGAAAAGATGGAACCGATCTGCACATGTTTTTTCTTAATAAAAAAAGAATTATTTTTACCATCAAAGACAGGGGAGCCATTATCCTTGGGCTCTTAACACTGTGATCCTAGATGTGCTTATAGATATGGTGGAAATAACACTAAAGAAAACAAAGAACAGCAAAGCAACGGGGTTAGACCAGGAGTACGTGGAAGAATGGGGCATTCTGGTGCAACATAATTGTGAGAAAACCAAAGGATATATGCTTAAAGTATCTAAAATAGAGGAAAATACTACAATCATGAAAAATATTTTGGGTATTATTAATGCCAAAAATGGTGGTTGAAAGATCATCAATAACTAATAAACAATATACATACCAACAAGAGCCTATAACCCGTCTGTTCTGGACTCTCTCCCAGGGCCTTCTCCAGTGCTGAGCCCAGAGCAAAGGGCTACTTCTGGGGCCTCTCAGGACTTCTTCATCCCCCTTTCTCATTCTCTGAAATTATATTGGTGTATAATCTGTAATTGCACCTATTGTGGTCTGTTCATTGATTTTCATTATAGTCACTTTAAGCAAAAATGACCAGATTTTTTCTGTGAAATCGAATTTATTGTTGCCTTTGGGTACACACACACACACACACACACACACACACACACAGAGTTTCACTACAATAAAGGCAGCTAGGTGATTCAGTAGCTAAAGCCCCAGACCTGGAGTCAAAAGACCCGAGTTCAAATTTAGATTCAGACACTCACTAGCTTTGTGACCCAGACAAGTCACTTAACCTCTGTATGCCTCAGTTTCCTCAATTGTAAATTAGGGATCATAATGACACCTACTTTCCAGAGTTGAGGATACATTGAGATATTTGTAAAGTACTTTGCAAACCTTAAAGGGCTGTATAATGAGACTGGGGGTTGATTGGGTCGAGCACTCAGTAGAATAGTTACTAACCCTTATAACATATATGCATAATAAAGTACAACTAATTCCTGCATTGGCTATGTCCAACAGTTTTATCTCAGTTTGCACCCTGACTTTTATCAGTTCTGTGTCAGGAGATGGGCAGCTCATTTCATCACTAGTCCTTTGGAATTGTGTCTGGTCTTTGTATTGATCAGAGTATTTAAGTCCTCAAAGTTGACTGACTTTACAATGTTGCTATGGTAGAAATTGCTCTCCTGGTTCTGCTCACTTCACTCTGCATCAATTCATACAAGTTTTCCCAGGTTCTTCTGAAATTGTTCCTCTAACATTTTTTTACAGCACAATGGTATTCCATCGTATACCATTATCTGTTCATCCATTTTTTCAATTGATGGGCACCCCTTTAATTTATACTTCTTTGCTGCCACAAAAGGGGCTGCAATAAATATATTTTTGAACATGATTCCTTTTCCTGGTCACATTATTTGCTTGCCAATTGAATAATATGTCCTGCAATCTTTTGCTTAATCACCAATGAAAAAAGAGGAACCATCAAAAAAACAGAGGTATTTGAGGCATTCCTTCCCTCCAAAAGGAAGAGGTAGATAGATTATTCAATTGTCAAACACCTCAAACAACATAAGCATTAGAAAAGTAAACAAACCTAATCATAAAAATGAAAATAATGAAGTCAATTATCTTATGTTTGTAGATTATTGTTTTTTCAAGAGTTGATGTGTGGTGTAAAAGAAACTATAATACTAATCACTATATGTTATGTCTACTTTGTTTTTATTACCACATGATTGTTGAGTACCACGTTGCAATGGGAAGTCAGATACATTGGCATGAACCCGATATTGAGGGTCAGATGACCAGGTTGTGGCTTGATCACTTGTTACTTACACGGGCAAGTCACTTCACATCTCTGAATCTGTCTTTTCATTTTTGAACTAGGCTTTCCTCTTCCAGCTCTCAATACAAAGCTATGATCTTATGAAGCACTCCCAATATGTATATTTAGGGGGAAGGGGGCAGACCTATGAATTCACCAATGTAGGCAACTCCTAGTGGGGGAACTCTCTCCATCACTGCAGATTGCCTGTAAGTATAGTCTTAGAGAATCACCTGGGGACTTGCCCGTGGTCATACAACTGGAATGTATCAGAGGTTGGGCTCAAGCCCACAGATTCCTAATTCCAAGGCCACTCTTCTATGCAACACTGCTGCTTAATTATTAAACTTATTCATCGTTCATCAAATATTCCCAGTGATTCATTTCAGAGGTTTAATTCATCTAAATACAGAATGCCAGAATCTTGAAGAACCTGCAATTAAAAGTCTTTTCAAGCTCCCATAGTTTAATTGTACAGAGTAGATATTAGTAATTATGTCAGGGGGACATCCAAGAAATATTCCAACTTCGATCAGATTACGTCCATTGTGAAATTATATGACAAATATAAAGGGGTAACAGTATGAAAAGGGAAAGCAATAGTGAAAGACATCACAACTTGTCAATGCATTGAGTGATCTTGACTTCAGAGGACTAAGGGTGAAACATACACCTCCCTTCTTTTTAGCAGAGAGGTGGTGGATGCTGGGAGCTCAATGAGGTACACAGATATGGCCAATATGTTCGGTTTGTTTGTTTGTTTTGTTTAAACATGCTTCTTTGTTACAAGAGAGGGTTCTGCTGGGGGTCCTTTCCCCATTGGAGTCATTGGGCAATGACCAGGATATGTAAGAAATCAATAACATATTTATTATTTTAGAAATCTTTCATTTTTTTCCAATTACATGTAAAATTTTTTAACATTCATTTTTTTAAAACCTCAAGTTCCAAATTCTCTCTCCACCTTAACATTGAGAAGGCAAGCAATAAGAAATTAATAAAATATTTATTAAAAAATGAAAGGTACAGAAAATATAAAGCTTAAAAATATAAAATTCTGTTTCCAAAACATTGCTAGAGTTTGCTCAGATTACCAAGAGATGTTTTTTATGAAGTCCTCAGAAATAGCAGAGTGTAATCAATAGAGTACTGGATTTGGACCCAGGGGACCTGTGTTCAAATTCTTACTCTGGTACTTAGCTTTTTCACTCTGTGCATATGCCTTAATCTCTCTGAATCTCAATTCCCTTATCTGCAAAATGGTGATAACCATGCTTACAGTGCCCACCTCACGAAGTTCTGTTATGAAGCCTCTGTTGGGTACACTTTGATGCACATTGGTGTGCATTTTTACTGCACCAAAACCCCAAAGAATTTCTTGCTTTAACTCCTCTATTCCATTTGAATTTTTATCATTTCTAGAAACAAATACGAATGTTTTGAGTTCAGGAAGGAAAGAAGAAGTTGTCACAAAAAAGTGGAAAGGCAAAGAGAAGAAGAAAAAGAAGAAAAAGAAAATTCCCAAAGAAAGTGATGATATGGATGAGTCCTGGGAAGAAGAAGTAGAGAACCTGGTAGCCTGGACCAACGAACTCAACACGACTACATTAGAAGACTGAGCTTCACACATATGGGGAAGAAAGAACTCCCTTCTGCCTTCCCCAGGGTCAGCGCACTTTGTGGAGCCTGCTGCATCCGCCGGTTCCGGTCTTTCTGAAATCTTCTCATCCTGCTGAGCAGCAGAATTAAAATATAGATGAAACTCATTGGAGACACACAACTGAATAGCAATTTGCTTCAGTGTTTTGTACTAAGAGTTGTTGAGAAATAGAACTGTCACTGGTACTGTTTTTGTCCAGGGCACTGGGTTCAAAATGCAGGCTCGTTTAACTGGGGGCATGAAGAGAGCCAGGGACACCACCCCAATGGTGGGAGATGAAAAGCCCTGTGGATACCTAGAGAAATGGGACCTGTTGCAAGGTGGGCAACGAGAAGAACACGTTAACGGATGAGTCCAGCTAACTAGATGCTAAGCTCTGTTATTTCTATGCTACTAAAACGTATTGCAATTTAGCGGAAGGGTGGTGGGGCAAACGTGGTGGGGGCGTTCCAGTTTGAGACTATGGGCCAACATGAGAAAGTGGGGCATCTGAGGAGAGAGACTGTAGGAGGTGGAAGAGGATTACAGAGAGGAAAGTGGGAGGGCGCTCAAGACGGATTTTATTTTGTTAAAGTTTGACCTGAAGTCCATCCTCATGGAAAGGAAGAGAAAATTCTCTTCTTCCTCCTTTCTATGCAACATTCTCTCAGCTCCTACTCCTGGGATCCAGAGATAAGGTTAATATGTGAAAACTATAACTGCGGTTCTGCTACGGGGACCCTAGCCCACGTTAGAAATATCATTCCCATGGGAAAATGCATTTCAAGTTCCAAATGACTAACTTTCGGACTGCTTTGGATAGCACAGCCCTACAGGATGGCAGACTATTTGTTCTCAATTCACTTCAATTTCAGTTCAAATGGGAGAAGAGAAATGAATTCCTATAAATCATAAGATGAGAAAAGCAAAGTAGCCTTAATGTACTGCAATGATCAGAGTCGCCTCTATTCCACATTTCCAAATACGAGTCCATGATCCAGTGTTTAAACTTATTGTGCCAATTATTTCTAGGGTAAACAATACAAATATAGTTTTATGTCAAGAAGGACCAATGACATCATCTGCCATTGCGTCAATTGTATGGTCTAACTACAGAAAGGAATGTCAGTGGATTTAGCACAGTCATGAGAAGAGGGCATTTTATTTGTCTCTGATGGTATCAGATAGTGCTCTTTTTGTACTTAGGATCTCTCATCTGTCATCCATCTACTGGAGTATTCAGTTTGGAGGTTGTCTTTAATCTGATTTCAACTTTTCATTCACATTCTTGGGGTCCCCATGTATATTGGCTCCTGGTTCTGCTCCACTCTATATCACCTCATGTTATTATTCCTATGCTCTCTTGCCTTTCCTTCTTTCCTTCCTCTGCCCTTCTTCCTTTCCTTCCTCCCTCTCTCCTGCCTTCTTTCCTACTGTTTCACTATAGTGAATTCTCAGTGCAAAAACTACCAATGCAGATGCACTTTCCTGCCATTGGTACTCTTGAGAGGTCTGCTGCATAAGGATACTGAGAGGTCAAATTACTTGCCTAGGGTCACACAGTAAGTGTCCAAGTTCAGATTTAAATCCATATCTCCCTGACACCAAGACCAGCATCCTACCAGATCACCTCACTTTGTTCATCATTCATAAAGGTGCATTCTCCAATACACAGACCATGATTCGTTCAGCCCCTTCCCCAATCGAACAACACTTACTTTGTTTCTAATTTTTTGCTATCACAAAATTGATTGGAAAATGCTAGTAGACGTGAGGGCTTCTGTCCTTAAAACCCTTGGGGGCATGTGGCAAGCAGAAGGCTCTCTGGATCAAGGGCGTGAAGAGTTTGGTAAAGAAGTATTTGAGATGTGTCTCCTCCACTAATATCAAGGCTATCTTGGTAAAGCGAAAGGGAGAACTGAATCAGTTTCCAGGTCATTGGCCAGTGGAATGGAAGGGCTAGGTTTGAGAGAAAGCCCAGGTGCAAAGACAGATCGCACCTGCACTTGATTTCATCACTTCGCCTTGGGCCAGCTGACTCCTCTGCTCTTTGGAGGGGAATTGAGATGAGTCAGATTTACACCCACTGCTGTACCAGGAATGTCCCACACTAGGCTGGAGCAGCCATCAGTAAGCATGACGAGATTTCAGAGCGAAAGCTGGAACGGGTCTCAGAGGCCACCAGTTCCAACTCCCTCCTTTTACAGATGAAGAAACTGAGGCCAGGTTAAGTGACTTTCCCTAGTCACATGGCTTCAGCCATGGGATTTAAACTGAGATCCTTAACTACAGTCAGGACCCTTACCTCTGCACCACACTGCCCCCCACTAATCCCATCCAGTCTAGTAAACAGTAAGCACCTATAGACATGGCCGGGCACTGTAATAATCACAGGGGATACAATTAATAAAAAAGAAAAATAGTCCCTGCCCTCGAGGAGCTTACAGTCTAAAGAATGCAAGAAAGCAGGGCAGGGGACATCTTGCTCTGTGGAGTTGGAACAGGCGGGGCAGCAGATGTGGAGTAGAGCCATCTGAGAGGTCAGTCTCTGCCCTCCATAAAGCACGGCATTGGGTGGCGTTTGGTGCCCTACCTTCAGCCCTCCAGTCAGAGCGGGGAGGAGGCTGAGGCTTGAGCTGCAGCCTGGTGGTGCTTAGAAGTGATGAGGGATCCCGGGAGGAGCATCTTGGTCAGCAGAGCAGAAAAAGTGGGCAGGGCAGCAGATGCCGGGTGGAGTCCTGTTCTACCCAGCACTGCTGAGCGGAATGTAAATACAGGCAAGCTTGATTCCTAGCCTCCATTCTCAAAGTGGGGGAGGGGGCCAAAGAAGGTGGAGTGGGGCAAAAGCCAGGCAACCTATAGACCTGTTAAGCATGGTAACATTATTGAATTCTGCTAACATTTTTCTGCACTTGTGACTAAGGCATCCAGGCTATCTGGTTTTTCGGGGGGAACTCCCACAAATGAGTTATTTTCTCAGAACAAAACCAACCTTCAGAGTGGATGCAGATGAGCCAGGGAATCCCAGATTTAGAGCTAGGGGGAGTCTTAAAGATAATTTAGTTCAATCCCCTCATTTTACACAGAAGGAAACTGAAAAGTGGCTTTCAGGCAGGGAATAAATAGAACCCTCAGCCCCCAGATTTCCTGCTCAGCTTCCGAGAAGTGCTGTGCATCACTGCTCCTGGAGTCCAGAGGCCTGCATTCAGATTTCAGCTCTGCCACTGGCTGGCTGTGTCCTCTTCAGCAAATCACCCAGCTCTTGGGGCATCAACTTCTGAGTGAGAGAGATGGGGGGGGGGCTGGACTCCAGGGCTTCTATGGCCCTTCTTGCTCTCAATCTATAAGGCAAGAAATGTTCTTTCTCGTTAGTTGACAAACCACAAAATTGAAACAAAAATGGTAACTTTATGATTATACAGCTATGTGAGCTCATAGGGTCCAAAACAATTCCCGTGTTAGGGTTCCAAAATGGAACTCAACCACTCTGTTCTCCCAGACTCCTCTGTGGGGCTCACTCTTATGCGTCTGAGCATTCCTTCTCACTTTCCTTTGCTGCATCATCATCCACGGCCCACTCTCTCTCTGCATGGGTTCTTCCTCAGGTTCTTTCCCCTCCCCTTCCCTTTCCTGGGAAGTCACTGAGATGATACAACTTGCAGAGGAGTCCGTGGTCTCCAAGGCAAGTCTCCTTGATTCACAATCCCCTCCCCTCCCTTTACCTCTCTCCCCTCCCCTCCCCTCTCCTGTCTTCCTGTCTCCTAGTGATCTCATTAACTCCATGATCATCTCCCTCTGATCTATCTATCTTGCCTACACTTCTCTCTTGACCTTCAATCCTGCATCACCAGAGCACCCTCTGGTCATTTCTTACCCGAGGGTCTCATGGGAATCAAGAACTCACTGTGCCCAAAACTCTTGTGCCCAAGATGTCATCCTACTTGCCCCCCTTTCCCTTGCCCCAGGACCCTGCCCACCCAATCTCTCCTGCTCGCTTCTCTATTTCTGTCAAGGGCACCACCACCCCTCCCATCACTCACGTATGCCAACCTGGACTCCTCCTAGGCTCTTTCCTCACCCACGTCTAATCAGTTGGTTCGGTCTCCACAACATTTCTGGTCTCTTTTCTTTACTCACAGCCGCCCCTGCTAGCTCAGGGTTCTGTTGCCTCCATTCTATCGTGCCTTGCTCCCTCTGCCCCCTCCTTTCTCCTCTCCATCCTCTGACCCATTGGTACCCACAACTGACAAGCTGATAGTCCTGAAACCCCAGGCACTGCCCTGCTCAGGAAGTGACTCCCTGTCCCCTCTCTACCTTCTCTGCCTGGCATTTCCAGCCTTCCCTAGTCTGGCTTCGGTCACACCGCAGCCCATTGTGCACTCTAGGCTCCAGCCAGACCGGCTGCCGGACGCGCCTCCCTTCTTCCAGCCTCTGGTCTCCCTCTCACTTCGACCTCACAGAATCCCGAGCTCCCTTACCTGTCCAACTGAGAGCGGCATGCGTCTCATCATCAGGCTCAGACGACATAATGAACGGAGCTTGAAACCAACCAAGTATGTACCAAGTGCTTACTGTGGCGCTGTGCTAAATGCTGGAGATTCGAAGAAAAAGCAAAAGCAGCTTTTGACCGCGAAGAGCGGGCATTTTGATGGCGTATTTACACGTCGGCTGTTTCTAAAAACTATTCCAGAGCCTGGTGCGGCTCACTCTTCTTTGGGCTTTAATTGCGTTGCGTCTCTCCCATTCTTCTTCGGGCTCTGCCCCTGCCGCTCTGTACTTCTTTCTCCACCATGCTCCAGCAGCCTTCTTACCCTGGGGGATCACTCTGTCCCTGGGGCCCCCTAATCTGATTGGTCAGTTCCATCGTGAGTCGAGGACATTTGCCTTGGAGACCCCCGGCTCTTCTGCGAGGTCTATGTCAGGGCCCTTGGAATTCTCTAAGGCAACGCATTCTTCACTCGAGGTCTGTGGGTTTGTTTTTAATAGATTTCAATAGTTGTATTTCATTGTAATTGTTTTTTTCCTTTTTTTTTTCTTCCCCTGGTCTCAGGCTGCTCTCAGCACACTCTTGCAATCCTGTGCATTTGATCTTATGCATTTAAAAACGTTCTGGGAAGGGGTTCCATTGGCTTCCCCAGCCTGCCAAAGTGTCTAGGACACAAAAGGGATTAAGCAGTCTTTCTGCAAGACCATCAGGTGAGCGGCTGTGGGTCAGATTTGATAGAGGAAATTTCCCCACCAGAAGTTTCCCACACCCATGAAATCACAGGTCCAGTCACAAATGAAAACAGACAAGTAAAACGACAATAAAATAAAATCTCTTTAGCAGCTAACGTCCTCTAGATGGCGCTCTTTCGTTATGTAAAAGGCACTAACACCTTTCACCACGTAGCGGTAAGGTTGGCCAGGCACCCAAGCCACGCTCCTCTTTTTATTGGCCCACCGTGGCTCTGTAACTTTTTATATGAGCCAGGGCACTTTTCCTTCGCCAGAAAGATGTTTATTCAGCACTAGCAAAGGTTTACTCCCAAGGAAGGGTCCGATGGTTTGCCAATTATGCCTGTTGATAAAAATCAAAGGCTTGGGAAAAACTGGAGGGGTCAACTAGTCCAGACCACTGCCTCCGGGCAGGACCACACAGGCACCAGCCATGGAGACAGGAGATGCTAGCCTCTTTTTTTGTTTTAAAGACTTCCAGACATCAGTGTAAATACCAAGAAAGCAGCCCTTAATTTAGACCAGGGATTGCTTTATGCATCTTAGGAGCTAAATTCACCTCCCTTCCTTCCCCTGGGGGGGTAGGAGGAGACAGAGTCTTCCCAGCCTTCTCTCTCCCATAAACAGCCTCTTATTTCCCCATCTGGGCTGGTATTCAAAGAGAGCAGGACCTAGAGACAAAGGGAACAAGCACAGACCCTTCCTCACTATTACAGATCAGTTTAATTCAAATTTAGAAAAGGGAGAAATCAAAATGTTATTCTTCCAGGCTTCAGCATGCCCCTCCCCCAGCTTTCTAGCTTCCCTTAATGGGTTGCCTTCCCTCGTTTCAATCATAAGCTCCCAGCTCCCCTTAAAGTGTTGTCTTCCCGCCCCTTCCCCCATTAGAAGCAAGCTCTTTAAAGGTATGGACCGTCTGGCTTCTGATTGTATCCCCAGTGCCTGGTGCACAAAAAAAAAAAAAAAAAAAAAAAAAAAAAACCCTTGATAAATTTTGTCTCTGTCTCTGTCTCTGTCTCTGTCTCTGTCTCTGTCTCTCTCCAATGTCCATGGGCCAGTAGGTGTATTTTCTGCCAACTGACAGAGACCACTACCCATCTCTGTTTGCCCCTCCCATGCAACTCTTGTCCATGGCTTTTCATAAATGTTTTTTTTTGAGTCATGGGGTTATACATTTAGACCTATATGAGGCTTGGGGGCCATTGAGCCCAACCTGCCCATTTTGGGTTTGTGACTCGACCAGAGCCCCACACCAAGTTAAATACTGGAGCCAGAGTTCAAATCCTGCTCTTTCCAACTCCAAATCCAACTCACTCTGTCCACTGCACCATGATGCTTCTCACAGCTTTTGGAGTCCCTGCACTCACACATGCATTTGGAGGGGGTTAAGGAGTCCATGATGAGAGAGGCTGAATAACCATGTTTTAACCCAATACCAATTCTCCAAACCTTTTACGGCTCCATACGGAAAGAGAAAGCACCTGGGAGTGTTGGAACAGGCCGTAATTGAAGAGCAGAATCTCAAGGCCAAGGATCTTAGAGGTCACGCACTTCTGTGCTTACTCTAGGAATCTGCACGGGAAGGCCTTTTGGGTGTGGCTGAAGGATGCAGAGGTGGAGGTCCTCTGGAGCTTCAGGAATTGTGTGTTCAGAATTGCAGAGGCAGCATTTTGTCATCTCTGAGGTCCCTTATAGCTCTATGCTGGAGAAAGATGATTGAATCTCAGCTCTACTGTTTACTTACAGGACAGCTAGGTGGCGCCATAGAGCACGGAGCGCTGGGCCTAGTGTCAGGATGACTCATCTTCCTGAGTTCAAATCTGGCCTCAGACACTTACTGGCTTCATAACCCTGGGCACGCCACTTAACCCTGTTTACCTCAGTTTGCACATCTGCAAAATGAACCAGAGAAGGAAATGGCAAACCACTCTAGTATCTTCGCCAAGAAAACCCCCAATGGAGTCATGAACAATTGGTCGTGACTAAAAGGACTGAACACGTGAGCTGTTTACTACCCAACGTAACCCTAGGCAAGTAACTTCCCTTCCCTGGGCCTCACTTTCCTTATCTGTCAAAAAAAAAAGCTGGCATTTAAATAGAGCTTTAAGGTATCTCATGGGGTCCTCACAAAACTTCTCCTCATTGGCATGGGTACAATCATTGCCCCTCCATTTTGCAGGTATAGAAACAGGCTCAGAGAGAGTTAGTTGTCCTCTTTCTTCCAACGATTACGTGTCTGAGGTGAAGTTTGAAACCAGGTCTTCTAGACTCCAAGGGCAGGGTTCTATTTATCGCGGGACACCTCCATCGAGGACCAGATGACCTGGATGGAAGCGGTATTCCAGGACTCCTCATCGGTGTGCTTTCCGGGTCCCCCTTGCCAAGGGCGCCCGAGGCCTATCTGTGGGCAGGTCCCTGAAGGTGCTGATGTGGCAGCTACCCACACGCTACTCCTCTGCCTTGTGTTCTCAGAACACTGTTTGCGATGGAAATGCTTTTTATGGGGATCCAGCAGGAAAGGATTCAAACCAGAGAATTACTGGAAATGTGCAAAGGCTGGCTGGCTGACCACTAAGCTGGGGAAGAGCCTGGATCTGGCCCCTGTTGGCACGTCCAGGGTTGGGCTCTTCCTCTGCAGCTGCTCAGAGAACGACTTGCTGTTCCATAGCTCTTCCCAATCCTTCTGGCTCTAAATCTTAGAGTTCGACATTAGATGTAAGGAAAGAGAAAACGTACGCGTCCCCGGGGCACTGCCTGGTTAGCTCTGAGTCTATTCAGCAGAAACACTTTCCTTTCAGTAGAATATACACATGCTATTTGGAGTCCTGCCTAATGCCACACATTTTTGGTATGTGCCATCTTTTAAAATATATGTTGACATTCCGTGAGGCTAAGTGGATAGAGCGCTGCACTTGGAGTCAGGAAGAGCTGAGTTAGAATCTTACATCAGATGCTTGACAGCCTTGTGAGTCACTTAACAGCTTCTCTATGCCTCAGTTTCCTCCTCTGTAAAATGAAGGAATAGAACTCAAGGGTCTCTGAAGTCCCCTCTAAATCTATGATCAGAAGAACCTATGGCCTATATTGACTTATTTTGGCCAAAAAACAAAAAGTTTCCTAAGTAATGAGGCGCTACCACCACCAAATAAACAAGCAAATAAAGGAGGCAAATTATTTTGCAAGGGAAAGGAGCAGGAATCTAAAATATTTCCATTTGGATAAGGTTTAGACATCCTATTTGACCAGCAAAGTTCATTTTTGGCCACCTCTACTAGGTGGATTCCAGAAGTTGCAACCCAATGGGTCCCCTTGGTTTCATTTGGTCGTTGCTATAAATTAGATCCACACTCCCAGGACTGGAGGTCAAAGATGTAACTAGCAATTTGGAGGCCTGGGACAAGCACCAGAAAATATACTCAAAGCAAGACACACAGGAAGTGCCCTCAAACCAAATTTTAAAGAAAAATCCAGTTTTCAGTCAAGTAAATTCAGAATGGAAGGGCAGTGGGGAACAGGGTGGCAGTGGCCAGAGAGGCCTTGGAGAGAGACCTAGGGGCACAAGACCCTCAAGGGAAACACTTCCTGGGACCCAATTCCAGGATGATCACCCCCATGAGCTGAGATCCAGGACAAGAGGAGGACCCTTTTTGGAAGGCTTCCCCCAAGGGAGGGAACAGGGAGGCCTGGGAATGGGAGGTGCTGTTGCTGTGTGTGTGGGGCGGGGGTACAAAGGGTGGAAGCTGCGCTCTGCTTAATCAATCAACATATTTCTTTGGCACCAACCATCTTCCAGACACTGCTAGAAACAGATGCTGGGGAGACAGAGAACAGGTAAATGATCCCCACTTTCCAGGAATTTCCATTCTCTCAGGGGAGATAGCCCTTCATCTGAACTATTCTTACAGCCTGAAGGAGTACAAGTGTTCTTGGTGCCCCTTAAATTTGGGCCAAGCCCCAGCTACCCCGCCCTCTGTTGGAAGATGCCTTTTGCCAAGTCATCTCAGTGTTTGAGGGACCGGCTCCTAGGCTTTACAACGTAGACAAACTGAAGAGAGCCCATGTGACCCACTGATTCTGGAGTCAGAGCCTTGGACTTGAACAACTGTGTTCAGACTGGCTACTTGTGTGACATAGGGCATCCCCTTACTTCAGCTGGGGCCTCAGTTTCCTCATCTGTAAAGTGAGGAAGTTGGACTGGAACATTTCTGAGGTCTCTTCTAGCTCTCAACTGATGACTCTGGATTCCAGTCCGAGAGGGAAAAGCATGCAAGTGGTGGCCACGTCATGGAGGAGAACCAGGTGACAAGAAGTCAGATCAGAGGGGAGTGATTTAGCAGAGCTTCAGGAACCATTCCTAAGCCGTTAATAGTTACTCACCCCAAAATCCCAGCATGCAAAGTCTCCAGCCTCCTGTTATCTCGGTGGTGAAGAAATTAAGCAATTATGTAGATAAAAGTCTATCTTTGAAGACATTTCTGCTCAACCCTGAATTATAAGGTAACAGATGAATTGTCTCCTCTGATGACCAAAGCTGCTGCACATTCCCACTGTTTTTAGAGTCTTGCCTTGTAGATTCTCAGAGCAGGTAGAGGCCTTGAAGGCCAGTCAGTCCAAGCCTGGAGGGAAGCAGGCAGACCTGCTTGAATACCTTCAGTTGACCTAGAACTCATTTTATTTTTAAATAAGATCTCGATCCCTTTATGTCTGCAGTCATGGCTCATTCATGATAGCAGCAGAACCAAATAATAGCTCGACTTAGCATAGGCATGTGGAAGATTTTAATAAACAATCCATAACAAGGGTGTGGCACGTTTTGTATTTACTTCTATGTAAACATGTTGTTTCTTATGTATGTTTTAACATATATATACACCATATGTATATGTGTGAATATATTGAAACCAAGCATAGCATCTAACATCTAATAGGTGTCATAGCCATTTGTTGAAAGGAATGAATGAACGAAATTAAATTAAATTGGAAATACAATCAATCACCATTTATTAAACGACTACTCTGTGCCAGAGACTGAGATAATGACTGAAGAAACAAAGACAAAAATGAAACAGAACCTGCCCTCAATGAGCTTACATTCTATAAGGAGAGAATGCATGTATACATAAAAGTACATACAACACACATGTGTGTACATGTATGTATATATGTGTGTGTATCATACAAGTTAGTTGGGGGTGCACTGAGAGCATCAGGAGAGGCTTCTTTTAGGAGGTGGTATTTGAGTTGAACTTTGAAGGAAGGTAGGGATTTGAAAAGATGGAGGTATAGACATTATAGGCATTGGGAATGGCTTATATAAGGAATTGAGACAGAATTCGGAAAACCGTTTGTGAGGAGCGGCAAGAAGTCAGTTTTTCCATGAGGGAGTGGAATGTGGAAAATGCTTGGGAAGGTGGGTGAAGTGAGATTTTGAAGAGCTTCAAATACCCCTCACAGAAGCTTCTATTTACTCCTAGAAGCAAGAGGGAGTCACTGGAGCTTATTGCGGAGGCAGGAAGATTCATCTTCCAGATACTTCCTAGCTGTATGACCCTGGGCAAGTTACTTAACCCTGTTTGCCTCAGTTGCCCCATCTATAAAATAAGCTGGAGAAAGAAAGGGCAAACCAGTCCAGCATCTTTGCCAAGAACACCTCAAACGGGGTCACAAAGAGTCAGACATAACTGAAAATGACTAAACAACAATTTCAATACATATCATTTATTACGTTTATGTTATCTTACATATAATATAGACTATAGTACAATATATTATTTATTATATATTATGTATTACACCCATATACATGTATGTTTGTGTATATGTATATATGCATATATATGTGTGTGTGTATACATATATATGCAGAGAAAGAGAGAGAAAAAATGAGGAGTTAGTGATGATTCCAGATTGAGAAGATGAGTGCCTGAAAGGATAGAAGTATCCTTGACAAAAACAGGAAAATTCAGAAGAGGATTATTTTTTTAATCAAGTCAGGATTTGCATCTTTGTGATTTAGATCAACAATTTCTAGTATTTAATTTAATTCAAATATTTATTAAGTGCCTACTGGGGGCAATGTGCTGATGCCTAGTAGAATGAATCTGGTGCCTTTTCCAAAGGACAACTCTTCCCAGAAGTTGAGATAGTAATTATGCTGACAGCTTCCCTGCCCCCATCACTCACAAATCTTCTGTTTTCCAATAAAATGTCCCTGTTTTGAATTCAACAGCTCCTCCATGGATAATCTTCCAGTGTCCATTCATTACCCCACTCTTGGGGATGCACCAACTTGTCTACTTCTAAAACTGGACACACACAACCGGACACAACCTTCTAAATGGGGTCTAAGAAGTTCCAAGGACAAAGGATTTATTCTACCCTCCCCCATTTTCGACATTATAGGGATAGGGATGGGACCTGTGATTTCACTGGCCCAGGGAACTTCCAGGTGAGGAAATTCCATCTATCAATGCACAGTGTCGCCTCCTCTGGAACTTCATCTAGAAAGTCGCCTAGAGCGCTGAGAGCTTATGTGACTCGTCCAATGTCAATATGTGACATGAGTGACGCCATAACCCAGGTCTTCCTGGCTATTTCTCTCGCCACCACACAGTGCCGCCTCGTGCACTTGCATACGCCTATTTATTGTCTACTAAGCAGCATTAACATTTATTAACGCAGCCAGACACAAAGTCTTTTCAGTGGCCACATCATACTCCTAATTCATATTGATTTTAAAGCCTGCTAAAACCCTCAAGTCTCTTCTTTCACATGAGATGCTGTCTAGATGTGTCTTCCTTATCCTGAAATTATTCAATTGATTTTTTGAACCTAAATGCATCACCTCACATTTTATCTTTGAGGACATCTGCGCTCTGTAGAAACAGCTCACGTCCCAGATCTTCTGGGATTCCAGTCCTATCATTTAGCACATCAAATGCCCTTTCCAGCTTTGCGGCATGAGCCAATTTGATGTCCATGTGTCTTAGCATTTTATCCAAGCTATTAATAAAACTGTTGAAAAGAACCAAGGACAGAGCCCTGTAGCACTTCAGAGCTGGACGACGCTGGAGCCAAGATGGTCCCTCATGTGCTGTCAATTAACATGCTTTGTTGCTGGTCATTCATGCGCTTCTGAATTCAGCAGCTGTGGCTGAAGGCAGTATACAGTCCTATTTTTTCTTCCCTAAAAGGATAACGTGAGAGAACTTGTAAAAAGCCTTTAGATACACATTATTGTGCTGGTCTATCCCTCAATCGAACCTGCCCGAAAAGAAAACAAGTTTAGTTAGGCACAATTTGTGGAATCACAGAATATCAAAGTTGTAAAGGACCTCAGAGGCTGTCTACAGCAACCCAGCCCTGCAAACGAATCCTCTTGCAACCTATCTGGCAGCCTTTGCATAAAGACCTCTAATGAAGGAAGGGGCATGACCACCTCCCAAGGCAGCCCATTCCACTTTGGAATAGCACTATTCATTGGTAAGTTTGTCCTTATCACTAGGCTAGATATGCCTCCTTGAAGCTTCTACCCATCGTTCCAAGTTCTCTGCATCTCTTCTGGCCAAGGGATATTCTCCTATTCTTATATTCCTGTTGCAAGACTCATTTCATTAGCTCTCAGTGATTTCTTTGGCTTCTGATTTACCTCCTCAAGACAAAATCCCCAGGAGGCTTTACTAATTATCTATACTAAAGACGTCGACACGTAGGGATCTGACACCAGAGACTGTGCCTCTTGCTGTCCTGTCAGTTGTTTCTTTTTGTGAATTAAGGGGAAATTCTACTCTTGATCTTCTTCTGTGTCATATCTACTGGGCTTTCACTTACATCTGGACATTTGCCTATTTGCCCCACCCTTTTGGACTTCACCTAACCCAAACCGATGATTTCATTTCTTACTGGCAAAATCTGCAAATGCTTTATATTTCAGAGAGTACTGAGGCTTCCTCCCTTCTTGAATTGAAGGCTTTAGTGGGTTTTTTAAACAATAAGATTAACTCTGAGCTAAGACTGAGCGTAAAGGTTTTGTGTAAGAGTAGTTGCAGGCTAGCTGAAGGAACCAATTTATCTTAAAGGGTTTGCCTGAGTGTGTTCATTTTGTCAAGGATAAACACTTGGACAGAATCCTGAAGAGTGAATCCAGTCTTTCCCCATGCCTAAATTGAATTGAACAGCTTGGAATGAATGGAGATGATGTGTTCCTGTTTGGATCAAACTTTTGCCTCTTGTCTCAATTTGCTGAAGGAAAAAAAAAATACTATTAACACCAAACACTGGGGACTCAGAAAAAAAAAACCCATTCAGTTTTTATTTAAAAAAAAAAAGTACTTTCTAAAATCTCTTTCTTTAGAAAAAAAGTTTCTTTTTTTCAGTTTTATTTCAAAATCTTGGAGTTGCCAAAGGAGCCAGAGGTCAATGTCAATTTCAGACTTCAAAATCTCCTTTAACACTCTCAGATCTTTTCCAGACAAACTGTTACCTAACCATTGTCCTTTCATCTTATACTTATTTATGAAGGTGACTTTTTTTAGACTAAGTGCTAGACTTTATTTTTATCCCTATTAAATCTCACCTTATTTAATTATTCTAGCCTTTTACAATTTAGTTTAGAATCTTCCATTGGTTATATTACTTACCCCTCCCAGGATAAGCATGCTGTCTAAATCTTTATCTGAACCACTCCTTTCACCAATGCTTTGGACAGACACTGGTCATGGTATCCACCCCATCCATATGGACTCCATTCTCTCAGTCATACCCACCTCTCTTCTCTCTGACAAGTTCCAATGTCAAGGCCAGAGAAAGGATGAAAGAAAAAAGAAGAAGGTTCACCACTACATATAGATATCATGCCTTTATGCTGTCATAGGACCTCTGATATCTTGGCTGAGGCAGTTATGAGAGCACTGGAGGTGAATTCTGGACTATTTGCTTTCAAATCTTGCCTCAAACACTTAGAAGCTAACTGAGTGATCCTGGACAAGTCACTTCACCTCTCTCTGCCTCAGTCTTCTCATCTGTAAAATGAAGGATTGGATTCAATGACCTTCTGAGGTCACTTTCAGCTTTGAATATATAATCTCTCTCCAATCCAAGGACTCTCTCTCTCTCTCTCTCTCTGTCTCTGTCTCTGTCTCTCTCTCTCTCTCTGTCTCTATGTGTCTCTGTCTCTCTGTCTCTCTGTGTCTCTGTGTGTGTCTCTCTGTCTCTGTCTCTGTCTGTCTCTCTCTCTCACACACACACACACACACACACACACACACACACACACACACACACACACATACACACACTTCTTAGGGCCCAGAATAAGATATCAGATATTTCAGTGAGTGAGATCACCACACAAGCAAACACCAATCTATAAAGAACATAGTATAACCCCTAGTAGAATCAGGAAAACCTTCCAGTCCTTTTAAATAAAGACTCCAGAGGTATACTCCAGTCCTGGGTCTCATCTCACCAAGTTGCAGTTAATACTGTGAGGTCAAATTTGCCTCCTGGATCTAGGACTTCTGATTTCTCTCCCTTGTTGCCTAACTTTGTTTATTCACATATAGACCTTTAAATCATGGGTTCAAAAAAAAATAGGAAAAAAAACCCATGGGTTCACCCACTGGCTTCTTTTATGGATTTTCTTTCATACGAACTGCTATAGGCAGCTAAATTGCTATTCTTTTTCTCTGTGTTGGTTATAGTGGCTACCCATAGGCAATATCTCCTTCCTCCTTCCTTTTCAGTTTAAAGTCCTTTCGATTGGATTTGCAAGGCACAAGGCAAGTGTACTTTCACTATTGCCAGCCCTTGTTGGGTGCCCTACTTCCTTGGCCAAGAGTTTGTCATTCCTACATTTTCATCCGTATTTCAGAAATCTAAATCCTTTCTCTGACTCCATCTTCTTAACCAGCTGTTCATTTCTCAAATGTGTTTGTCTTTTGTTCATTGCTTGACTTCAATGAACTGCAGTGATGAAAACACTACCAGGGTTTGAACCTCTATGCTCTGTCTCCAAAGTCAGCTGAGCTGGCTGCCAAAGGAGTTAAATAAAAATAAAAAATAAAAAAAAACTAAGCAAAGCTGGAACTATTTTTTTTACCTCTAAGATCAAAAGCTATGGGATTTATATGTGGCATGGGCTGGCTTGGGAGGTGATGACTTCTTTCTCTTTGGAGGTCTTTAAGCAGAGCCTAGGCATGTTATAGAAGAGGTATGTTATAGAAGGGATACTCATTCAAGTGCAGGTTTGGCTAGATGCCCACTTAGGTCCCCTCCAACGAACTCTGAGATTTGAGGATATTGCTGTTTTCGGGAAATGTTGTCCAGTGGAGAGAATGCTGAATTTATATTCAGAGGTCCTACAGTTGAATCCTGGTTCTGTCTCTTTACACTTGCATGACTCTGTACAAATCACTTCTCTCAAGGTCCCAGTTTACTCATGTGTGAAATTCAAGGCTACTGCTAGATAACCTCTAAGGCTCCTTTGACCTCTAAATCTATGATCCTATGAAATTAAGCAGACCTGGGCATCATGGTTGAATCTTTACCTAGTACTTTATGCCTACTGAACCCTGTGGTATTTATTTAAAAATAAATTTTCGGGGCAGCTAGGTGGTGCAGTGGATACAGCATCGGCCCTGAAGTCAGGAGGACCCGAGTTCAAGTCTGGGATCAGACCAAACACTTGACACTTAATAGCTGTGTGACCCTGGGCAAGTCACTTAACCCAATTGCCTAAAAAAAAAATAAAAATAAATTTTCACGAATTCCTTTTGTTTTCACATCACCTACGCTTCCCAATTTATCTCTTTCCTCCTAGAAAGTGATCCCTTATAATCCCTTGATGCTTCAAGGTTATATAGCTATAAGTCCAAAAAGACAGAATTAGGATTCCCTGGGGCCATGAGTACCGGAAAGCTTTTAGCCTCCCAGATAATGACCGATTACCAGCCAGGTAAAAGCATTGATCAAGGAGAACTAGATGCATTAAAGAAAAAACTGCAATTTACAAAGGGTCCAGTCTACATCCTGGGCAAGAATCACAATTAAACTTGATGGATGGTATTCATGTCAGTGCCCTGCCAAGCTGGACTTTCAAACATCTAGAAAATGAGGGAGCTAGTCTTTGATGCTTTCTGAGCTCTAAGGTCCTTTCTGGCACTCTTCCATCTTCCAATGTTCCTTACAATTCTTAAATTTAAATTTGCTGTACAGAAAAAAAAAATTCTTAATAATTGGGACTAGCCCTAAATGGAATGGGTGGAGTTGCCTCACAAGGCAGCAGGTTCTGCTTCACTGAGTATTCAAAGAGAAACTGGATGTTTACTTGTTGGGTACATTGTAGAAGGAATTCTATTTAAGTTATGAGTTGGACAAATTGGCTTCCAAGATCCTTCTAGTATTAATTATGTGATTCTGTCTTGCACATCATTCTCCAAACTTGCCCCATCCTTTCCCCCCTCCTTGGCTTTGCTCACATGGTACCCTAGCCCTTCCCTTTACACTTCTCAATTAAATTGAGTTCAATTCAATTCACCTAGCATTTATTAACTTCATGCTATAGGCCAAGCACTGTGGGAGGAGGTGAGGATTCAATGCCAAAAGGGAGAATCAATCCCTGCCCTCAAGGAACCTACATTCTACCTTGGGAAATCCAATGTCAACTGCCCATGTTTGATGATTAAATTCTTGTCTCCTCCCTTCTACTCTAATCTATTCTCAACTAAAGGTGAATTCTTCATCCAGTCTGCCAAAGAGAAGTCTGTGAATCTAGTCTCTTCACCTTGGTGACTCCACTAACAGAGTTCTCTCCCACCCCCAGGACCACCTACCCTTGTTGATACACTTAGACCATGATGGTCACAAGATAGGGCCTGAACCCTTTCAGGAACCCAGATGGCAAAACAAATCTGACTTAAGCCAGGAGTTGATAGGCCTGACCCTTGAAAGGACGCATCATAATCATAGCTTATTACACAGCACATTACATTACACAAAGCACTTTTTTGTAATAAAAACCCTGAGAAATAGGAAGCACAGGTATTATCTCCTATTTACAGATGAGAAAAACTCATCTAAGTGACTTGTCCATGGTCTCGAAGCTCCCTCACAGCTTAAGATCCAAGATTCCCATAATCTCCAAGAGAGGACATACTCGATGGCATCACTGGGATCAGCGTCATTGAAACAGGGCTGACAGCACCCAGTCTTCTGGGCCCTCTACAAAGAAGGAGGGGAGGGGACACAAAAAATTTAACACAGGCTCTCCTACAGCAGCATAGAAGTTACTGAAGCACTCAATTCTCCTTCCTACTCAGTTTAATTTTACTTCATTTCTTTCATTCTTTTCACAGCTCCAATTGCATAGTTGATTCAAAGGTAATTGCAGCTGCTTATTCCAGGCACCCAAATGTCTAGTTATGGCTCTGTTGTCTATCGACCCTCCAGGATCACCCAGAAGGTGTGGCAGGTTCATTACAGGAGCACATTCCTAACAGGTTACCGTCTCACCTTCCACCTTTTGCTGAGATGCACATGCTAGTGTGGCAAACTACTCTGTCTTGTTCCTCCTTCCATTTTTAGACATTTCTCACCTTGTTTGTTGTTCTTCTGAATTGCAGGTGCTTAAGAGGTACAGACGGTTCTTTCCTTGGACAGCTGTTTTAGCAGAGGGAGATTTGCTGAAGGCAACTGACTTTTCTTTGCTCATTTAAAGTCTTTCCTTTGTGAATAATATTTTTTTTCCTGTTGAAACACCCATCTGCATAGGCTTAGTCCAACATGCTCCCATCACATATTATTAATTTGTACCAAGTATTTCTGAATGCTGAGCTTCTATCAACCTTTGTTTTCAGAGAGGAAGTAGGATGTAACAGCAAAGGCATCCGACTTGGAAGTCAGGAGAGATCTGAGTTTGAGAAAAAGAAAACGCACCTATATACCTTGCCTCCCTTTTCTCACTTCCTCTTTTATCCCTCATTTCTTGATCTTTGGATATCTGCCTTCTCACCTCCTCACATGAATGAAATTGTTCTCTCCAAAGTTAACAATAGTCTTTTAAAAATAAATTTTTGGGGCAGCTAGGTGGTGCAGTGGATAGAGCACCGGCCCTAAAGTCAGGAGGACCTGAGTTCACAGTCCAGGTTCAGACCAAATACTTGACACTTATTAGCTGTGTGACCTTGGGCAAGTCATTTAACCCCAATTGCCTAAAAAAAAATAAAAATAAATTTTCATGAATTCCTTTTGTTTTCACATCACCTACACTTCCCAATTTATCTCTTTCCTCCTAGAAAGTGATCCCTTATGAAAAAAAAAAACAAAACAGGAAAAAAAAACACAGTTGAGCAAAATAGAAATGTCTGGTGTTATGTATAGCACTCCATAGCCATAGTTTCCCACCTCTGCAAAAAAGTGTGTGTATGCCTTGTGTCGGGGGAAACCAGGGGAAGGTCACTGATGAGTAGATTTAGAGTTGAAAAGACCTTGGAAACCATCTAGTACACCCTCCCCTTAATTTAGAGATGAGGACCTGTGTTACAAAGAGGTTAAGTTCACAGAGATAGTAAGAGAAGGACTGGGATTCAGACCTAGCTCCTCAGACTCCAAATCTAGCAAGTTTTCAATTGTCTTGTGCCTTAGTGAAGTGGAAAGAGTCAGTGGATCTGAATTCAAATCTTGGATCTTCCACCTGCTACACATGTAACTATGGGCATTTAATCTCTCTGGGCTTCAATCTCCTCAACTGTAAATGTCCTAGAAGACTTCAAAGATCCCTTCCAGCTGTAAATCTATGAACCTATAATTCTTTGGAGTCAAGCGTGTTCATTAGAATGTCAGTCCTGTTAGAATTTGTGTCAAACAACACAAATTTACGACAGTTCTCCTCATTGTCACTGCTGGAGTCATTGTGCATGTTGTAGCTCTGCTTACTTCACTTTGCATCAGTTCATATAAATCTTCCCATGCTTTTCTGAATTCATCACATTCATCATTTCCTACAGCACATAAATATCCCATTCCATTCATAGACCAAAACTTGTTTAGGCATTTCCCAAGTGATAGGCACCTCCAATCTATCAGTACAGTCTTATTACCTATTACTTCCCATAATATACTCTGGCCTTCTTTCTGTTTCTCACACATGACATTTTATCAGTCTGTGTCCCAACTCCACACTTGTACATCTACTATTATGTGCCAAACACTGCTACACATTGGGAATACAAGCACCCTAAATGAAACAGTCCTTACCTACAAGGAGCTCATGTTCTTTTGGGAGGATATATGTGTGCATGTGTGTATACATACATATATGTGTGTGTGTGTATGTATTAGATACAAATAAATTTAAAGTAATTTTGGCGTAAGTCAATCAGTCAGTCAACTGGCATTTATTAAGCACTATACTAAGCACAGGGAACACAAAGAATGGCAAGAGATGGTCCCTGCCCTCAGGAAACTCACAGTCTAATGGGGAGATACCATGTAAATAGTTATGTGGAAAAAAAAAGATCTCTGCAGGTTAGATTGGGGGTGGTCTTAGAGGAAAGGCACTAAGATTCAGAAGAACCAGGAAAGGCTTCTTTGCAGAAGGTTCAACTTTAGCTGAAACTTGAAGGAAACCAGGGAAGCTAAAAGATAGAAATGAGGAGGGAGGGCATTCCAGAAATGGGGTGTAGGGAGATAAAGACTTCATGTGCTTTGCAAGAAATTAGGGATTGTGAAAGGCAGAGATTGGGAAGGAAAGCATTTCAGATATGGAATACTAAAGGAATTTCATGCCCACTTTACAGAATAGGGAACTGAGGCTCAGAATTGTTAAGTGAGTTGCTGATAGACACATAACTAGTAATTGTTGTAGGAAGGATTCAAATCAGTCAGTAAATCAATCAAAAATTATTTGTCAATTGCTTACTATGTGCCACGTGCTGTCCTAGGCCCTGGGGTTACAAAGACAAAAATGAAAAAAGTCTGTGCCCCACCCATGGTATCCCCCAAGGCTCTGTCCTGGGCTTTCGTCTCTTCTGACTATACTATTTCACTTGGTGATTTCATCAGCTCCTACTTACCACCTCTATGCAGATGACTTTCAGATAGTTGTCCAACCCTAACCTCCAATCTTGTATCTCCAACAGCCTGTTAGGCATGTCAAACTGGATGTCTTGTAGCCATATGAAACCCAATAAATCCCAAACTGACCTCATTCTCTTCCCCTCCCCACCTCCAAAGGTGAATTCTTCATTGGAAACCCTCCTGTCTTCCTAACTTCCATATTACTGTTGAGGCTACTTACCATCCTACCAGTCACCCAGGCTTACAACCTAGGCATCGTTCTCAGCTCTTCACACTCTTACCTCCTATATCCAGTCTGTTGTTTCTACCTTCATAACATCTTTCATATATGTCCCCTTCTTTCGTCTGACCCTGTCATCACCTGGTTCAGGACCTCATTATTTCAAGCTTGGACTAATACAATAGGTTAGGCTTAGGTTTAGGCTTAGGCTTAGGCTTAGGGTCTCATTACCTCAAGCTTGGACTAATGCAATAGCCTCCTGGTTGGCCTCCTGGCCTCAAGTCTCTATCTATTCCAATCCCTCCTGTCAAATTGACCTTCCTAAAGTGCAGGTCTAGCCATACAACAATCTCCCCCACCCCCACCCAAAAAGCCCCAGTGGTTTTCTCTCATTTTTAAGATCAAATACAAAATCCTCTGTTTGGTTTTTCAAACCTCCATAATGGGGCTCCTTCCTGCTTTTCCAGACTTTTTACACCTTGCTCCCCTCCTATACTCTGCGATCCGGTGATCCTGACCTCCTTGTTTTTCCTCAAACAAGAAGCTCTGTCTCCTGACTCAGTATTTTTACTTGCTATCCCCTGATGCCTGGAATTCTCTCCATCCTCATCTCTGTCTCCTGGCTTCCTTTAAGTCTCAGCTAAAGTCCCACTTCCAGCAAGAAGCCTTTCCCAGTCCTCCTCAATCTTAGTGCCTTCCCTCTGTGAATACTCCCAATTTATCCTGTATGTAACTTGTTAGTACATAATTGGTGCATGTTGTTCCCCCATTAGACTGTATCTACTTTGAAAGTAGGAACTGTCTTTTGCCTTTCTTTATATCCTCAGTGCTTAGCATGGTACCTGAAACATAGTAGATGCTTAATAAATGCAAGTTAATTAACATATTCATTTATTCAACCATCTTTCAACAAGCATTTATCAAGTACCTTCTACATACTAGGCTCTCTGTTACTGCTAGAAATACACAGACTAAAATTAGATAGTACCTGCCCTCAAAGACCTTACATTCTATGAGAGGAGATAACATATACTTCAATAAGTATATATGAATTAAATGCAAAACTATTCTGGGATCAACATATTCTTAGAGAAATGATGACTTCCATGTGAAGGGCACTTAGGAGGAGGATGAAAAATATGTTGAAAAGTAAGGATGAGCTGAGACACATCTTTACAAGAGGACTCATGGATTCAATTCAACTTAACATCTACTATGTGCAAAGTATTCTGCTAGGCACCAGGGATATAACCCCTACAAGGGGCTTATATTCTATTAGTGAAAGGACAGGAAATGAAAAAGACAAGGTCAATATTTCTATAAAGAGCTATGTTCATCATGAGAAAGAGAAAGGATGTACCATAGTTGGCCCCAACTCCACAATCTCCAATGTGCTAAACAAATTGAAATGGTTCTTAAGAAGATGAATGAGGTCAAGAAGAGTGAATGGAATGACCCAAGAACAGCCCAACTGGGCAAGAATTGAGGGATAATTTTACCAACTAGCTTAGGGAAAGGCATCTCTCTGGAGAATAGGAAAAAAATCAGGAGTGATGATACTAGCCTCCAATCCCAAAGGAGAAAACAACATTAACTACAAACACATATGGCTTCTTTCTCATCTGTATAAAATCTCTATTAGAATGGTTCACACTGTGAGAACAAAATGGGTGTGTTTTGCAAGTGATTCTCTATAGTTGAAAATATCTTTATGATCATACACAATTGATTGAAAGGTATCAAGAGCACATTGTGTTTTTTTGTTTGTTGATTACTAACCCTCTCTCCCCAAGGCACTTGATTTTGTAGAAGCAAACACCCATTTAAAGGCTTTCCAACAAGGACTGTATCATGGAAATGTTAATATCATAAAAAGATTTCTTGATAAATCCAACCATCGTGATCATTCCACAACTTTCTGATCATTAAAATGAGGTATACAAGCATTAATCAATTAATTAACTAATTAATTAATTACCTACGAGGTGCCAGGAAGTATGGTGGGTAGTAGGAATACAAAGGCAAAAATGAAATTGCCCTTACCCAAAAGGAGCTTATATTCACTAGAAGCTAATTGAAAGAAAGTAAAGGTTTCATGAAGGGCAATTAGGCAGCACAGTGGATAGAGTGCTGGAGCTGAAGTCAGAAAGACATCTCCCTGAGCTCAAATCTGGCCTCAGACATTTATTAACTGTATGACTCTGGGCATATCACTTACCCTTGTTTGCCTCATTTCCTCATCTGTAAAATGAGCTGGAGAAGGAAATGGCAAACCACTCCAGTATCTCTGCTAAGAAAGCTCCAAATGGAGTCACAAAGAATCAGACATGACCGAAAAATTACTGATCAACAACAATAACAACAAAGGTTCCATGAAGGACGTACTATGTAAAATCCAAATGGAAGAGGGATTCCCCATAAATGGTGAGGTTATCTATATGCTTGGCTTTGTGAAAGATAATTTTCATTCTTTCAATACTATGAGAATTCTGAAGAGGCAAAGATCCTTAATGACTCAGGCTAAGGTTCTTAATTTAAGATCCCCAGATAGATTTCAGGGAGTTCATAAACTTGGAATGGAAAAATACATCTTTATTTTCATTAACCTTTGGTTTACTTTGTAATCATATGTAATTAATGCATTAAAATACTTTATTCTGAGAACAGATCCATAGCCTTCTTTAGGTTGCCAAAGAGGCCCATTATTCCAAAAAGATGCTGAACCTCTGACTACTGGGCCTGGAAACGTGTAACGTAGGAGGGGAGTGGGGCATTCTAGGTGGGCAAGTTGCTCAGTCTCCAAAGGGACAACATCTATATTGCTGAGTTGTGCTTCCTTCTTTGGATGCAGAATTTCCAAAGAAATACTTGTCAAAGCCTCATTAATACATTAGTTTATCATGATTATCGTCTCTTGCAAGAGGGAATGAATTATTGAGCAGGGATTTACTACTATAAAAGACATCTGTCAAACTCGATTGCCCTTGGGAGTTCATTCACCAATTCCTGTCTTCTGAGTTAGACAGCAGCCCCAAATGACCCAGAATCCAAATGTCTCTTCTCTAGGAGAGGCCATGAGGGTCCTCCTGATGGTCTCCCTGGACCATGACCCCATTCAGCTGTACAAGTTCAGTGCCAGAGAGGTAATGATGGCTTGCTCAAGGCATCTGAGTTAACTGTTCCCTGTTCCCTTTGTCAGAATGAGCTTCTTCGTGGTCTGGCCCTCCCCTGATTTTGAGGAAGGTCATCACTGTGTTAGCAGGGCTCCTGCCAGGAGCCCAAGGGTGGTTGTGAATGCGTAGAATGTAAGCTCCATGAGTATAGGAGCTGTTTCACTTTTGTCATTATACCCTTCTGCATCCAGGATAGTGTCTGGTACAAGTGTTTAATAAATTATTATCAAGTTGGAGTAAACTGTGAGGAAAGAATCACAACACCCCAGGGTTAAGAAGGACCTCATCTAACCCACACCTGAACAAAGATTCCCTACACAACACATGTCCAGTGACCACCCAGCCTTTCCTCAAAGACCTTCATTGAGGAGGAGTCCCTAACTGCCAGAATGGCCCTCATAGCTAGGAAAATCCAAATCATAGGATTATAGATTTTGAACCAGAAGGGGCTTCAGAGATTGAGCCAAACACATTTATTTTGTAGATGAGGAAAATGAGAACTGAAGAACTTAAAAGTCTTGCCCATGGACACACAGATTATAGGACTGTAGTATTAGAGCTGGAAGGAAGGACCCTTAGAGGTTATTTATTCCAGCAACCTCACTCTACAATGTAATAGTGGTTCGTCAAAAGCTTAGGCTACTTGAAATGGTTGGAGATGCCAGGGGACCTGATTCTGGAAAACAGGAGAACTGACCCACGTGTGGACATTCTGTTTTAACTTATCAAGTGTTTGGGGACAGTCTTTTTCCATTAGCTGCATAACCAAAACTGTCTGGGCTTTTTCTGCATTTGTATCTAAGGGTGAAGGACTGCACTCACAGAAGTTGACACCATATGGCATGCGAGAGAACAAAAAGTCATCTCCCCTCTTAAACTATGTTGTCCTAGAAATATTTCTTTTTTTTCCTTCCTGCTCTAAACTATATGAGGTACCTCCTAATTCTGGGGTGCTGTGATTATTTCCCTACAATTTACTCCAACTTGACAATCATTTATTAAAAACTTGTACCAGAGACTACTACGGCAGTTGAAATTTTCCGTTCTTTAGGGGCCTGATCTGCATCTGCTGCTCTGCCTGGCTTCAACTCCAAGGAACAAGGTGCCCCATCCAGGTTAAGCTTCAATTGCCATTTCAGATCCTAAAAGGCTCTATCCCAAAGGAAAGAAGACACAAATGGGAAGTATACCTGTCCAAGGCAGAGATTTGCTAGGAGGTCATAAACTCATGACTCGGAGCCAGATGGGAGAAAGCTCAAAGGGTCATCCTGGAAATCTAAGGCTGGCAAGAAGAGACCTGAGGGATGGAGATCACATTTTTTAATATGACCATTGGCTTCCACGGCTCAGAAGACAAACAAAAGACTTTTTGTCACTATACAGCACAATCCCCTGTGTCATCACGGAAGGCAAGCAAGCAGCAATGTATTTGTTCTGGAGTAGTTGCTAAGGGTCTTTCCACTATGCGAGCCCAGAAGCAGGCTCATAACAAGCTCACCCTTGTGTTATTGGAAGACAAACTATGAGTGCTCCAGTAAGGGGGAGGAAGAAGACACACGTAATTTACAAAGTATCCTTCAATGTCAATGTCAATAACCAACAAGATGGACAACTAGACATTTTCTCTGAACTTCTTCAAACCTCTCTAAAATAGGACTTACCTACAAGAGATGAAGCAATTTCAGCTGTCTCCATAGTCTAGGACACCAAGAACTTAAAGGAAGTAACAATTCAACAAAATAAGAGCAGAGAAGGCTATTGATCTCTAGCCCCTAACATACTTTCATAACATTTCTTCCTAGTGAATCCAGAGGCAGCTAGGTGGCATAGTGGATCAAGCACTGGGCCTAGATTCAGAAAGAAGGATTTGAACTCAGGTCTTCCTGACTGCAAGACCAGCATTTTAACCACTGCACCATCTAGCTGCCCTAAAATATTATGAAAAGTCATTTTATGAACGCCAAGGGCATACAAAAGAATTCAGCTCTATACCACTACCCCTTCCCAGTGTTGGGGGATCAGACAGAAGTTTGCTCAGGCAATAAGAGCAGCACAGTAGGGCAATACTCTATGCAACAGAAGAGCTCAACCAGAGAACTGAGGAACAGAGAGAACCAGAGCAACTTGCATGTGTGTAGGCACTACCACCATAAAAAGGGAAAGGGTCAGAAAGTGAGCAATAGGGGAAAATAAAGAAAAAAAAGCAGAAATTACTAAAGATCTCAGGAGGAAGAAAACAAAAAGTCTGTAAACGTAAACAGATAAGTGTACAGAGAAGATATTAACAGAAAGATAACGTATCTCCTGGATCCAGTAAAAGAACCAAAAAAATCTATGAAATAATACTGTAAGGCAAAAGAAAATTAATCAACCACTCATGAGGTAGAAGACCCTTTGGGTTCCTACAAGAGTACGGAACTATATCAGCATACTCCTTGAAAGGAGAAATAAGGATTGTGAAAACAAAATGTATGGCCTAAGCAGTAGAAATAATTAAATTAGAAAAACATGAATCCATAGTAGAAAATCTCACCAAACAAAGAAAAGATAGAATAATTGTTTTCAAATACAAATACATGGGGGAAAGATATGCAAAAAGCAAAAATACTAAAAGAAAGCATGATCTCCATACAAGCAAAGCATATTAATCTTGTTTGTTTGTTTGTTTGTTTGCTAGGCAATGGGGTTAAGTGACTTGCCCAGGGTTACACAGCTAGTGAGTGTTATGTGTCGGAGGCTGGATTTGAACTCAGCTCCTCCTGACTCCAGGGCCTGTGCTCTATTCACTGTGCCTCCTAGGTGCCCCCAAGGCATATTAATCTTGAAGACAGAATGTATAGAGACAATTTAAGGATCATAAATCTCCTAGAAGAAAATGACAAGTTCAGAAAACTGAAAAAAAAATGCAAGAAATATACAAGGAAACTGCCCAGAACATCTGAATACAGACATAAAAATGTCAGTTGAAAGAATCTACAGATCACCTCCAGGAAACTTTCAGACTTCACGATACATAATGATTAAATTAAATAATTCCTTCTATATTAATTGCCATTAAAATGGGAGGTGGAGGGGAAAGTAATGCCTTCCCACTTTACAACTTAATTATTAAGTAATCAAAGAGTTGATATGCTCTATATAAAGGGTCACAAAATGTGACTAATTCAACAAGCAACCTATGGAAATTGGCTTATATCAGTTTGGTCAGACAGCAAAACAAGTGTTTAAAAACAAAATCCCCCAAATAACCACCTCTTTTTGGAGGGATGGGTTAGTGAGGGCAGCCATGAGGAGTTACAGGGAACCAATCCAGACCAACATTGTCAATCTTAGGAACAAGAAAAGTAGGGCCTGCCTTCCCTTTCTGGACAGGTCAGCTTCCTGTCCTGGTGCTAGCCAAGACTGCCAACTTTGTAGACCTTCATCACACCCAGAGTTTTAGAAAAGGATGAGAGAAACACACAGAATGGCCTGCACATGGTCTTGGTTGGAACTAAGATGTCCTCTCTGCCATCTCCCATCGGCCTGTTGTCCTGAGATCCATTTTGGGGTAGCCAAGGCTGGCAGATGGTCATAAACAATTCTGAAATTCTGCCCAAAAAGACTTAGGTCAAAGTTCCCAATGGAATTGGAAGATAATGAAGGAATATTCTATAACAAGTTGAATTTGTAAATATGATTTCTTATTCATGACAATATTTTTTTAAAAGGAGAATTCAATAATGATTGCTTTTGAAAGGGTCAAATGCATTTTTAAAATGTTTAATCTTTAATCAGTAACATTTGACTTCCATTGGTAGGATCACAGTGTCGTAGATTTAGAACTGGATGAAGCTTGAGAGTTTAGCGAGTGTGGGGATAATTGCCCAATCTGCAAGAAAGAGTCAGAGCTCTGAGCCAATGGCACTTTAATAAGCGGCCAATGGCCCCCTCTAATGAAGTTGACCTCAGCTCTTCCTCATGATCTGAGATGCCCCCTTCTACCAGGGCCTTTTTTTATAAGGCTTGATATCAGATTTGATACTTGAACACTCTCGAGGAGCTACACGAGATACAGAATCCCATTGGTTGCCAGACCTTGCTTCAAGGGCCAAAAATGATGTATCAGCCACACATGATATACCAGTGGGGGAGGGGAAGTGTCTCGGGTTGGGTGAAGCACGGGGCATCTTCACTGACTAAGTGGTCATAAGGTAGTCATAAAACAGTCACCTTCTCATGTTAGATAAGAGAAAGTGGATCGGAGGTACAAAAATAAGGTGGAGACTTTCCATGTAATTGAGTCACCTCTGCCATGCTGGGCTTGGTCACATAACAAGGGAAAACAAGGGTGGAGGGCCTCTAGTTAGCTTCCTATGATTAAATGAGTGAATTTACAATGTGCAGTTCACAGCTCCGGGGCCTAATCTACAAAACTTATAGTCACTACCCGTATGGAATCATCCTAAACTGATCAATACTGATTGGACTAGAGCAGGGGTCTCACACTAGTTTAACAAAGGAAGGTTCTGTCAGCATATCCATCTTCCAAAGCTCTGGAAATGATTGTCCCAGGGAAAGTCTGAGTGCAGATCTACATTCTTTCTGAGTTGTCTCAGTGGGGTAAAAAGAATCACACTCTGATCAAGCACTTCCAGTGAGTGATGGAGAGATCATCGGGACTGGGCCTTGACAACTCATTTTATAGATCACAGAGAAGAAAGGACATTTCGATGACTACAAATGGAATTTGAAGATTCCTCACAGCTTATGAGAATCCATTTAAGTAAAGGATTTCCTGAAAAGTCCCATTTATTCTTTTATTGTGTGAAGTAGAAAGTGTAGTAAGCCTAATTCTGTTACTAGCCAGAATATAATATAATCTTAGAACTCTAGAATGTTAAAACTGGTTGGAGGCTTACAAGCACATTTGTTGTTCAATCATTCAGTCATGTCCAACTCTTTTTGACCCCATAAACCATAGCATACCAATACCGTCCATGGGTTTTCTTTGGCAAAGATACCGGAGTGGTTTGCCATTTCCTTCTCAAATGAATTAAGGCAAACAGAGGTTAAGTGACTTGCCCAAGGTCACACAGCTAGTAATTGTCTGAAGTGGTATTTGAACTCAGGTCTTCCTGACTCCAGGCCCATCACTCTATACCACTGAACCACCCAGTTGCCTGACAGGTACATAGTAAGTACTTAATAGATGTTTTTTTCCATTCATTCAATCAATAAACATTTATTAAGTATCTACTATGTGCCAGGCACTGTGCTAAGTTCTGGGGATTGGTTGGTTGTTATCTTTTGTGCTTGAAGAGGACCCAGATGCCATCACTATGTTGGGGTCAAGGTCCAGTGTGTCCGACTGTGGCTGATCGGCCCAACATGAGCTCAGAAGGCTCTACCATAGGTTGGGCCCAAATAGTCCAGGTGAACACTTGGAGTGGAGATCTCTCTCTAAATTTGTACAGCTCGTGTTTCTTTTGAGCTGCTGCAATTCTGCCTTGCTCGTTGAGCACAGTGCCTTCTTTGATGAGGACACGCCATGCTGGGCGGTCCTGTGCCAGGGTCTCCCATGTCTCACAGTCAATTCTAAAGTTCTTCAGAGAGACCTTGAGAGTGTCCTTGTATCACCTCCATGTGAGTTTTTGCCTTGTGTGAGCTCTCCATAAAATAGTCTTTTAGGCAAGCATATTATTTGACACTCAAATAGTGTGGCCATCCCAATGGAATTGCACTCTCTGCAGTAGCATTTAAATGCTTGGCAGTTCAAGAAAGGACCTCAGTGTCTGGTTTCTTATCCTGTCAGGTGATCTTCAGAATCTTCCTAAGACAATTTAAAAGGAAGAGATTCAGTTTCCTGGCATGGCACTGGTAGACTGTCCAGGTTTCACAGGCATACAACAATGAGGTCAGCATGAAGGCTCTGTAGACCTTCAGTTTGGTAGGCAGTCTCTAATTCCTCTTCTCTCCCACACTTTCCTTTAGGGTCTTCCAAACACTGAGCTAGCTTTGGCAATGTGTGTGTCAAACTCATTATCATATTCCTGGAAAGTATACCTCCAAGGTAAATGAACTTGTCCACAGGATCCAAAACTTCTCCATTTGCTATAACCGATGGCTCCATGTATGGATGGCGTGGTGCTGGCTGGTTTTCTTGGTGTTCAGTGTTAGCCAAAATAAGCACAGGCAGCAGAGAGTGGATCGGTAATCTGTTGCATCTCAGCTTCAGAGGCTGCAGGGAGTGCACAATCATCTGCAAACAAAAACTCGTGCACCAACTCTTCCTCCACTTTGGTCTTGGCTTGTAGCCTTTTCAAGTTAAATAATTTGCCATCAGTGCAATACCTAAACTTGATGCCGTCTTTGTCCTTAAAGGTGCCCAGAAACATTGCTGAAAACATCGCGCTAAAAAGCGAGTACACAGCCTTGTTTCCCTCCATTGGTGATGGGGAAAGCACGAGAGCATTGTCCATTATCCAGAACCCGTCTGAATTTAAATCAGACCCTTTCTGAAGAGACCCCCTGATGAAAGCATCCACTCCCCTACAATTACAGCAATCCCTTACAAACTGCCTTAGTCAGAGTTTGATGTTTGCGTGCCTACGCCATTCTTGAAATGGGTAGATCAGGTAGATGGGACATGTGACCAGAAGTAAGCATTGTCCCCGACAGTGCAGAAAGCTGTTACTGCATTTCCCCACTCCTTTGGAGCGATGCTGTGGGAAGTCTGGCTGCTCAGATAGAGCCCAGGCTACCACATCCAGGCTAGGGAGTCCCACCCGAGCAGCTTGGCGGAGCACGACTCTCAGGAGTGTTACTGGTGCTGGCACACGTTCCAGCCAGTGGCAGGTAAGAGGCAGTATTACCACGTGAGGCTCTACCGGTCTGCAGGAGTTATTCAATGGTGTTGGTTAGCAGCCGCACAAGGTCTTGCTGGAGGTGTGTTAATTTAGAGAAAATGCCCACAGACACAGAAGTCTTGGGTCTGACAAGGTTTGCCCGGTCAGGTCCAGAACCTCTCACTTCTGAGAGAGAGTGACTTGGGCTGCCCAAGACCCCTGGTCTGAAGTCCTTCCATTAAGGATCTGAGCCTGGTCAGCCTGTACGCAGTGTTGCCAATGTTTCCCTGGCTTGGGCTTCTGGGAAGAAAGGTGCTACCATTTCCTCAATCAGCAGTAGTCCCAAGCCTCTTGTGATTGTAAATGAACCCAGCAGACGCAGGAGGCCACTGATGTCAAGAGCATGATGCATTACAGCCTCAGCAATGAACAGCAAGGCCTGCTATCGGCCAGGTACCGTATTGGGTGCTGGGGATACAAGGACACAGCATGAGAGAATCCCGGTGCCAACAAGCAGACGTTAAAAACCCCAGAATGTCCCAGGTGGGAGGGGCCTAAGAGGTCATTTGCTCCAAGCTACCTATTTGACAAGAGCCTTTTGTGGTCCGACATAACTAAAATTCTTTTTCCTCTTGTATTCATTAGCACACGTTTGCCTTGCAAATGCAGCAACAGTAATCAGAAACTGCCAGGTAGAAAAAGGATAGGGAAAGATGAAGGAGGGAAGAGGGGCTGCTTCCCCTCTCTGTATGGAGCTAGGCCTTTCAGGTGTTGGAGGTCCCATCCATATACTGAGCTGGGTCCATCTGTCGGAAGGCAGGCTGGGAAAGAGCACTAGCGTGTCCTAGATCTGCAGCTTCTCTGGAATTTGTTGTCATGTGGAAGCTCTGGCATTTTGCTTGGAATGAGCAGGAATATTGGTACTCATCATGAAGGATTCATTTAAATGTTCTAGCTTTATGGATGGACTAGATATGGTGAAGAAGGGTTGAGAAGAAAGTACATTCTTCTCTGCTGTACTGTTTTCATTCCACCTCTTAACACTCTCCACCAACCTAAATGTGCCAAATCTATTCTTTTACGGGAGGAAGGAGAAGGCCATTGCAGAGGATGGCCTCAGTCCCAAGCATTTTTCCAATGATGCTGAGCTCTTGGCTGTCCTGACCCATAGAAATGCTGGAGAAGAATTGCTTCATTTGGTCATTTGACCAAGCAGTCACAGGGGGCTTTCTCGTTTATTATCTGAAGACTGTCAGAGCAAGACTAGGTTATTGTTAAGACCTTAGAATGTCAGAGAACCTTAGTGAGACAGAATTGTAGGGCAAAATGGAGCCAAACTGGGGTCACATACTTCCCTTTGTTGGACAGCGCATTTCTGTACTTTTACTTATCAAAGTGACTGCTTTCCTAGTTAAAAAGGGAAGTAGAGACGGGGTGGGGCTGGGAACAGTGGGCCATTATCCCACATTAGTCCTTAGCAAATGCCAGGCAAAGGAGCATCCCCATGCTCTATGCAAGTGTGGCAAGGTCCTGACGGTCATCTGACAAGCCCCCCGGGAAGACTGGGGTCAAATCCTCCAAATCATGAACTCAGTTTCTTCATGTGATGTTTAACACGCAATTTGGAATTTCTCCTTAAGAATTTGAGGACTTCAAGGAAATGGGCAATGGGAAGCCCCTAGGGCCCAATCTGATATCATAAAGGAAGGAAGAGGGTCTTGCTTTTTCCTTCTGTGTCTAGATAGACCTTTTCATTAGCGCCCAGGGGGGTTTAGCAAAGGAGGAGTGGTCCCTCCAGAGTGTCCACTGGGACAAGATTGTTCACTCCAGTACCTTCTACCTACCCCTTGGACCAACTTCTGTTTTTAGGTGGGGAGATCAGCTGTTTCTAAGTCTGCATGAAGTAACAAATTTCATTCTATAATTTTGAAATTCTTGAAAGCATTAAAAGCCCCATGATTGTGAGCAGACTATTGGGTCTTCTTTTATGACAAATTAATTTTCTAGATATATTTTCTCCTTTATGACACTTTCTGAAATAGGGAACCCAATTGTTCCTTCTGAAGTTGTCAAAATGCATTTTCCATTTTTAATCCGCACATGGCAACATTTGGTTTCCATTGGTGGCATGGCGGGGGGGGGGGTCAAAGTTTTAGAATGGGTGGAGACTTTAAAGGATGTGAAGTCTGAGGAAAGGTCTAGAACTATTCCTTGACAATCATTTTAGATTAAGATGAATGCTCTGAAGCCCACCTTCTGTAGGTCCATGCCAGTCCCAAGAGTGTGTGTCTGTCTTTGCAGGCTGCTGCAGGCTTCCCCAGGAGAATGGGGTTGTGTCTGTGTGCTCTTCTCCTCACCTGGTCATCACTGTTTGTTGACACCCCAACAGCTGTTTGCTTCCAGTCCTAGCTGAGTATTTTTGTCCCTGTGGGAGAATTCTCCCTTCCCCATGATGTGGTCAAAAACCCTTATGGGTCTTCCTTGTACATGTCTGTGAATGGAACAGGTAGATTTAAGTGAGCATCATCAGGAAAGAGAACGCTAGTATTATTAGAATTTCTTTTTTCCCTTGAGATAGAAACTGGTAGGCTATTTTTTTGAGATTTGTTTTTTTTGTTGTTTTTTGTTTTTTGTTTTTTTTTTTGGCAAGGCACTTAGCATTAAGTGACTTGCCCAGGATCACACAGGTAGCATAAGGTATCTGAGTCTGGATTTCAACTCAGGTCTTCCTGACTACAAAGCCAGTGCTCTATCCACTGTGCCACCTAGCAGCCCCAAACTGGTAGACTTTTACCTAGAATTAAATCTAGATTTACTTTTGTTGGATCGGTAAGCTTGTTTGTAAAGGTAAGGAATTATTTCTTTCATCTTCCTGAACTTGTGAGTGTGTGTGTTTGTGTGTGTGTGTGTGGGAAACTGGGACAGGTTGTTGCTTTAAGTGTTCTCATTTATATAGAAGCCTTATCTAAGCAAAAATCTATCTTATCTGGTCCTAATAGACTCATACACATTTTCTACTGTGTTTTCATTTTCTGTGCCTTTGGGGTAAAAGGGTTTCTGTTTGTTTGGTTTTGTTCTTTAGATAGAATGGCATCCAAAGTCTTTGAAATGTCTATGGTTTTATGCTTCTTTAGGGTGGCATTTAATTTCTTCTTGTTCTCAATTCAGCCACTTTGGGTGAAAAGAGCAGGAAATGGAAGAATTCAGAGTAAAGAGCAAGATCTCTCTTCCTTTTTCTTCTGAGGTACTATTGCCTCCAAAAATAAGATTAAAAAAAGGAAACAAGAATTGTCGTGTATGATAAAACCCACTCAGTGAAAAGTAGAAAATAAACTTGAGAAAACTAAAATGGCTGAAATAAGGTCTAAATAATATGTACAATAGTCATTAGTTTTGTATATATAGAACTTCTCAATAATTTTACCATTAGTTATTTTATTGGATAAGAAAAAAAAGGTTGGCAATTTGAAGTCATTGTTTATTATGACTAATATTTGTTGACATGATTATCACAGAGGCAAAAATATAGAAAATGGGAGTTTCTCTAATCACCTTCTAGGTCATAGATATGTATTTCTATATTATGTTTTTGAGGATGAGAAAAGGTTTTTGTTTTGTTTTGTTTTTGGAAACTAGACCTATGGACTGTTTTTAATTGTGTTAAGAGATTCTTAAAAAAGAAAGCTGTCACCTTTGATTATCTCCCTGCATACAAATGATTTTGGGAAGCAAGTTCATCAGTCCCCTTTTCTCACTCTGGTTTTGCCAGGGCAATGCTTTGCATGTTTGCCATTGAGTTAACCTTTCCCTAATTGAACAAGGCATCTTTTATTGCCACAGAAGCATTCCATTGTATTTTGAGTCCTAAAGATGTATCCAGTATGATGTTTTAAATATGTATGAAAATGGAGGATATGGAAAGGTTTGGTTTTTCCCCCTACAAGAAAGTAAAGCTGAATATGATTTGCCTTAGAAAGATTTAAATGGACAAAACAGGAAAATGATAAATGTTGGAAAAGATGTGGGAAAATTGGAATACTAATGCATTGTGGGTGGAGTTGTGAAATGATCCAACCATTTTGGAGAGCAATTTGGAACTATACGCAAAGGGCTATAAAAATGTGCATACCCTTTGACCCAGCAATAGCACTTCTAGGGCTATATCCCAAAGAGATCATACAAATGGGAAAAGGACCCACAGGTACAAAAATATTTATAGCAGTTCTTTTTGTGGTGGCAAAGAATTGGAAATTGAGAGGATGTCCATCCATTGGGGAATAGCCGAGCAAGTTGTGGTATATGAATGTAATGGAATACTATTGTGCTATAAGAAATGATGAGCAGGCAGACTTCAGAAAAACCTGGAAAGACTTGTATGGTCTGATGCTGAGTGAAATGAGCAGAACCAGGAGAATGTTGTACACAGTAGCAGCCAGGTTATGCAATGACTAATATTGACAGACTTAACCCTTCCCAGCAATACCAGGATCTAAGACATCTCCAAAAGACTGAGGATGGAAAATGCTGTCTACCTCCAGAGAAAGAACTATGAAGTTGGAATGCAGATCGAAGCATACTATTTGCTATTTTTTTCTTCTGTTGTGTTTTGTTTCCTTTCTGGTGGTTCCTCCTATTGGTTCTACTTCTTACTTACAACATCACTAATGTGAAAATAGGTTTAATAGGAATGTATATGTATAGCCTATATCAGAGTGTGCACCATCTTGGGGAGGGAGGGGGAGAAAAATTTAAAACTCAAAAGCTTATGGAAGTGATTGTTGATAATTCAAAATAAATTAATTTAAAAAAGAAAGATTTAAATGCTATGAATGGAAAAAAAGATACTCTATAATTTTGAAACCAGAGTGCATGCAGTCTTAATGCTCCTTCAAAACAAGGGGAGGGGAGAATTGAGAATCTTGGTGCCCTCCATGTGTAGGATCCAACTCCAGAAGGCAAAAACCCCAAAGCTCTGGAGAGAATCACGTTCAACTTTGAGAATGTGGCCTCCTGGTATAACCCTAATGCTAGATTAACTGTCCGCTGAGAAGGAAGTGGGAACCACTCCCAAATCTTTGAGCCTCTCCAATACGTTTGGAAAGTTTGAGATTTGAAAATCAGATGAATTTAAAATCTGCATCAAGATTATGACTTGAAGAGGAATTTCCATATTGATGGAGAAGCCCCCTATCGGTCCCTTAGAACAGAGGCACCCGATGCCCAGCCCAGCCCGACTATGATGTAACTTGGAAATGTTTAACAAAATAAGACAATACAATACAAGCAAGATCATGTTGATTTGGAGTTTGCTACATCAATCTGCAGTCTGGCTTCAGTTTGAGTTTGACCCCACTGACAGACAGCATAACCGGGATTGACCTCATTTTATTGCACTTTGCTTTCTTGTGCTTTGAAGATCTTGAATGTTTACAAATTGAAAGTTGTCAGCAACCCTGCATTGAGCAAGTCGATCGGTACCATTTTCCCAACAGCACGTGCTCGCATCGTGTCTCTGTGTCACATCTTGGCAATCGTCACAGTATTTCAAACCTTTTCATTATATTACATCTGTTAAGATGATCTGTGATCAGTGATCTTTGATGGTGCTATTATAACTGTTTTGGGGTGCCATGAACCATGTCCATATAAGATGGCAACCTTAAGTGATAGATGTGTGTGTGTGTTCTGACTGCTCCATGACCACTTGTTGGTGCAGCAAACTTCATTGTTGTCTTATTTTAAGAAGCTGCCGTAGCCACCCCAACCTTCAGTAATCACCGCCCTGATCAGTCCAGCCATCAACATCAAGGCAAGCCTCTCCACCGGCAAAAAGATTACAACTCACTGAGGGCTCCGATGATGGTTAGCACTTTTTAGCAATAAAGTATTTTTAATTAAGGTATGTACAATGTTTATACATAGTACCATTGCACACTTAATAGATTATAGCATAATATAAACATAACTTTTATGAGAACTGGGAAACCAAAATAATTCATGTGACTTGCTTTATTGTGACAGTCACTTTATTGCAATGGTCTGGAAATGAACCCACATATCTCCAAGGTATGCTTGTACAAGGATTTGTGAAGAGGCTGCTCACAATCTGGATCACTGTTACCTCCCTGGGCCCCCATTTCCTCATTTGTAAAAACAAACAAACAAAAACCAAAAACACGCAAAAAAAACATAATCATGTTTAAATGATGAGACCTGTGAAACTCCTCATTTTGGACATAGCTTCTAACACTGCCACAATAAAATTTATAAGGCATATTAGATAGGAATTCTTTCTGAAAAAGTAATTTTTAAATAATTGCATTATTGATATTAAAAGAAGACACAAGGGATCTGCTTTATTTCCTTTATTTCATCATATTTGTACTGTAGGAGGATGAGCATTACAATGTATTCTCTTGACGTCCTGAAGAATGCTGAATTTCTTTTTTGAACCTGATTTTCAGGCACGGTCCTGTGCCCCGATAATTCTGGAAAGGAAACTGGCTTGGCAAAGATTTACTGCCGTCACATCAAACACACACACGTTTTGCTTCTTCTTGCTCTCTGGTAGATCCAAATACTTGAGGCTACTCGTGACTTTCTGGAAAACTACGCTTGTCGGTTTTCTGAACTCAGTGAGTTCAGGAGTGCTAGCGCTATCCATACTGCCACAGTTCAGCTTCATTTATTTTTTGTCCCTCTGGATATGAAGGATACATGAAGGGGCCAACAAAAGCCATGGCCATTTCCCCCCAGCTTCTGGTCAGAAGGAGGTGCTAGTAGTTTTCTGAGAAGAGTAAAGGCCCTGTCCTGCAGACAAGCTCGAATAAGGCTACCAAGGTTTGAGGAGTCACTTTACAATACAAGAGCATTTCACCCTAAAGGGTATGTATGAACTTCATACCTGTGCTGGTTCCTTGAGGACGTTGCCACTTCCTTCAGCACAGAGTTTCTAGCGCATCACTCCCTTTTCTAGTGGAGGAGGTGTTACAGTGCCCCTCACTTCTGGGATTCTGTTCCCACTGGGCTCCAGGGCCTCTATATATACCTCCCAGAGGGTGACATGCCAGCTTGCCCAACAATGCTGCTACATTGTGACATGATCATTACCTGGGACAGTCATTTTGACCAAAAATGGTCATCTTAAGTTTTACCAAAAATATGATCTGACCTTTTAACCAAAAATGGTAATAATACTGATTTTAAAATATATTCCCACTGGGCTCAAGGGCCTCTATGCATACCTCCCAGAGGGTGACATGCCAGCTTGCCCAATCACCTAGAGGTGATTACAAAAATTAAAGTATTACCAAAAAAAAATTGCCCAGCCAACGGAGAAAGAATCCAACCATGGAGTTTCTATGGGAATAGAGAAGACTGGAGTTCATCTTCAGAGAAGGCTACAGAAGCAAAGAAACCCTCAAGGAAAGACTTATCAATCGGGGAATGGCTGAACAAACTGTGCAACGTGAGTACGATGGAATACTCTTGTGTTCTAAGAAATGTTGAGCAGGATATTCTCAGAAAAAACCTGGAAAGACTCGCATGGGCTGATGCAAAGGGAAATGTACTGCGTTCAAAGCAACAGCAATATTTTTCAGTCATCAGCTGTGAATAACTTAGCTATTCTCAGCAATACAACAACCCAAGACAACTCTGAAGGACTTAGGGTGAAAAATGTTATCCATCCCCAGAGAAAGAACTGATGGTGTCTGAATACAGATTGAAGCAGACTTTTTTGACTTTCTTTGTTTTTCTTGAGGGTTTTTGTTTTTAGTCTATGTTTTCTTTTACAACATGACTAATATGGAAATGTTTTGCATGAATACGCATGCATAAACCATACCAAATTGCTTGCCTTCTCAGTGAGGTGGGAAGAAGAGAGAGAATTTGGAACTCAAAGTTTTAAAAACAGATGTTAGGGCAGCTGGGTGGTACAGTGGATAGAGCACCAGCCCTAGCATCAGGAGGACCTGAGTTCAACTCTGGTCTCAGACATTTGACACTTACTAGCTGTGGGACCCTGAGCAAGTCACTTAACCTTGGTTGCCATATACACAAAAAGAATGCTAAAAATTGTTTTTACATGTAATGGGGGCAAAGTATAATACTAAATGAATATTTTTGAAAACCTAGAATGCAAAATAATAGTCCTTTCATGGTCACCATACTGTGACACATAAAGTTCAAGAGACAGAGTTTCTGGGAAATTAATCATCTTATTAATACTGCTAGCATATTATTAATAAAAAAATTATTAATAAACTCCCACCTTTGAGTAACTGTATCAAATAATGGATGTCTCTGAGACCAGATGATGAAAGGTATCTCCCTCTTCACAGAGAGGCCCAGAGGTCTCACTACCAGGGTGGAAGGTTATAGCCACTAGCAAATACGCCTGTAGGATCCCTGTTTCAGGGAATCCTAAATCTTACTTTGTCACCAGAGAGAATTCAGTCTGGAGGGAGAAAGGTTTGTCTCTTCTCTGCTATAAAGACAAAATATGTTAAAAAAAAAAATACAGTAAATCGAAGGAAGATGGGGAGGCCCAGAGCACAAACATTGTATCAGATAACCTATACTTAATGGTATTCCCTCAAAAGTAGAAATGGAAATAAGTTTGTAGACATGTATGTATTTGTGTGTGTATGTGTAATTCACTAATTACATAAATTAATTAATTAAAATTAATTTAAATTAAATTAATTTAATTAATTAATAAACTAATTTGCTAGTTCTCTCCTGTTTTCTAGGTCCATTCTTGGTCTCTCCAGAGCCTATCTGTTCCCTGGGGGTACTGGATGCTTCATAAATGCCTGGTGACTTGGTGACTTGACTTAATCCATTAGAACGTGAGCTCCCAGAGGAGAGGCACTGTTTAATCTTTCTGTGTATCGCAGAACTTGATCTACTGCCTAGCACATAGTAGGTACTTCATAAATGTTTACTGATTAATTGATAAGTGCTTCTTAATTGATTAAGTGCCTTAATTTGAGGCATTCTCTTTCTACATTCCAAGAGCTGACCATATCAACTTGAGTTAAGGCAGGAGTCTCATTCTGAATCAAGGCTGGGGTTTGCTGAGACTAAGTTGGCTCCAAGGTGTTACTTCAATACATATTATTCCAGTTGTGATTTTATGATTTTCATAATCAGTGCTCAGACAATTCATCAGATAAAAAGCACTTCTCTATTAGAAACAAGCTAATAACAAAATATGTAAAGCCTTTTGCCCTGGAGCTAAGATGATTCTGCCTTCTGGAAGTCTTCTGGGTGCAGGTCCCAGGCAGGTCTGAGCCAGGCCCCCAAGTGCCTCCTGGCTTCTTTCTGGCTTCTGCCCTTTCCACTGGACCTTTCTCTTTACCCCCACCCCCCACTACAGCTGGTACAGTTCTCAGTCACTCAGTAAACCACTTCATCACTTTCAATTGGGCAGCCTTCTTTCAGCAACTTCTTCCCCAGGGCCGATAAGATTTGGTGACTTTGCCTAAAGAACAAGTCCCAAGGTACTTACCCGGTAAGTTCCCAAAGAACTTCATAGAAAAGGAGAATTTCTGAGGTCCTTTTAATTTTTCTCAAAGACTAAATTATTCTTATTTTTCATTTTAAAGCAAAATAAACAATTAAATATAGCAGTTTTTACAGGTTGTAACCACACTCTCTTACAGTTTAATTCAAACTTTCATAGCATCCAGATCAGGAATTAAATATCTTTTTTCTTTTTTTGTTTTTAACATTAACTTTTATCAGATTTTGAGTTCCAAATTGTTTTCTCCTTCCCTACCTCCTTTCCCTCCTGCCCAAGACAGCATGCAATCTGATATAGGTCATACATGTACAATCATATTAAACATGTTTCTCCATTAGTCATGTTGTGGGAAAAAGAGAACAAAAGAGGAAAACCACAAGAAAGGAAAAGAAAAGAAAATAGTATGCTTTCTCAACCTGAAAGTTGGTTAAAAAGACAACAAGCTAGGTGATAAGTAAACTCATATTGTTTTATTCCCTTAAGTTAGCTCATGTACAAGGAATCAGAGCTTTAACTCTGACTGACTCAAGCAATTTTAGGAGGACATTTAAACCCTGACTCAGGATGTCTGTGTTACTCAAAAAAAAAAAAAATACAGCCTCCATATGTTTTTTAACACATAGTATGGGAAAGAAAGTTTCTTAGTTGAATAGGTTGTAAATACAATAAAATAGGAGAATGTCAAAGTGTCAATTGAAATTATAGATCCAGGATATCTGTGTTTCCCCTACATAACATATGTCCACAGGGTACCAAGATAAGAAAAGTCCCACTATTCAAGAGAGTGTCTGGTCCCAGATATCCTGTCCTTAGTGATCATAAACAGGAAGAATGCTGGTCAGTTCCATCTGGTCCTATAGTTGCTGACACAGGAAGGGGCATTCTTAGTTCACTCAGAAAAGATTAATTCAGGTTTTTGGCCCTTACTGGGGCTCAATTGATCTTAAATGATTATCATTTCCTCCTTTTGGTCAAAGGTAAGCCAAAGGCTTCACCTGTAGACCAAGAAAGGTGTGGAGAAAACCTTCTTCTTCCTCAGGGGGTGGGAAGAGATGTCCACTTGGAGCAGGTATCTTCAGATGATCCTGGAGTCCACATCCAGAAGTTGGCAGCTATGGGAGTAGTCACTTAGACCTGATAGGGGCTCTTAGAAGATGTATGAGTTGATAATTGAGAGAAAACAGCATAACATAAGTCCTTAGTTAAAGGCACATAGAGATGGTTCAGTTTCCCAGCCACACAGGGCCAGGTTCAAACAATACAACAAAGTTTTTTCATAATTCACAAAATCTCATAATTACATCAAGTCAGGTACAGATTAAACTACTTAGAAGGCTCACAATAGACTAGTTTTGAGAAGGGAGATTTACATGTCACCAAGATAACCAAGAAAACCTTAAACATGAACCATACAAATCAATACAATCATTATTACCAATGTTAACTAACATTAAGTTCATTGCTCATATACAATAGGTTTTATTCTTAGGCAGTTCAAAAAGGGAGTTCTGTTTCTCTGATTTAGGTCAAGAAGTTCCCAGATAATTCTTATTTAGTATAAATTAGTATAATCACTAAAATTTGTTTCTCCATTTTTGAAACTACAATTTATATATCATCTGCTGCTTCTGTTCTTACTTACATCCTGTACCTGGTATAAGAATCTTTTAAAATGTGAGGGTCCAACCATAAAATGAGCTCTCCTGACTTTTAAAATTATCAGACAGGAACTTTAATAAGGGAGAAATAGTTTCACTTACCTTTAGCACTAACCTATACAATTTTTGGTGTAAAAATCCAAATCTGAGATCTTCTTACAAAAACATGCTTAAAGCTTGGATTTCCATGACAGACACATTTTTGAAGCCAATGATATATGTGTGTATATAATTCTTAGAAGAATCAGTCTAATCCTGTTGCTTTTCTCAAAATTTGCTACCCTATTTAATTAGACATCTATCACATTACAGCTTTGTCTTATTGCTTTGTCTAAACATTTCCTCCTTAGGAGCATGTTATCCCTATATTATTATTATTTGGCCATGAATGTAAGTTAAAATTGTAAGCTATTCATGTTTGCATCCTATTATGGTAACTCAGAGATGTTCCAGTATCCATCTATTATTTAATAAAGTTCATACTGTATTTACAGAGCTTCTTGATTATAGAAATTTGCTATAAAAGAAAAAGAGGGACAATGTCATATCATATCACAAGGAAAGAACTTCCTTAGCTCTATTTGATTCCAGGCATGAGTCATATCTGATAGCCAATCATGTAGTCACTGGATATTAAAAGCAGGGCTCAGGATTAATCGGATGGGGAATTCTCCTTTTCAGAAAGGAAATAGCACAATTGGGAAATAAAGTCAGGAAGATCCTACCTAGGCTGTGTCCCAGGTAGTCCTCAAAACTTTTCCCAGGCACAGAGATCCACCTTTAGCACTTCTCAGCCTGCCATTCTACTGTTGGCTTCATGACAATTCAGACAATTATCCTGGTAATCAAAGCTCAAAACAATAGTAAATTGCTGTCCCATAAAATCACATATCCTAGATAACAAGAATTTAATCTCACATTGGTAACAGTAAGAGACTGATCACAGAAAAATACTACCGCTCTCATAATTCCTTTAAACAATGAGAACATCAGGGGCAGAGTCAAGATGGTGGAGTAAAAGCAGTGACTTTCTTGAGCTTTCCCCCCAAACTCCTCCAAATACCTATAAAAATGGCTCTAAACAAATTCTAAAGCAGCAGAACCCACAAAAAGACAGTGAAACAAAATTCCAGCCCTAGATAACCTGGATGGTTGATCGGAAAGGTGTATCGCGCTGGGTGGGGAGAGGAGCTCAGTTCGCGCAGAGACCCTGAAGCAGGCCTCAGAGGACTGAATCACGGGCAGCTGTGGTGGTTTCCAGCCTTCTCAACCCATGAACACCAAAGACAACTTAGAAGGTCAGTGGGAAAAGTCTGTGAGTGCGGTGAGAGAAGGAGCTATGTCTCAGTCGCAAGTCCCGAGTGTGGCCTCTGGGGCAGCAACTGCCTCCTGAGCTTTTGGCCCACAGATTGAGGGGGAATTGAGTTGCTGATCAGAGGGAGATTGCAGGGATCTCTCTGCCAGAGCTGAGGCAGGAATCTCTTGCTCTACCCGTGCCTGGTTCTGGGTCACAGTTCTGAGGGGCGGTCCTGGGGTGAGGAGGAGTGCTGGAGCTTGTTGTGGTGGTGGAGAGGAAACACCTTGCCCCTTATCATACCACTTTGGAAGAACTGAAAATTTACAGGTCCCTAGAAGCATCTCTGAAAACAGCTGTACAAACCCCTGAAACTTGGGACAGTACATTCTTCATATTGGAAGCAGACACTTACCTTAACAAAGAGTTTAAAACTTAAGTTATTGGCCAGGATCATGAGTAAGCAGTGCAAAAAGAGTCAGACTATATTATCTTACTTTGGTGACAAAGAAGATCAAAACATACAACCAGAAGATGACAACAAAGTCAAAGCTCCTACATCCAAAGCCTCCAAGAAAAATATGAATCAGTCCCAGGCCTTGGAAGAGCTCAAAAGGGATTTTGAGAAGCAAGTAAGAGAAGAAGAGGAAAAACTGAGAATGATGCAAGAAAATCATGAAAAACAAGTCAACAGCTTGCTAAAGGAGACCCAAAAGAATACTGAAGAAAATAACACCTTACAAAATAGCCTAACCCAAATGGCAAAAGAGGTCCAAAAAGCCAATGAGGAGAAGAATGCCCTAAAGAGCAAAATTGGCCAAATGGAAAAGGAAGTCCAAAAGATTACTGAAGAAAATACTTCCTTAAAAATTAGAATAGAGCAATTAGAAGCTAGTGACTTTATGAGAAATCAAAACACCGTAAAACAAACCCAAAAGAACGAAAAATTAGAAAACACTGTGAAATATCTCATTGGAAAAACAACTGACCTGGAAAATAGATCCAGGAGAGAGAATTTAAAAATTATTGGACTATCTGAAAGACATGATCAAAAAAAGAGCCTAGACATCATCTTTCAAGAAATTATCTAGGAAAACTGCTCTGATATTTGAGAACCAGAGGGCAAAATAGAAATTGAAAGAATCCACTGATCTCCTCCTGAAAGAGATCACCAAAGGAAAATTCCTAGGAATATTGTAGCCAAATTCCAGAGTTCCCAGGTCAAAGAGAAAATATTACAAGCAGCCAGAAAGAAACAATTCCAATATTGTGGAAACACAATCAGGATAACACAAGATTTAACAGCTTCTACGTTAAGGGATGGCAGGGCATGGAATATAATATTCCGGAGGTCAAAGGAGATAGGATTACAACTAAGAATCACCTACCCAGCAAAACTGAATATAATCCTGCAGGGGAAAAAATTGTCATTCAGTGAAATAGAGGACTTTCAAGCATTCTTGATGAAAAGACCAGAGCTGAATAGAAAATTTGATTTTCAAATACAAGACTCCAGTGGAACATGAAGAGGTAAACAGGAAAGAGAAAATCATAAGAGAGTTATTATGGTTGAACTGTTTACATTCCTGCTTGGAAAGATGATATTTGTAACTCAAGAGACCCTTGTCAGTATTAGGGTAGTTGGAGGGGAAAAAATTATATGTACGTATATATAGATTAGATAGATAGATAGATAGATAGATAGATAGATAGATAGATAGATAGATAGATA
>NW_020949602.1:11309697-11346180 GCF_900497805.2 Vombatus ursinus
AGATAGATAGATAGATAGATAGATAGATAGATAGATAGATAGATAGAGGGCACAGGGTGAGTTGAAAATGAAGGGGTCATATCTAGAGAATAAAATTAAGGGGTGAGAGAGGATTATACTAGGAGAAGGAGAAAGGGAGAGGTAGAACAGGATAAATTATCTCTCAAAAAAACCAGAAAAGACTCTTGCAGTGGAGGAGAAATGGGGGAAAGTGAGAGGGAATGAGTGAATCTTATTCTCATAGAATTTGACTTAAGGAGGGAATAACATACACACTCAATTGGATATGGAAATCTGTCTTACCCTACAGGAAAATGGGAGGGGGAGGGCAAGGGGACAAGGGAGTAGGGAGATGATAGAGAGGAGGGCAGATTGGGAAAGGGGGTAATCAGAAGCAAGTACTTCTGAGGAGGGTCAGGGTCAAAAGAAAGAATAAAATAAATGGGGGGGCAGGATAGGATTAAGGGAAATAGTTTTTCACAGCATGTCTACTATGGAAGTGTTTTGCATAATTGCATATATATTACCTATATTTACTTGCTTGCCTTATCAATGAGGGTGAGTGGGGAGGGAGGAAGGGAGAAAATTTGGAACCTAAAGTTTTAAAAACACATGTTTTAAAAAAAACCATTTTCACATGCAACTGGGAAATAAGAAATACAGGAAATGGGGTACAGAAATCCATCCTGCCCTATAGGAAAATTGAAGGGGAAGGGGATGGGGGGGAGAGATAGAAGGGAAGGCAGACTAGGGGAAGGGGTATTCAGAATGCATGCCATCTTGGGGTGGGGGGAGGGGCAAGATGGGGTGAAAATTTGGAACTCAAAATCTTGTGGAATTAAATGTTGAAAACAAAAAAAATAAATAAAAAATTACCATTAAAAAATATAAAAAAAAATGATGGGGGACTTTTTCTTTGCTCCTTAAGGAAGTAGGAAAAGAAAAAGGGAGATAACTGTTTAGAGCAGGAATTATTTACATGTGTCTTTTTAAGGGAATATATAAATTTGTGGAGAATATTTCCTTTTAAAGGGCCAAGAGCATTGAATTTAAAACAAAAATATTTTAAATGTTTATCATTAGTGATTATAAATTAGGATCTGATTGGATGTAAGTTTACTGTTCTATAAAAATGGTTATTATGGAAAAAAATGAATGATGATTGAATGCTTATGGCATAGGTTAGAAGTAGCATTATTTATGATTTGATGTAATTGTTAAAAGTGCTAAGAGTTAAGGGGCAGCTAGGTGGTGCAATGCATAGAGCACTGGCCCTGAAGTCAGGAGGACCTGAGTTCAAATCCGGCCTCAGACCAAACACTTGACACATACTAGCTGTGTGACCTTGGGCAAGTCACTTGACCCTGATTGCCTCACCAAAAAAAAAAAAAAAGGGCTAAGAGTGAGAGTGATAATTTCTGTATGTGATAACATGGAAATGCAATTGATGTTATCTGAAGTTTATTGTTTAAGTTATTACTGTATTTCTAAATTGTATTGTACTTCTAAAATTCTTAGATTGTAAAATCTGAGGGACCATTGTGAGGTAGAAATGGTGTTAAAGTAACTCTTGACCTGGAATCGGTCTTTAGTGATAAAGAGTGGAGATGTCTCTTTATCTTTAGTGACAAGATGAGATAATTTGAAACTGTTAAATACCTAGTGAGGTATTTTTGGTTCTAAGACTGAAAGCAGATTTTCATTTAAAATCTTGACTATTATAAAAATATGGTGGTTTAAAGTTATAGTCTCAACATATTAATGATGAGATGAATGATTCTCTGTGTAAAGTGATTTAGGAGTGCATTCAAGTAAATTGATAATGGGTTGTTTCAAAGTTTATTACAATTGTGGAAATAATTCTATAATGTATGCCCTGTGGTATAAATATATGTTATTGTGAAAAACTTATTGGTGTGTATTGATTTGGAAGTAATGAAATATTCTCATATATCAGGGCCTCAATTAGAAAATTACAAAAAAAAATTTTTTTAACCCAGGCCTTCTTTAGGCTAAAGACTGGGTTTGTTGAGGGTGGGCCATAAGGGCTAGGCTCTTAAGGAGGGGACTGGCAAGCCTGGGAAACCTAAGCCCCCCCCATCCACCAAATTCCTTGATTTGGAGTGTCGTTGAGCTAAAATCTGGATGTGGCCCAAGGCTACCAGACCAGTAAAAAGACAATGGTGGGCTTGCTTAGATAATTAAGAAAAAAAAAAGAGCCGGTCTATAGGGGTGGGAGTGGCCCCTGCAGGCTGTTGGACCTAGTGAAGGGGTCCAGAAAGAAAGAAAGATTTTTATTGGGTCTGTTTCAAGTTTTTAATATACTGCTTACATAGTTCTGAATTTTCTTATATACGTAACCTGGTAAGCAATTGTGTTAGTTATGTTGATTGGAAGGGCAATTTATTTTATGATCTGGAATGTTAGATTAAGAATTGTGCCTTCAGAGAAAAGAGAAAAAGGAATGAGTGGGGCTGTTGGGGTATTCTATATGAACCCATTTTGTAACATTTCCTTTTAAGTTCTGCAATTTAAGAAATGAGAACTTCAAAATTTTGTCTATGTTTAAAGGGAAAGTTTTAGCTGGGATTATTTGACTCTCACTTGTGAAGTTGAAAATTGTTAACTAAGCTATTTGGAGTTATTGTTTAAGTGAAGTACTGGTAGAAGTATTTTTGTGGGTAAAGAAACTATGTAATTATGCAAAGAAAGAGATTTGTAGAATCTCAATTCTTATCAATCCTGTGCAGGAGTTTTGTGAGATGGAACTCTTACTGATTAAGTGGCCCCCTGCAGACACCTCTGGACTAAAGAAATTAGGTAACTAGGAACTTTATGGTGATAATCATTTAAGATCAATTGAGCCCCAATGAGGGCCAAAAACCTGAACTGATCTTTCTTCCTGAGTGAGTTAAGAATGCCCCTTCCTGTGTCGACAGCTAAAGCTGATCAAGAGCATTCTTATGTTCACGAAATTTGATTTTACTCAGGATGTTATTAGGAACCAGAATACGTGTAGGAAGTTATGCAAACTACTTAGAGCTCACTTTGGAGATGTTCCCTAATTAATGTGAAATTATAGTCACACCTGAAGCTCTGTTGAGGGGAATTTGCTATCTAAGACCTTGGAAACTGTTAACGAACTGTTGCTCTGAGTTTAACTGATTGAGCTACTAAGCCATGACGTCAGCAACCTGCAAAGAGGTTTGTGAGCTGCATTTATGAGCTGCAAGAAGGTGTTCTCATGGTGATGGGGTTGGAATCTGAGCCCCAGAAAGGAAAAACCCTGGACTTTCCCACATGGCCAAATCTCTGGCGTTCCCCTGAGGCTATAGTCCCATCAACTGGTGCCTCCCTATGGCCCCAGACCACTTCCCACCCTTGGTCCCACCTAGGCTCCATTTCCCACCCTTGGGAATTCTATTACCTCATGGACTACTTGGCCACTCTCCCACAGTCTTTCTGTATATAAGGTCCATCTTGTCTCCATTTAGATGCTCAGATTTTCACAATCTAGCCAATAGCCCATAGATGCTCAGACTCCTTAAGAGTCTGGCTAATATGGCGAATCTTCAGTAAACCTTGTTTTTGGCGGCAAGAAGGCTTGGGTCAAATTCTTTCGGGCAGGACCCAGGTATCGTGATTTTGGGGTGCCAGAACCCCTAATCTCTAGACCGCATCAATGGGAAGGTCGGGAGAATGACTTCTCTGCATTGGTTGAGGTAGGATTCTCCTGACTCAATTTCCCCACTATGACACCTGGCAGACTTTAAACCTGGCTCAATGCAGTTGGTCATATATATGTAACTTCTGCCTGGAGTTGACATGAACTAGGACTTCTCTTCTAGGGAAGCATTGTTCTCTTACTTTAGTTATGTTCTTTCATGGCAAATTCCTCCAATCATAAGTTTGTCAGCATAAATATCGAATCTATTAAACAATAGGTTGATGCGGGAACATCTGAGGTTATTATAGTAAGATGCAGGTATAAGTTTGAGTTATTTGGCCTGGCATTTCAGAGTAGTATTCAGTCTTGACATCTGTTACTAGTATATTCCTGTGTAAGTCAGGATCCTTTAATTTCTCATAATGGTTATGATGAGGTCTGGAGGTTTGGAGGCACTGGAACTCCAAGGTCACAGCACAAGGGTTCCTCCAGAAGGAGTTCAGCCCAGGTCTTTCAGTCAGGGGGAAAGTTTGTTGTAGATAAACCATATAGGCCAGGTGACTCCCATAAGGACAAGCAGGCATGAGAAAGTCTCAGCGTTTGAATTGGGGCCAGGGTGGATCTTGCATACACTGAAGAAACTTTGGGTGACCAGGGGTGGGGCTAGGGCTTTCAAAGGAAGATGAGGAGTTGGGGCCCATGGACTGATGGGAGCCAGATTCTTTCTGGGGAAAGGGGTGAGTGTCTCGGCTGGGACCCATCCCCTATCATTAGGGGATAATTAGACCAGGACACTGTGGAACTAGGATATTATTCTGTGACTTAGTTAATACTTAGTTAATGGTAAAGTTGTCTCAGTTTGTTACAATTAATGTTAAAGAGGAATAACTTATGGCTTATCTTGTAAATGCCTTGAAAAAAGCATCTATTTTAATTAAGGATTTTTTATTTGTCCATGACTAGAAGTTGGGAGTGTTTTGTTATTTGATATGCAGTGGTTTTAAATTAACTACTATGGATTGGAGTCTGTTACTAATTCCTTAATGGAATCTCATCTTCCTGATGGGGAATATAAATAAGAATGAATAGTCAACTAATGCAAGGTATAAAACTCGAAGTAATGCAGACTGTAAGGCTAGGTTCTAATTTTTTTTAATTTGAGTTTTTTGAAACATGACAATTGGACAAAGTTTCCATTTTGATCTTGTAATGGTGAAGACATAGGGGTTGAGTTGATTTTCATTATTTGCCTTGGTTATTAGCAAGGTAATTTAAAATAGTGTTGAGATCAATCTTGTAGGAGAGTGGACACAAGAAGGAGGATCTCTGCAGGAGGAGAGTCTGCTGGACACTGTTTGAACAGCACTTAGACAAAAAAGAAGACTTCACCAGATGATGTCCAGAGTGTCAGCTGTATGAGAAGAGACTTCTGAAGCTTTAAATGGACAATTTATGGTTCCTTTTGGGTCTCTGCATCTGCACTTAATAAGGGAACTGGCCCCTTTTTACTTTGTCAATGAGTCAGTCAACTCCTCCCTTCCTTCTCCCATATTAAGTCCCCAAAATTCCATTGAAAAGTACCTCAGTGGGACCAGTTCTGGGAATTCAGGTAACAGGAGTTAGGATGATGATTGAGCCAGTTAATGACCATTCCTCCCCCTCTGATGAAGAATTCGAACTAATGTTAAAACGCTTTGAGGAAAAGAACAAAAAGTGTGGAAATATAATTCTTATTGAGAAAAAGAGGAGGGAATTGTGAGAGTCATATTTCCATAGAGAAGGAGAATAACGCGGAGATTCAAAGAACTATTCCAGGAAGCAGTACACTGTAGGTGGGTGAGGGCTCAAGCAATAAGAAGTAAGTTGATGGCTCTAAAAAGACTCCAAATTCAAGATAAGGGTCGAGCCAGCTCAGAGCAGTTAGGGTCAACCTGAGGACACCTGAAAAATGTTAGTGCACCTGCTTAATGAACTTCATTACTATTATCTGCCACACCCCGCATAAAATGAGAGCCTCATTAACGAGTCATGGGATGTATGACCTCGGGAGGGGGAACATACTTGAGCATATCAAGGGGAAACATGTAAGGAGGGGTGTAACCCGGGAAGGAATGGACCAATCCGGGCCTGGGAGGTTTCACGCCAAATTTGAATGTATAAAAGCATGCTTGCCCTTGTGTTCAGGGCCTATCCCTCCCTAAGAGGGGTGGAGCCTGCTTCTGGCCAGAAAGGTCTAATCCTCTGGACTTTCTCTGTAATCAACTTTCTTGATACTAAATTTTAGGTGTCAAGCGTATTTCTAACACACAACTTGTTCAGCCATTCCCCAACTGATGGGTATCCCCTAAATTTCCAATTCTTTACCACCACAAGAAGAGCAGTTATGAATATTTTTGTACATGTGGGTCTTTTCTCCATTTTTATGATCTCTTTGGGATACAGACCTAGTAGTGGTATTGCGGGATCAAGGGGTATGAACAATTTTATAGCCCTTTGGGCATAGTTTCAAATTGCTGAGGAGATAAATTTCCAAGAATACAATTGTATCACCCTCTAGAAATTATTTTTCAAATTACAGCATTTTATGCAATGGTTTCCCAAACATTCCAACAGGAGAAAAATCAGAAGCATAATAACATAAACAATGTTATAGATTTAAAACATGAAAAATTGCTAAATGACATCAATTCAGTTCATTTGTGAATTATCTTACATAAAAAATTCACTTCATTCATCTCTCAGTTTGATACTCTAGACTGCATTCAGAGTAGAATTGAGTAATTCTGACCCAATTACCTTCAATTCTTATTCTTACAGTTCCTCATCACATTGCCTCAATGCTGAATTTTAAGTGTATTTACCCTTAAGGTCTGATATTTTTGCAGAGGGTCAAACATCACAATTACAAAGGGAGAACTGGATTTCTCACTGGGAGAAACTCAGTCTGATCCAATCTGGATTTACAGTTGCAAATGGTATATAGATCCTAATTTTCCTGAGAGCCATTTGCTACCAGCTCCTCAAAGCATAGAGTCCATCACTTGCACTTAGTCTGGGGCTGCAGTTGGATCAAGGCAGTGTTTCTGCTCAGAAGGAGGAGGGGGTGAGTCTGGGAGGGAGGGAGGTGGGGGAGGCACTGGGGGGGAGGAGCTCTCAGAGATGACCAGCCTGGTGAGTGGTGGCCCAGGTGGAGTTGGAGCACTGGGGTGGAGTTTGGAGGCTGGGAGGAGTTTAGGGGGAAGAGGGGATCATTGCATTGGAGAAGGCTTTCCACGTGATGGAGGGGTGGGCTTGGGAAGGAGAGGCAGTCAGGGTCCTTGAGTTCTGGCCCTGGGTGTGATTAGAGGAAAGGGCTCAGCCATCCTGGGGGCCTCAAGGGTTGGACCGGGTGGTGTCCTTGGGACTAGGAGGATCAGAGTGGGCTGGTGGGGAACAGGAAGTCTTTGAGCTGAGACTGCTCTGCCTTCCCTGGAGCTCAGATTCTCTCCTTTTTCCTTTTGACCTGAGTTCTCTCTGCCTTCCCTGGGACCTAAGATCGCTCTGCCTTCCAGAAGCCCACTCTGTGCATGCAGATCCCAGGTAGGTCTGAGCCAGTGTTCCCACTTACATCCTGACCTTTGTTTGCTGTCCTTGCCATTGGGTCTCATTCCCCAGGTCTGCCAGAAGCATGCCTCCCAGGCCTGGCTACCGGACCAGCTCCCTGCCCCTAAAACTTTTCCAGACTCCCAATCACTTCCTAAACATCCTGGCTGACCTTCCTCCCCCCCGCCCCCCCCCCCGCCCGAGATTTCTCATTGGGTCACACTTTCCCAAACTTCAGATTTTGCCCGTAAGAATCCTGCCTTCACTCCCAGTCCCTGTAAGTATCCACAAGTCCTACCTCCTGCCTCAAGCCCCACCTTGGAGGCAGGAACCAAAGCTTTTTCCTGATCCCCCTTATCTGAATCTGTGCCTCTTGGGCTGGTTCCCTATCAGATCCCAGCCATTTGGCTCCTTGGAGGGATTCCAAGCCTAAGCTGTACCAGAGGGTCCTGGGCATCCTCCCCAGATCCTAGCTAGACCTCAGGACACAGTCATCCTTACCTGCCCAAGCTTAATGTCCATTTGGAACACTTCTTCCAATCAAGTGTCCCTGACCTCCCTGTCATGAGCATTTAGGGTTAAAGTCAGAGGCATTTATGGTCAGGGTTAGACTGTCCTGCCTCCCAGATCCCACCCCTGCTCCCCTGCCCCAGGCCTCCTGCTCCCCCAGCCCCACATCTTTAAGAGCTCTCAGGTCCCACACAGGCAGCTGGATCCCAGCCTGGGTTTTGTCTCCCAGTCTCGGGCTTTCCTTGGCTGCTCCATTCCAGAGTCCTCCGCTTCCTCAGCCTTCCCTAACCTCCCTCCCTGCTAGATCTAGCAGTCAGTCTATTGTTTAAATAATGTGTGTTAATTGAGGAGAGGGGATGCAGGGAGGGAGGATCAGTTCCAGGGAGAGCTCTGTCTCAGGGGTCATTGAGACTCTGACTGGTCTCATCCTGTCTGGGATCCCAAGCTTCATCTTCCTCTGAGGGCTCTGTAGGAGGATGGGGGAAAAGAGGGGTGCAGAAGAGAAGTAAGAGGAGGGAAGTAGTTTTCCTTTTGAGATCAGCTTCATTTCCTACCCTGACCCTCCCTGCTGCTTCCCTCCCTCTACAGGTTGGAGTCCTTTCCCTGAGGGCAAGGCCTGGGTCTTCCTAACTCCTATGGGACCTTGCCCTCTGTAAATTCCAGTTGGGCAGCCTCCTGCCTATGAAGAGAGGAGAAAGAGCTCTTCTCTGGGATCTGTCTCCCTCCCCAGCTCAGTCTGCAGAGGAACAAAACCTACCCCAAGAAGGTATTGGGTCAAATCCAGACACTAAAGCTGGAGGGAAGTTAGAAGTTTTATTACGAGGCCCAACAAACAGCAAACGCCTGGAGTATGAGCACCAGGGCAGTCAGCCTAGCATTAAGATTACAGGTGGGGCAGATGGGCTTTCTGTGCAGAAGGAAAGAAGGAAAGGACTTTCCAGGTGGCTCCAGGCTGTCTCATGGTCATCAGAAAGGCATAGAATTAGAACATCCCATGATTACTTGGGACATCAGTTAGTGAGAGTGTTGGCTGCTGCTCTATTGGTGGGGCCATAAAGGGTGGGGGAAGCAGATGCCTGGGGTAGATAGGGTCCAGGGATAAGATGAAGGGACTTTACAAAATGGAGTCACTTTGGTTACTTTGCTACCTACACAGGGAGCCTGAATTGAGAGAGAATGGCTCCTGGGAGCAGCCAAGCCCCAGCCCAGGCGAGTGCAGTCTATCCACAGACTTGGCCAACATCAGCAATCCAATCATTTCCATAGACATAGAGGATGGTCTATGAAACTGGCAATGCCTGCTTTAGGGATCATTTCTGTACAAAAATAGGCATGAAATTGAATGCAGTGGTAACAACACTACTCTGCTCTTTTCCGTGTTTTAAACTGATTCATTGGGTCCTTCATATATTGAGCACTGCTCCCCCCCATGCTGCCCTGCCATGTTTGTTTTTAAGTTCTCCCTCATTATAGCTGTCTAACAAGGGTGACCACTTCACTCACTATTCTCTATTACCAAGGGATCATATTTTTGCTTTCTTAATGGCTGCCTAGTATCGTACACACACACACACATACACTTTCCCCCCTCTTCTTTGTTTGTTGTGGCCAAGCTCTCCCATGAAGCAACTGAAGTTCCCCCCGGGAGAAGTCTTCACCCTGAATCTTGTCTGGACAGACCTGGAGCAGAGCCCTGAAGACTCCCCCAGCTATTGTTTTTTAATGTGCTATCATCAGAGCAGAAATTGTGCTCCTGGTGCTGTTCATGGTCCCCCTACCTCAGGTCACACACGACTTCTCAGATCCCTCTGAACCCCTGTCTGTTAACAGTTCTTAGGTCAACTCAATGAGCATTCAGAAAGGCCCTAGATGTTGTCAAGGTATTTAGAAACACCCTATTTCCCAGAGCTAAGACCCAGCAAACATGCTGTGCCCTGAGCTTGGCATAACAGCAATCCTTTGCACCCTGTATGATCTTATCCTCCAGCAACATGTATTGCTTGGACCAGCACCAGGTGTTTACTGAGGGATTTATGATTTTCATATTAATAAATAACTGTTTAGATTTGTTGGAGCTCCCCCTATTTCTCAGGGACCTGGGAGCCAATGTTCTGCAGCCTAAAGCCATCCATCATATCTATTGACATGCCCACAATTCCTATTTCTTGTAACTGCCAAGTAAACTGAAGGAGGCACTGCATCCCTATTCCTGCCATGATAACTCTAGTTCTGTACCCTGCTGAATAATCAAAAGGTGTGACAACCCTTAGGACTTGAGAGGCTGTTCCCATGAGACAGATCCAAGCCAAGAAATGCCAACCATGGGAACTGCTTAGTCAAGACCTAAGAATGATTGTGTTGTGGTCCAACTTCTGGCATGTATATAAGCCTTGTCTGTATCCCAGCACGTTGAGCCATCCTTCTCAAGGTGTGGGGGTGAGTAGGAGACTTCTGCTTGCAAGCACTTTCCTCACTCTCTAATTAAATCACTACTTGATTTCTGACACACCGGCCTCTGGTTTCCTTGTTTGGCTTCAGTTTCCCAGGTTAGAGACTGGTCCAGTCTGGACCATGTTTAAAATTCCATTGACAATATCCAAGCCCAAGATTTCTTGTACGGACTGCTCTGGGGCCATCTTGCTGCTCCTGTGTTTCTAAGACCTACCCTGGCACAGTGATTGAATGACAGATGACTTCTCTACTGTGTAAAAGAGGCTCCTGGGATTCTCATCCTTGCCTCTGTTGGTCCTGGGCACCAGGATTAGCTTCACCACCTACCATATTACTATACATATTGGTTTCCTGGTGGTATAATTTGTTCTGCTCTACGCAGAGTGTCCCATGCACTGGCAGAGACCATGAGAGCAAAAAGGAGAAAAGGAAGGATGGACAGAGTCAAGTTAGTGTGTCAAGGTACCTCAGACAATTTCTTGGAAATTTTTACTCTTCTATAGGTTAGAGAAGGTCCTAGATTGACCTGGGAAAGGAATGGATGGAACTGACTCAAGTCAATACTCAGTTTAGATGTTAAACAAAAATCAAACATTCTTAGGTCATTCAACAAATAAAAGGAGTTGTATTTAAGTATAGTATAAAAAGGACATTCAATAGGGATATGAGAGTTTTTTAGCTTGAGTAGACCAAGATCTCCTTACCTCCATGTGGGAGCTCATCTAGTCAGCAAAGTAAGGTGTGACAGTATGCCATTTGGGGAAATCTGTCATATAGGAAGGACCCTGATTTCACATGGGTAGACTTTTATGCCTTTAGTTTACCAGGCAGCCATACTAGTTTGTCCAGAGACCCTCAAAATACTACTTGAAGGGAGGCACATGGAGCCTTTGCCCACTATGTAAGTCAGGTCCTTGGGAGAGCTTTGTCACCTTTCAGGGAAAGAAAAAGTAAAACTGGCCTAACCAGGTGATAGGAGAAGGACAGAACTCCAGGAGACAGTGGCCCTTTCACAAGTAGGGATCGTGCTACCTTTGACAGCCATCAGGTGAATGGTCAGTCTGATTTCAAGACTACCTGAAGGAAGAAAACCAGCATTTATTATCAGCCATCTAGTAAGTGCCAGGCACTGAGTTAAGCACCTTACCAATGTCTCATGTGATCCTCACAACTAGCACTGGAAGGTAGGTATCATTATCCTCATCTTATTTTTACTTATATATTCAGAAATATTTGGAGGAAAATATTTTTTACTTTATTTTTTAAATACAAGTTTTTTTACAGCAGAAATTAGCCTTCTCTTCCTTCCCTTTCTACCACCCCACCCCATTAAGAAAGCAAGAAAACCTAACCCCTATTACAAGAATATATGTAGTCAAGCTAAACAAAATTTCTCATGGATTATATCTAAAGAAAATTATATCAACTGACGCTCTGAGTATCACCTCTCTATCAAGAGGTTGGCAATATGTCATCATGAGTCCTCAGCAATTGCTTGATCATTGCATTGATCAGAGTTCCAGTGTGTGTATACACACATATATATGAATACACACATTTGTGTTAGCCAAAATCAACCTTCTAATCCTCTCACCTGTTCTCTCCCCCACATTAAGAACATAAGAAAAACAAAACCCATTACACACAATGTGTAGTCAATCTGAAAAAAAAAAAAACACAGTTCCTATGTCCTAAAAAATATTTCTCATTCTGTATCTGACTCCTTCACCTCTAGGTGGTAGGCAGAATGTTTCTTCATCCTTGGCCCTCTGGAGTCTTCGTTGGTCACTATGCTAATTCGTGTTCAATGCAGTAGTATTCTATTACATTTATGAACTTTACTTATTCATCCATACTCCATTTATGAATAATCCCTCAGATTTCCTTTTTTTGCCACCTCAAAAAGATTTAGAAATAATCTTATACATCCTTTGAATTTATTTTGCTTAGGCCTACTCCCTCAGTGTATCCTCATTCTAATTCCCCCTCTCCTTTCTTTCCTTTCCCTCCTTTTCACTAGTTAGTAAAATATATTCCTGTACCCAACTCTGTGTTATATGCATTCTTCCTTCCTTTGACTAGAGGACTAAGTTTCACGCATCAGATGCTCCCAGCCACTCCCTTCTCCTTGTTTGTATAGATGTGTACTTGTGCCCCATGAGATAATATTACATGAGATATACATGAGATTACATGAGATAATATTTCCTAACCCTCCTTTCCATCCACCCACCTTAGTGTATCCCTCTTCCTCTCTTTCCATCTTTTCCTTAAGATCAAGACATAACAGAACCTCTCCAAGGTCTTCTCTAATTTGATTCCCTCAATGAGCCCTGAGAGAGATCAGAGGGGACACATATCACCTCCCCATATTTGAATATAAGTAGTTCATCTTTTTTTTTTTTACTCCCATAGGCTAGTTCATCTTTCTTTTCTTATTTATGTTTCTCTTCACTTGTGTTTGAACTTCAAAAGTTCTCTGCAGTTATGATCTTTTCATCAAGAATGCTTGGAAGTCCTTTTCTTTGAGGGTTACGTCCCCCCTATATCATTACACTCAGTTTTGTTGGGTAAATTACTCTTGGCTATAAGACCATGTTCTTTACCTCCTGGAGTAATCTATTCCAAGCTCTGTGCTCTTTAATGATAGTTATTGCCAAATTCTGTGTGATCCTAACTGTGGCTCCTTGGTACTTCAATTATTTCTTTCTGGATGCTTGCTGTATTTTCCTTATTCAACTGGAAGTTCCATGCTTTGATTACCATGTTTCTGGAAGTTTTCATTCAGAGATTTCTTTTAGGAAGTAATCTGCGGTTTGTTTTGACATTGTGCTCTGGTTGTAAGACATCTGTGCAGTTTTAAGGTTTCTTGAAATCTTATGTCTAGGTTCCTTTTTTTATGGCATTCAGATAGTCCAATGTTATTTAAATTTTGCCTTGCTCTGTTTTCTCTGTAAGTTGTTTTTACTATGATATACCTTACATTTTCTTCTGGTTTTTTTTTTTACCTCTTGAATTTGTTTTAATATTTGTTATTGCCTTGTGACTTCTATTTGGTCTATATGGCCAAGGTTTTGTACCCTTGTGCCAAGCTGTTAACTCATTGATTCTTTCTTCCATGTCACTCATTTCTTTTCCATTTATTTTTCTCCAGAGGTGGCCAACACAGAAGTGGGGCTTACATGATTATACAGGTGGACAGCAGGGCCTTGGTTTTTCATTTATTTTCAGTGAGGGTGGAGGGGAGAGGAAAGAAAAGGAGGGGGATTTTTTTCTAATGGAAAAAAACCTATTTATTATCCATGGGACAGTGCCTTTTTCCTTCCCATTTTCCTCAAGGCTTTAGGGAAGATCATTTGGTTTTGTCTCTAGAATTGGGAGCCAAGAACTAGACACATTGAGAAAAGGTAGCTTCAGAACTACACAAAACCATAACCCCTGAAGCCCAGCAAAAAGCTACATCCCAGGGGACCCTCCTAGAGACTGGAATAAAGAGAAGAGAATTTTGATTCATCCAGCAGCTTTGAATGACCCATTGACCATGTGAAGTCTAAGCATGGGCCCTCTTTCCCCTGGACTCTGAATGTCCTTGTGGTCCAGTGTCTCAGACTCTTTTGGGGATGGTTGTGTATTCTGGTCCTTGCTATATTTTTATAGTAAACAACTTTCAAAAATAAAATAGGAATAACCTCTCAAATGGAGATGATAGCACCTACCTCCCAGAGTTCTTGTGATGCTAAAAATGAGATTCATAAAGCACTATATAAGTGCTAGCTATTTTCAGAACACCAAAATGGCACCTGTAAGGCTCTCTCATGCAAAATATTTTGGCTGTAGTAGTTACTGAAGAGTCTTTGGGAGATATGGAGATCAAGAGATTATTCCAAGGAGTAATGAGGTTGCATGAAGGCTGTATGGTGGCTAAGGGGTTGGTATTCAACATCCAGGGGTAGGAGAAGTTTAGTCTTAGGACCCAAAACTTTTCTTCCCAAGTCTTGACTTTTTCATGGGATTGTTCTGGCCTGAGTTTACCCTGTTGACTTTTTACCCCATTTTATTTCTTCATTCTATGTGGTCTTTTCTTCTATTTACCTAGACAGCCATCCTCAGTTCTTAGACTTTGCTAGAGCCAGTCTGTCCCCATTTCCCCTCTGGGATTGGTTGAGAAGGTTCTGTTCAGTCTTGTTCTTTCTTCAAACTAGATGAGGCAGCTGTCTTTTTATTGTAGTTGTTGACCTTGGCCTCTTTTTTGTATAATCCCCAACTGGAGTTGGTTGTCTTCTACTGTGGCCATGAATGCCCAGTCAAATGCTGGCGATCATACTGGTCTTCTTATCCAAGAGGCCAAAAATACCCCAACAAAGGCCAGTCAAGCCTCTTCCCTAACTACTTTAAGATGAATCAGCAGTCCTTGATGGTAGGCCTAAAGTCAGCCCATTGGGTATGATTGAAACCCTCACAGTAGCTAATCAGTGGGGATACAAAGAAGGAAAAAGACAGTCCCTGCTGTCAAGAAGCCCTCAGTCTAGTAAGGTAGAAGACAGCCGTGGCCAAACACACTATGTACCAGACACATAGGGCATGATCAGAGGGATGGCATTAGAATGGAGAGGATGAAGGAAGATTCCGTTTTTTTCTCCCAAGGAAATAAGAGTTAAGTGACTTGCCCAGGGTTACACAGCTTGTACAGAGGCTTCTTCTAGAAGGTGGAATTTTCAGTTGGGTGGAGATGAGGGAGGACATGGCAGGCATGGAGACAGCCAGAATCAGGACAACGTTTCTTGTGTGAGGAACTCACAGAAAGGGCAGTGCCACTGGATTCCAGAGTATGTGGAGATAAGCTATAGGAAGACTGGAAAGGTTGAATGGGGACCAGGTTATGAAGGGCTCTGAATGCTACAGAGGATTTTATTTTTGATTCTGGAGGGTAATAGGAAGCAATTTATGTAATTTATGCAATGAGAGTATAACATGGTCAGACACCCCCCCCCCCAACCCTTTCTATCAGTTTGACAGCTGACTGGGGGATGGACTGAAGTGGGAAGAGAGTTGAGGCAATCACTCTCCCCAGCAGCTCTTGCAGCAGTCCAGGTGTGAGGTGATGAGGGCCTTCACAAAGGTGGGAGTGCTTTCCAGGGATAGTGAAAGGGTGAACGTGACAGGGTTCAACTACAGATTTGATATGAGGATTGGGGGTGATGCACTTAGTAGTGGAAGATTGGACCTAGGGTTCTTGACTGAGTGACCAGGAAGCTGGTGCCTATCAGGAATTTACAGAGATCTGAAGAGACAAGGAAAGCCTCACACCTGGTGATTTGTCCTTTGGCAGCCAGCTAACTCTTTCTATGGAGACATTTGGGATAGTTTTTCTCCAAAGCTCAGTGGCATAGAAAAGAATTTTTCCTGGAAAAAAAAAAAAAAAACTTGTTACATTGGTAGCAGTGATGATATTAAGGTCGAGGTGGGGCATGGCACTGGAGTATGGAAGACAAATTAAATCAGGGTACATATTATAGGCTTATAGAGTGTTTTAAGAAGTTGTTCAGTACCTTCAGTCCTGTCTGACTCTTTAAAAAAATTTTTTTTTATTTAATAAACAAATGCACAATACGAAAAAGTAAAAGAAACATATTAGGAACTTAAATATTGAAACTTATATACAAAATAAGGCAAGAAAAAAGTGTGTCATGTGTACAGCAGAATGTGAGAGGATTCAGAATATACAGTAATAAGTGTCCATTTCAAGAAAGCCTGCCTGTATAATCAATACTATGCATTTCGTTGAAAACTGTCCATCTTTACTTCCTTGTAAGTTTTCTTTTGTTCTATGCTGTGTACTTTTTACTTTGCTCTTTTTTCTCCTTCTCTCATTCCTCCCCCTCCCAGACACTACAATTAAGCTTGGATAAACTTATAGATAGATAGATAGATAGATAGATATGTATATATACACCTATACATAAATACACATGCATACATATATGCGTACATATTTACATATATGAATATATACATTCCTTAACAGATTCTAACCCTAATCTTTGTTTTTATGTGTGAGTGTATCTCATTTCCTACCCCTCCTGACTCCTCTACTTTGCTTCTATCTGCTACCTTGCCCTCCTCCAACAACCTACCCCCTCCAACAACTCCTCCCTTACCTTCCCATTACCATTAAACATCCTTCTACATCCCCCTTTAACCTATTCCCTCAACCTCCCCTCTGAAGATCCCTCTCTTATCCTCTCCCCCATCCTTATCCCCTTAGCATTTTATTTCTTTCTAAATTTAGAAGACTTTTATACTCTTCTAGATGTATATGTATTGTTCCTTCTTGAACCCATTCCCAATGAAAGTAAGCTTCCAGAGCTAACAGCCCTGCTCCCCCATCTAACTCCTCTGTATCAGTTCTTCTGGCACCTCATTTGTGTAAGATACTTACTCTTTTTAGCTGTTCCTGAATGATTTTGCTTTTTGAAGGCATATCATGCTCAGGTCTACCCCAATCTTTTTTATGAACTATCCAATTACTAATAACAATCTTAGACATGGGTTTTACATTTTACATATATAAAAAGTAAACAGTCTGTCCTTATTGAGTCCCTTGTAATTGGTCACTGGTATATACCTTATATTTCTCTTGTCCCTTATATGTCAAATATTCTATTAAATTCAGGTTTTTTTTTAAATCCTTAAAGTCTGACAATTCATTAAACGTCTTTTTTTTTTCGTTCAGAATTACGCTTAGCTTTACTGGGTGTGATATTTTCAGCTAGAACAGCAGTTCTTTTGCTCTTTGATATATAGTGTTCCAAGGCCTGTAGTCTTTTAGTGTCACCACTGCTAGGTCTTATGTGATTCTGATTGTGGCACCATCATATGTAAATTGTTTTTTTTTCTTGTTGCTCATAATATTTTGTGTTTGAGCTGGGGTTTTCAGAATTTGACTGTAATATTCCTGTGGGTTTTCCTCATAGGATCTCTTTCAGGTTGGTGATTGGTAAATTTTTTTCTGTTTCTACTTTCCCCTCTTCTAATGCATCAGGACATTTTTCTTTAATTATTTCTTAAGATTTTTTTTTTATCATAACTTTCAGGTAGTCTGATTATTCTTATATTTTCTCTTCTTGATATGTACTCTAGATCAGTTATTTTTATTATGAGATATTTTATATTCTCTTCTATTTTTAAAAATTCTTTATATTTTGTTTTATTATTTCTTGATCTCTTATAACTTTATTGGCTTCCCCTTGCCCAATTCTGATTTTCAAGGAGTCAATTTCTTCCTTAAGATTCTGGATCTCCTTTTCTAATTGGTTGACTTTCTTTTCATAATCTTCTTGTTTTTCTTGGATTCTTCTTATTTTTCTTTTTAGTTTTTCCTCAATCTCTCTCCTTTGATTTTTAAAGTCTTTTTTAAATTGTTCTATAAGTTGTTTTTGGTCAGGTGACCATTTGACAGTATTCTTTGGAGTAGGAGAGAGTTTCTTTGCTTCTGTATCATCCTCTGAAGATGAACTCCAGTCTTTTGTATTTTTATAGAAACTCCATATGGTTGGATTCTTTCTCCTTTGGCTGGGCATTTCTTTGTAATAGCTGAGTTCTTGTAATCATCTCTAGGCCTGGGGCATGGGGAATGGTGCCTCTGGCCTTAGATCCTCCTTCAGTTCTCCCCTCAGACCTTGAACTCAAATCAAGACCTCCAGCCTCCTGTAAATGCCCACAGTCAGCTGCAGCCCCGCCTCACTGTATCTGCACTTACCAGGTGTGTCCTGGTTCCTTCTAACCCCTGTGGGGTCTCCACAGCACAGCTGAGTCTACTGTTTCTTGTCAGCAGAGGTTCCCTCCACTTTTCCTGGCTCAGACACCCAACTCCCTTCACTGTCCTAGAGTTAAAAGTTCCTGGGGTTGGGACAGAGGCAGCCTCCCAACCCAGCTAATGCCAGGACTTGCTGCTTATTGTTTAAGCTGACCAAGGACCTACCCTGGAAGTGTTTACTCTTCATAGGAAGGAAGCCTCATCCTGGGATTTTTCTTCAGATTTTCCCTGATTATTCCTTGAGGACTTCCTGCTCTTATTTATTTTAACTGCTCTATGTTCACCCTGAGGTGCTGTTTTATTTCTTTTGTGGAGGAAAATCTTGAGAGCTTGAAATTTTCTGACCATCCTCTCCATGTCTGATTCTTAAGTGAAAAAGGAGTGACTCAGGGGACCCTAGAGAAAAGAAAAGATTCAGAAATTCTTGGGAATCTCAAGAAGTGTAAAAGAGCAATAAATTTCTCAATTGTTCTAAAGTAAAATAATGGAATAAAGAAGTGAAAAGTGAAATATAGATTACAAAAAAAACCCTAAATCAAATGTTTTAAAGAAGAAATCACAATGATGAAAAATGAATCAGCAATTTTATGCACAGGATGGAAGATTGTTCCCAAACATCAGAGTCTCTGATAAAGTGAATCCTATGCTTATGACTGAAATGGAAGACCATCAGATTCCAAGTTCATTGGCCAAACATGTGTTGTGAATGTGTAAGGTTAGAAATATAGATGACCCCTCCCAAGTATCAAAATATTCTCAGATCTGGCCAGCCTCTCCTGTATATGACCCATCAGTCAGACCCTAAACTCATTCTTTTGACTCTTGTTTTCCCAAGTTTCTACAATTCTAGAAGTGTGTTTAGATAATTTATTTCTCATAAAGAAACTGGCTAAACTTTTCTGATAAATTTGCTCAAACAAAACCCAAGCTAATTAAATATTGCTTCTTTTTTTTTAACCAATAAAGGAACCCTCTTTCCTCCATCATGGTTGTTGTTTGGTCATTTCATTCATGTTCAACACTTAGTAAACCCGTTAGGGCTTTTCTTGGCAAAGATACTGGAATAGTTTGCTGTTTCCTTCTCCAGATCATTGTACAGATGAGGAAACTGAGATAAACAAGGTTAAGTGAATTGCTCAGGGTCACACAACTACTAAGTTACTAAGGCCATATTTGAACTCATTAAAGATGAGTCTTCCTGATTCCAAGCCCAGTGCTCTATCCACTATGCCACCTAGCTTGCCCTTCTCCATCACAGTTACTCTTTTTATTATGTAATTAATTTTGTAATTAAGGAATATACACCATGGACAAATGAAAGCAGTCATAAAACAAAAGTATAAACTGTTTTGGATATGACACATACCCAGAGTGACCTCAAGCCCTCAATGTAATAATACATAACTCTTCTTCACTTGGCTGAAAAGCATCTCATACCACTCCATGCAGTCCAGAATCTGATGAATATCTCTTTAGAATTCTCTTCATGTTTTCATCCAGATAAGACTTTCTTCAAACTCTCAGGAAACAAACTTGATGTTTAACTTTGTTCTTTTTTAGAAGATCTCATAAAACTCCCCCATCCCATCTCAGCTTCTCATAAAGACTTCACAGAGTTTTCTTTAAAATATACCACACACTTCTGAAAGGGAAGAAATTTCACATCACTCTCTCCCTTTCTTCTCCATAGATCCACACACCTCACAGATAGAACACATTTTCTCCCTGATTCCACAAGAAGATACATTGCAAAATAAGATATTTCTCAGATTTATTCCAACTGATAACCATATAAAATGCTTTTCTCAAAATTCCATTGGGCTCTTAATGACAATGATTTCAGGTGTTCAGTCTGGCAATCATAAAGGACATGGCTATTGGGCAAATCCCTTCTCTGGGTTTCAAGTTTCCTCCTATAAATCAATGAGGATCAGACTATTTACCTCTGCAGTGTTTTTCAGCTCTATGGCCTATGACTTTTGATGATTTAGGAGAGAGTGACATTCAAGGATGTGGCTGTGGACTTCACCCAGGAGGAGTGGAGCCTCTTGGACCATCCTCAGAAGGCGTTGTACAAGGGGGTCATGCTGGAGAATGCCTGGAACCTACTATCCCTGGGTAAGGACACTTCCCCTGGTAACTCTGAGTCTGCAAGCAAAGCGGGCATCTTCGTTCCCTAGTGTGCAGGATTTAGAGGATCTATCAATTATTAGAGAGAGAAAATATTAGTCTCCTGTGTCCAAGAGACAGACCCCTCATACTGCCTAGTTTTCCTAGAAGAAATCTTTGCATTCTGTGATAGGAACCAGAGAGTTTCCTTTGTTGCTCCTGATGCTGTCTCTTACCAATTCTAGGTAGCTTCAGGTCGGAGATCCAATTGGTGTGGAAGAATCTCAGACGTGCAACTAATCTCAGGGAGTTATTTGGTCTAACCTCTAGCTGGACGTGAATTTTGTCTGCCAAATCTCTGAGAACTGCTCAGGCAGCTTTTCCTTGCAACCCCTTCCTCTTTGGGATGGGCCTAGTATTTGGAATAGTCTTCTATTTAACAAGCAGACATTGGTAGCTCATAGCTCTTACTTGTAGCCAGTGTAGCACATTTGTCCTTCATCTTCCTTCCTATTACCCCCAAATTCCCACAAAGATGGTGGGACAGGAAGCGAAGGGAATAGGCATTTATATTCACCAGCTATTTGCCATGTGCCAGGAAAAGTGATTTCTTTACACTATTATGTTACTTTATCTTCACAATAACCTTCGAAGTTGGGTGATATTATCCCCAATTTACAGTTGGAAAACTGAGACAAACAGCTGTTAAGTGACTTGTCCAGAGGTACCCAGCTGGTAACTATCTGAGACAGGATTTAACCTCAGGCAACCCTGACTCCAGGTCCAGGGCTCTCTCTACTGCACCATCAGCTGCCTCTGATTTCTAGACAATGGAAACTACACGATGAGTCTATCCTTCTATGAAGAAGGTGCACAAGATCAAATTCTCTGACTCCAAACAGGTTCCATGATTTTTCCCCCACCTCTCACCCAAAGGGGCAAACACTTCCTGAATGAACAGTACACAAGGTTTCTATAGGTCTCAGGAGGTGAGGAGCCAGTACAGGAGGACAGGGCAAAGGGTGATTCATCAAGGTCCCTGGAGCTGGGGCACAATTACCCTTTTACCCAGTTTGGGTGTGAGGAGTTTCTGCCAGAACGGAGCATAACAGGATGGGGGGCAGAGGGTTTGGCTGTTTCTCAGAACAGGTTGTACAACACATCCCATTTTGGTTTACTTGCAACACAAACTCTGATGGGTCAGTATGTGTGACCAGAATGGAGTGATTCTCAAAGTGGAGCAGCTCTGTATCTACACTCTTCTCCCTAAAGTGAACTAAATTACAAGTTTCTCTCCATGCTCATCCCTAACTGACTCCCATGCCCAGGGCTTCCAGTTCCCAGAGAAGATGTGGTCTCTTATTTTGAGCAAAAGGAAGCACCATGGATGCTGGAGCAAGAAGGCCTGAGGAGCTGCTGTCTAGGTGAGTGAGGTGAAAGCAAGTATATGAGACCTGTGATTACAAGAGGCTGCTATGTGTTATGGTGAAGCAAGTGCTAGATTTGGGGGCAGGAAGACCTGACTCGGAATTCTTTCTCAGATTTTTTTTTAGCGGTGGCTTCCTGGGTCATTCACTGAAAAATGGAGCTTCAGTTTCCCCATTTGTCAAATGAGGCGGTTAGACTCCATGGCCTTTCAGCTCCTTCTAGGGATAAATCTATCATCTTATAAGAAGTCATTATTTGGAATTTGGGGACCTGGAATCTTCTGAAAGTATCAAAAGGGGTTAGGTTCTCCAATATGAGCTCTTTCTTAGACCTTCAAGCCAACAAACATTTATTAAGTGCCTCCTGCATGCCAGACCCTTTGCTAAGCACCAGAGACATAAAGAGATACCAGGACATCCCCGGCTCTCTTGGAACTCACAGTCTGGTGGGGCTGACAACACTCCAACAAGTATGCAGATACCCACTATGGACAGGATAAATTGGAGCAGGTCAAGAGAGGGAAGGCACTAAAGTTAAGAAGGATTGAAAATGATTTATTGTAAAAGAGGGGCTATAGCCAGGGCTTCAGGGAAGCCAGGGCAAGTGTTCTAGGCAAAAAGGGTATTGAGAAAAACCCAGGGAGTCAGGAGGTGGAGTGTCCTGTTCACAGAACAGAAAGGAGGCCCATACCATATAGCATATATGGGAGGAAGTAGGGTGAAAAAAAGACTGGAAAAGCAGGAGAAGGGGAGGTGATGAAGGGCTCTAGCAGCCTGAGGGAGGATTTTATATTGGATCCTTTGCTGGGGAGCCAGAGGAGGTTGTTGAGTGGGTGGTGACATGGTCAGGTGAGAGTTTTAGGACAATGACCTTGACAACTGGGTTGAGGATTGCCTGACTGGGGGGAGAGAGGCAGCCAGATCAACCAGCAGGCACTGAAATATCTGAGGTGTGAGGTGATTAGGGCCTGAATCAAGAAAGTGTCAATGGTGGAAGAGATGTCACACAAGTGGAATCACAGGACTTTGTTCCATATTGAATATGGGGTCAGGAGTGTGAGCGTGTAAGAGTTGATGAGAAGTGCATGATACTTCATCTCTGAGCCTGGATTATTGGAGGATGCCTGCCATAGCATTGGGAAAGTAGGAAGATTTAAGGGTTGGGGCAAAAAGAATGAGTTTCACTTTGGATATGGTAGAAGGAGAACCAGGAGAGAGTTGTGTCACTAAAGCTTAGAGAGAAGAGTATCAAGAAAAAGGGGTGATTGACAGTGTCAAAGCCTGCAGACAAGTCAAGAAGAATGAGGTTAAAGAAATGACAATTTGAAGATTATTGGTAATTCTGGAGAAAGAAGGGTCAGTTGAACAATGAAGGTGGGAGCCAGACTACAGAGAGTTTCAAAAAAAGCAAGGGAAAGGAGTTGGAAACACCAGTTGTAAATGGTCATCTCTAGCTGTTTAGTTCTAAAAAAGAGGAAATAAATTGGACAATATCTCATGGGGATGTATGAATCATTGAGGGTGTTTTGAGAGAAATGATTTTATCTGTGTCAACAGGGAAGGAGTCATTAATGTGGGAGAAGAAAATCAGCGAAAAAATGGATATACTGGGGGAAGAATATAATAGGCTAGATGAGGGATGGAATGGGATTATTTGAACACATAAAGAGATTTGTTTTAGCAAATATAGCAAGCAAGTATCTTCTGATACTGGGGCCAAAAAGGAAATAAGGGCTCTGATTTATGTGATGGAAAAAAACTATTTTGAGGCTGGACTTTAAGAATGTCCCTCAAAGAGTTGACTTGTTTTTTAGATGCTATTATTTGTATGTAACAAGACAGTCTGCTTCTGACACAGGTAAATTACCTGTGTGGGCCCTTCAAATCACTGTTACCTCCCTGGGCCCCCATTTCCTCATTTGTAAAAACAAACAAACAAAAAACAAAAACACACAAAAAAAAACATAATCATGTTTAAATGATGAGACCTGTGAAACTCCTCATTTTGGACATAGCTTCTAACACTGCCACAATAAAATTTATAAGGCATATTAAATAAGAATTCTTTCTGAAATAGTAATTTTTAAATAATTGCATTATTGATATTAAAAGAAGACACAAGGGATCTGCTTTATTTCCTTTATTTCATCATATTTGTACTGTAGGATGATGAGCATTACAATGTATTATCTTGACGTCCTGAAGAATGCTGAATTTCTTTTTTGAACCTGATTTTCAGGCACGGTCCTGTGCCCTGATAATTCTGGAAAGGAAACTGGCTTGGCAAAGATTTACTGCCGTCACATCGAACACACACACGTTTTGCTTCTTCTTGCTCTCTGGTAGATCCAAATACTTAAGGCTACTCATGACTTTCTGGAAAACTACGCTTGTCAGTTTTCTGAACTCAGTGAGTTCAGGAGTGCTAGCGCTATCCATACTGCCACAATTCAACTTCATTTATTTTTTGTCCCTCTGGATGCGAAGGATACATGAAGGCGCCAACAAAAGCCATGGCCATTTCCCCCCAGCTTCTGGGTCAGAAGGAGGTGCTAGTAGTTTTCTGAGAAGAGTAAAGGCCCTGTCCTGCGGACAAGCTCGAATAAGGCTACCAAGGTTTAAGGAGTCACTTTACAATACAAGAGCATTTCACCCTAAAGGGTATGTATGAACTTAATACCTGTGCTCTAAGGAACCCTTGAGGACGTTGCCATTTCCTTCAGCACAGAGTTTCTAGCGCATCACTCCCTTTTCTAGTGGAGGAGGTGTTACAGTGCCCCTCACTTCTGCGATTATGTTCCCACTGGGCTCAGGGACCTCTATATATACCTCCCAGAGGGTGACATGCCAGCTTGCCCAACAATGCTGCTACATTGTGACATGATCATTACCCGGGACAGTCATTTTGACCAAAAATGGTCATCTTAAGTTTTACCAAAAATATGATCTGACCTTTTAACCAAAAATGGTAATAATACTGATTTTAAAATATATTCCCACTGGGCTCAAGGGCCTCTGTGCATACCTCCTAGAGGGTGACATGCCAGCTTGCCCAACAATGCTGGTTATATGACGGTTGGTGAGATGATCATTACCTAGGACAGTCATTTTGACCAAAAATGGTCATCTTAACTTTTACTAAAAGTATGATCTGACCTTTTAACCAAAAATGGTAATAATACTGATTTTAAAATATGATATGCCCTCAGTGTTCATCATACTATACTTGTCACTGTCCCTTAGAAAAAATGTGACATAAATGAATGACTTGAACATTTAATGGCTTTTAAGGTTCTTTCTAGCTTAAATTTAATGAATATATTACCTACAAATAGTGGCCACAGCAAACATAGAGCTGAGACAGAAAGGCACAAACATTTAAAAGGAGAAACTGGAATAAAATGATTAGTTATGTTGGACACTAGAGAAACGCAAGCATTTGCTATCAAAGTTGAAATAGTAAAACATTAAGAACATGATTAGTGGAGAAATGGTTGTGGGGAGGGAGCCATCCTTCCTCATCATCATCAACAACAAATGTTGACCAACTAACACCAGCAGTCATTCTAGATAGGCATGGTGGCCTTGGGAGTGGCCATGCCCTGCTTGACTATGGTGTACAAGGTCTGCTTCTAGCCCAGTCCTCACAGTTATTGTCTGGGAAAGCAAGTCTTGTGGAGAAGGGGCCAGACATCTACACACAGCAGGCCCAGGAGCCTTGGGAAGAATAACACTTCCCAGTCTGGTGCCCTCACTCATTCAGGGACAGATCCCCTGTGGAGATGCGCCTGGCAGGAGCTCCTGCAGGGCCTACAGCGTCACCTAAGGAGGACCCAGAAAAGCAAGTTCTTGCCCCCAAAGTCTTTGGTACTAACCCTCACCCTAATTCCAATGGTTCAACATCAGAAAGTGATTAAGATTTTATTGGAAGAGGTATCACCATCAGCTTTGCTATTTCACCCTAAGCACCATGGGTGGTCCATTCAACTTGCAGCTCAAATGTCTCATAGGTGTTGTCTTTCCCATGAGCTTTGTGGGGTGCAGTCTTACTTGACTAATAGGATTTCCAGTGCTTGGTTACATATTAAGCCAACTTAATCAATGCTTTGAAGATCCTATTCATTCCTGAAGTTACGATTTAAAGTGAAAGGATATCAAAGAACTGTGAAAACCATTGGCCTTGATTACTATATATTCAGAGAGTCGAAAAGTTAGCATGGTAGAGCTGAGTCAGGAAGTCCCTAGTTAAAACCCGCCTCTGAAGCTCTTCTGGCCCTATTTAATAACCCTCAGTGCCTCCTGCAAACTCCCTAAGCCAGCTGATCTACTTTAGTGAAGGGATTTTCCATACCGAGAGTTCTCTATACCAGTGAAATTGCACGTCCCTTTCTAAACGACAGTGGAGAAAAGTACATGGAAATTGGAGATTTCATTTTTTTATTTCAACATCCAAGGATACCAATTGACCAGGCAGAAAGAGCTTTGAGAACCAAAGACATGTAACACATAAAAAGATTAACAAATACCATGAAGAATATAAAACAGCAGCAAACCATGTACCTTTTTCTTCAAAGTTTGGTCGCTTAGATTATAGGGAAAATAAAAAAAAAACAAGGTTGAATGACTAAGACAGAGGTACAAATTGGGGGTGGTACGCTAATATGCCCTTAAATGAAGGCATCTATAGTTCTAAATATTCATTATGGAAACAAATAGGAGATTTGAGGTGTTTTATTTTTTGATAAAATTTAATCATTTTGTTCTGAAGAGCAAAATTTACTCCATGTCTTCAATGGACGATTTGTAGGAATGAAGATCAGAAAGGCTCTTCAAAGATCACTGTGGTGTGATGATGATAGTGATGGTGATGATGATGATGATGATAAGTAGAAGAAGAAATGTATATATAGTGCTTCTCACATCCTTGCTGGGCCATGCATTTTTATCTCATTGGATTGTCATAACCTTGAGAGGTAGGTGCTATTATCATCTCCATTTTACATATGAGGAAACTGAGGTAAACAGAGGTTAAGTGACTTGCCCAGGGTCACACAGGTGGTAAGTTATCTGAAGCTTTACTTTAAACTCGAGTGTCCCGGGCTCTGGGGGGAGCCAGTGCTCGATCCACTGCAGTGCCACCTAGCTGCTTCTATACCAACTCCCCTTTCCTATGTATCGTAGTGGCATGATCATTGTTGCCCCCACTTAGCAGCATAATGAGGGAGGGAGCATATGTTAGTGAAATTGTCTAGATTTGTAGTCATGAATGCCTGGTCTCTTATGTTTAATACTAGGCTATGTGATGACTCTGATCAGGTCGGTGAATAACATATTTTGGCATCAGAAACTCCTTGTATTCGCCTACTACATCACTGATTAGCTGCAACTTGTGTTGGTGGAGAGGCCTTGGATCCTTCATGTGTCTGCCTGTCCAACATTAAAGTCATGCTGGCCAGTCCATCATCAGCACACTGAGTGTTGACATGGATTATCTAGGTCACTTGGGCCTAATGAGCTCTGATCGTTGGAAATGTTTTGAGAACAAGTTTAGCAACAAACATCCTAGAATAAGCCCAAGCTAGGTTGTATTTAAACTCTAGAGTTCAATGGCTGATATGGCGATGTTTTGTGTGGGTACCTATCATATTGCTTGCCTTCTCCATGGATGGAGGAGAGGCAAGAAAGAGAGAGAGAATTTGGAACTCAATTTTTTTTAAATGAATGCTATTAATAAAAACTCTATCAATCAAAATAGTCAATATCTCTTCACTCTAGACTACTCCTGACACCCTGGAAATTCACTTCAGTCCCTTGATTTCTCTCACACTAGCAATATCTGCTGCTCCTGCAGCTTCTTCCTCTAAGATTGGCCAGTGTCCTTCCAGAACCTCAATTTTAAGGAAAGTACTCAGGCCAGCCATGTCTAATTGCCCGAGTTCACTCAGGATTTAATCCCAAGTATTCCATTTTCTGGTTCTGGACATGGAGAACTTCCCTCAAGGAACTACATTTTTTATTTAGTATGGTGGTTGGGATTCATACATTAAATATCCACACAAATAGACACCCCCCCTCCCCCACCAAAAACATCATTGCCACCTCAACATTGTTGGTTAGACAGTACAGATCCAGATCTCCTATATACAGAGCAGAGGTCCATTAGAATGTGAAGTGTCTGACTGTAAAGGTCCATCCAAGATTATGTTATGTCCATTTCCAGAATTACTTTCAGAGTATAATGCTTTGCAAATATCCCTTTAGTTTAAGTCTGAACAGCAAGAAATTCCCTCAAGAAGCTATGTTGATTTATTTTGCAGATTGTGTATCAACCACTCATATTCGTGAACATATTACCAACAAATACACACACAAACACATAAAAACGAGGGCCTACATCGTTGGGCTGAAAGGGACTAGACTTGATGATACATGAAGTAAGATACAGAGCCGAGGCTCTTTAGAATGTTAAGCATCTTGACTGTTGAAAGATAAAGATTCTGTTATGTCCAGTTGCTCCAGTTATCTCTCACAATGCAATCCTCGACATCCATTTATTTTGAAGCTGAACTTCAAGGATGCCTTCGTTGATTTATTGCATTCATGGTATGGTGACATGACAACATGCTTCTGACCCAGGTAAATTACCTTTGTATGGACCTTCAAAATCACCTTATCTGCAAATAAAAATAAGCATCCTTAAATGACCTATGCTATTTTCTTTCCTACTTCAGATGCAATCTTAATAGATCAGCTTCTACATTTCCCCATAATAATAATGATGCTGGCTAAATGAGGAATCCTTAATTAAATAATCATATTATCACTGATATTAAAATAAGACAGATAAAGTGCATTATAAATGAAACACACACACACACACACACACATACACGGGCCAACATTGATAATCCAAACATAATGTTGGATTGTAAGGTGACAGAGTTCATTCTCTATACAGAGCTGAGGCTCTCCAGATGCTCTCCAGCATCTGACCATGAAAGTTGTCACGATTACTCCTCAGGATTCAATCCGAAATAATCCATCTATTTTGAAGCAGAGCTTCAAGAATCTCCCTCAAATACCTCTGCTGATTTATTTTCCAGATTGTATTCGTGGTGTGGTAACATAACATTCCTCTGATCTACAGTAAGTTACCTGTGTATGACCTTCAAAATGACTTTATTTCCCCAGGCCCTCATTTCTCATTTGTTAAAAAAACCCATAAAGCGTATTTAAATGATCTTTAAGATTCTTTCCCACATTGGATATAATCTAATTATTGGCTTGACTTCTAGCATTGCTCCATAACAACAATGCTAGTTAAATAAGGACTTCTTAATTAAATAAGTGATTCTTAATTAAATCATTGTATTATTACTGATATTTAAAAAAACAGATAACGTGTATCAATACCACAAAATATGCACACAAGGGCTAAAATTGATAACACTCAACAATTTTGGGTTGGAAGGCAACTAGATGTGATCCTGAGATTACAAAGCTCATGCTTGTTAGAATGGCCGGCACCTGACCCATGAAAGGTAAAGACTGTGTTATATCCACCTGCCACCATTGCCTCTCAGGATTTAATCTCAAATATATCCCTTCATTTTGAAGCTGGAATTCAAGAGTCTCCCCCAAAGATCTTTGTTGGTTTATTTTTCAGATTAGTGGTATGGTAACACGACAAACACATTCTCGACACTGGTAAAAATTACATTTGACCTATGTGTCAACACAACTTATTTTAACCTTCCTCAGAACTCATTTCTTGATTTGCAAATATGTGTGTATGCATGTACACATATGTATACATGTGTGTCATGTACACATATGTATACATGTGTATGTATATGTGCACACATATATGTGTATGTGTGTCTGTGTGTGTGTGTATTTGATGTTTCTCTGATCTCTGACATTCTACCCACTTTGGATGCAAATATCACTGGCTCAGATTCTATCGTTTCTCTATAATAATAATCTGGCTAAATAGGGAAATTCTTAGTTAAATAAACAATTTCTTTACTATTTGAATTATTATTGATATTTAAATAAGCCAGATAAAGTGTATATACCAAGAAACCTTACCCACACATATAAAACATACACACACATGAATGCAGGGCCATCATTGATAACCTAAAATTTGGGGGCTGAAAGCTACTAAATGTTATTCTATATGTAGTAAGATAGCAGAGCAAAAGAGGGAAAATCAAATGTTCCCAACAGGGTGGATCACTTCAAATGGGAAAGGAGAGTGGGAGAGGAGGGGATTTATAGGTGGAGATCAATCAACTGGCTCTAACCATGTACAGGGTTGAGACTCCAGTGACTAGAGAAGGGGCAGGGGCTTCTTTCTATTTAGGAACTACATATTCCTTCCTTCATTAACTCCAAGGGGAAACCCTTCTCTTCCTCAGAGGGGAAGAAAGGCCCCACTCTGGGACAGTCTATAAAGAAAACCAGGCAGTCACTCAGTGCAGTGGCCATCACCAACAGAGATGGAACCGCAGGGCCCTGGACTGAGCCCTGAGCAGAGACCACAAAAGCCCTCAAGGAGGCTCCTGCAATCAAAAAAAAAAAAAAAAAAAGCAGGGATACATACACAATGGGGGAGGGAAATGACAACAAAACAGAGAAATGGAACTCTTTTAAAGTTGGCGTTGAGGGGCAGCCTACGGGCCAACAGCCTGTTTGGGCATCATTCCAGTAACAGGAGGAGAATGGAGCCTGGACTCTCTCTAAAGCCCTGGCACACGACCCAATATACCATTTCCAAAAGTGCACCCAAGCAATACAAATCAAAGACAAACATCTGCACCCTCACCATGTAAAATACATCATCCCTCTCCCAGGCTCCTTCCCCACTTGGTCTCAGCCCCAACCTGCACTCACAGACTCAGCAGAGTAAATAAAAGGATTCTTACACATCTCCAAACTTTCATTTATTTCCCCTTCATGTGGCCAGAATATCTCTATACTGTCATCCTGTCTTCCATAATGCCCCATCCAAATGTGCAGCTCAGCTGAGATTTCAGAGAAAAGATGAAGACTCAAGAATAGTAATTCATTAGGCTGTTTTTGCAGTCAGAAAAAGATCTCAGAGGTCAATGCAATATCCAATATGAAGGAGGGCTCATTCCCAAACCTTCTGGCCCTTACTGCTGGTTGTCTCCCTGCAGACTTAGACAGGCAGAAAGAAAGAAGGTGGGGGAGGGAGGTCTTAGAGAACAGGGTGAGGGCCCTAATGATGCTTCGCTGGGCTTGGGCCAGTACAGTCCAGGGAGGATCTCAGGGGCCAAATCTGGAGAGAGAGAAGTCAGAGGTCAACAGGAACAACACAGGAACTGGAGACTTGTTTTCTTCCTCAGGTCCATACCAGGCAATTCTCTCAAGCTGAAGAAGGAAAGACAGACTCGGGGACATCCTCCAAGTCCCCTCTGGCCTTCAGCCTCTCATCATTCTCACCACCCATCAAGTCCTCAACCCAACCTCTCACATACCCTTCTCTTGGCTTGGCCCCCTTTACCCCAGCCCCTCTCTCCTTCCAGGCCCCTAGAGTCTCACCTCAGGTTGTAAGAGAGACATCTGACCCCTGAAAACTGTCATTGCCTGGAGACAAAGGAGGGAAATGACCCAGTCAGGGATGTGCATTCCAGAACCAGGGTATATGAAGGGAAGGGGAAGCCAAGGCAAGGCTACTGGGCTAAGCCTCTCCTCTGCCTTCTCATTGCTCAAGTCCCTGAGATACCATGGGCTTGGCCCCTCCTTCTACCCTCCATGTCTACCCTTCACTTACCTGCAGCCTGAACATAGTCCCCTTCTTTTCCACCTGGAAAAGAAAAAAATTTCCAGTTAGGAATCCAGGAGAGGAGACCACACCCAGGTCTCAGGAGTTCACTGGTTTGTCTTGGAGACAGAGAAAATTACAACCCGGACTGCACCCCCCATCCCCCACTCCAGTCCAACCTCTGGATCCAAGAAGAAGACAAAAGAGGCCCCACAAATGGGCACTTCCCCACCTCCAGGGTTCCCAAGGCTGGTCTACAGCCCCCATCTGGGAAGACAACCAGGCCTGGTGGCAGAGATCCCCATATGCATTGCTGATCTGAGTCTGAAGCACATTCCCCATTAGGCCAGCCTGTTATACCCCTGCCTGGCATCCTCCAGGAAAATGGTTTCTATTTCTTTATCTAGAGTCTTAGGGCCCAGCTGAGAGTTCCTTAGATGGGAAAGAAAGGACTTGGGGACAGAAAGACAAGCTGCCAGGTGAGGGGAAGCCAGGATCTCCCTGGTGCCTACTTCCTAAGGAGCTCCTCCCATTCACTGCCTACCTGAATTCTTCCTCCAGATCCCAACTCCAGCAATTGCTGCAATGAGGAGGAGGACAGTAATGACCCCCACGATGACCAGGGTGGAGGAAGACTCTGGCTCTGAAATGGAAAAGGCAAGTGAGAGGCCCTGATCCTCCTCTGGCCTGAAATTCATTAACCCGTCACCCACCTCCCCCCAGTAACTCCACTTTCCTCTGGTCTTTTGGGGTATGGGGATGGCCTTTCCCCAGGCTCTCCTCACTGTCCTTACCCCACTTCAAGGTGAGGGGCTCAGACAGGCCCTCGTGCTGAACTCGGCAGGTATATTCCCCTTCTTGGCCCACTTCTGGAAGGTCCCTGGTCTCAATGAACTCCACGTCCTGGAGTGTTCCTCCCCATCCCTCAAGCCAAGTCAGGGAGATGTCCGCGGGGTAGAAGTCCTGGGCCCGGCACCGCAGGGTCACCTCCCCATCGGTGCCAGTGTGGCGGGTCACTCGGGTGGAGGGCGGGTCTGGAGGCAAAGGTCAGCGGCATTTCCAGGCTCTCCCTCTTCCCCCTCCCCTTCGGGGACACGAGGACAGATGTGGGAGGGGAAACCACCCACAATCCAGGCCCTGAGGTACAAGGGGACCCCGGGGATCGGGAGCCCTGGGCTGACGCTGCAGGGGACACTGAGAAGGGCGGGTCAGGGGCTGGACGAGGCAGCACCAATCCTCTTCAGCGCCTCCTTCCCCATCTCCAGGTGCTTCTTCAGCCACATCACGCACTCTCTCTCTCTCCACAGTACTCCTCTCTGACTCCAACTTGCGCATGGTGTTCACAGCCCGGGGAACTAACGCCGTCCAGTCCACGTGCAGGTCTCCGTGTCCAGGGCCATGCAGTCCTGCCCGTCGTAGGCGTGTTGCAGAAACCCGCGCTGGAAGGTGAGTTCGGCGGAAACCTCGCAGCCGTACGTGGCCTGAACAGTGTGGACCCCTGCCCCGCCCCCAGCCCCAGGTCAACCCGGCCAGCCTTTCCACGCCAGCTTTGGGAGCCCCTCCCCCGTATCCCTAGGGGGAGCACGGGTCCGAGCCGGCCCCGCTCCCGGGCCCACGTGGGTCACTCACCACCCTCGCTTTGCTTGAAGCAGTTCAGCAGTTTCTCCAGGCCCACTCGGTAAATCTGTGCGTGTGCCCTGGCGATCCGCGTGTTCCGCTCCCAGCAGCCCGGCTCCACCCGCTCCATCCGCTCCACCCACGGCGCTCGAGGCTCCTCCCTCTGCCTCTCGCTGTCGCTATCGAAGCTCACGAACTGCTGATCGTCCACGTAGCCCACGGAGAAGAACCGCGGCTCCCCGAGCTCGGGCCTCAGGGAGTGAGAGCCTGAGACGTGAAGCCCCCGGGCCAGAATCAGAGCAGTGACCGCGTAGACCTCACCCCGGCAGCCTCGTGTCTGCTGCCAAGCCTGGGGTGTGACCCTTGATCCTGTTACGCTCAGGGTGTGATCCTGGACTCCCTACTCCGCCGCCCGGAGATTCCTCCTCACTCCTGGCATCCCAGCCCCTAAGCCCCTGGCGCTGCTGGCACACAGGGCCGGGCGATAGGAATTCTCGAGATCACCAAAACGCTTTGAGATCACCAAAACGGCTTCACTGACAACCCCCCGCAGGTCCTAGTGCCCTTTCGATACTCGTCACACTAACCCCAGTTGCGCTCTGGTCCAGGTCCAGGGTCTCAGCCCCCACTGTGGGTCCTCATCTGCCCCCATCCTCATCCCCCCGCCCCCCACGACCTTCCGTGAAGCTCCTGCATCTCTGTCCTCGCCCTTGGATGCCAGAGGGCTCCCAGACAGCTCTGCTCCTTCTTAACGCCCCCAATCTCCCTCTCGGCACCTCTGCCTCAAGGCGCCATGTCCTCACGCCCACCCACTAATCCACTCACACACACTCCAGGGACGAACACTAAGACACCCCCACCTCCTGCCCGAGCCCCGCTAGGGGGTGGCAGGCTACTTGTCCCCGAGTCTCACACACACACACGTACGCGCACACGCACACGCACACGCACACACACGCTTATTCGTGGCTTCTTCCTTTCAGCACCACCCTGATTTCACCTGAGATGAAGGAACCGGTTCCCTGGAAACCCACCCTGGGCTGGTGCCGGAGGAGCTTTCTGTAGGAAACCCCATCCCACCCACACGTCTACCCCTGGATGCTGTGTCCAGTCCCCAGGCGGTCGTTTAATATTATTCTCTACTTACCTGGCCCAGGTTTCTGGCAGGACCAGGGTCCCCAACAAAAAGAGAGTGCGCTGATAAGGTTCCGTGTTCCACAGGCAGAGAAGTACGGTGTTTAGAGAAGGACGAATCCCTAACTTCTGGTTGGCTTCACAGAGGCTCTGCCGGCCAATAGCAAACGAGAGGGAAAAAAACGTCATTGGTGACTGGGCAGAACGAGCACTCACGTTAGGAGACCAACAGTGAAAATGACTACCCCTCCAATCTCCGTGATAAGAAAACCCCAAATGAGATCACAAAGAGTCAGACACAACTCAATAACAATAAAAGGAAAGAGCTTAATTATCAAAATGGGGAAGAGTACTATTTCAGCCCAAGGTTGGTTCTGAACTGCCTGGCTTTCAAATATAAAGGAAAGGAAATTCAAAAAACATAAGACTATTGTGCCCCCATGAGAAACCGCAGGAAATTATGTGTTCCAAAAAGCAGAAGAGCTCAAGATGCAATTCAAGGTGGCCTACCCTGCAAATTTGAGCCTAACTATTAATGAAAAAAAGGTGGATGTTCAATAAAAAGTGGTGTTTGAAACAGTCCTGAAAAGAAAACCAAACTTGGAGAAATTATTTTCTTCTCAAACATCCCATCCAACAGAAATTCAAGAAGCCTGAAATATCATGAACTAAACCTCACAACACCTTTTCTTACAGATGAATCGTTGTTTTTATGGGATAAATTGCGGAATGGGAGGGTGCATAAATGGGGAAAGAGGAGGAAGAAGATAGAGGAGAACATGTAATGTACCCTAAGGCTAATAGCAAACAGTGTATATCTCCTGTAGCCTCTCAGGAAGAAGAAAACCTACAAGAGAATGGATGAGAAAGCAAAGACGGGGATTGAAAAAAGGGTTAGGGTTAGGGGGAAAGTGGAGACCTTGTTTAGTGGCAGGAGGGGATATCACTGATGAATGTTCCCATGGGATAAGAGAGATGTTCTGTAATAGGAAATAGGGATCTTACAATGGATATAATCAGCAAGGACTAGTGCTTAAAGAGACTTAAAGAGATTCTCTTAAAGAGAATCAAAATTTCTCATGACAACTGACATGCAGAAGAGTGATAGAGCCTGGACCCAGGGAAGAGATTTCAAGGCAAATGGGGAGGGGTGGAGAATGTCAAAGAGGAAGGAATGAGCAATAATAAATTTAGCTATTAGGGACTTAGGAAAGTTCCTAGAGAGCAATGTCCTCTTTATCATCTAAAGAAATTGGTATTTTTAAGAGTGAAGCACAGCTGGAAAAAAAAAGGCTGGGGGACAAGATCTACAAGGCAATAATAATGAAGCTATTTAGAAGAAGGAACCTAAAATGGTACTTTCAAAACTTTAATTTCATGAGGAATACAGAGGCTAAAGAAGGAATAAAGAAATATAAGGTTTGTGAACCAAAAAATAAAGATCTAGAACAGACAGAAAGGGAAGGTCCATAGTGAAAAGAATTAGAGAAGTAAATCCTTTTTAGAAAAAAAGCACAGAAAATGAAATTTTAAACAATTAACAAGTAAAACAAGTTGAAGAGAAGGAGAAGAGAGATTTTGCTCTATGACTAAACAGAGGAAAAAAGAGGGGGAGAATTAAATAACTAGATAAATGAAAAAAAGAAAAATAAACTAAAAAGTTCATCAAATCTCCAACACTAAGAAAGGGAGTTACGAACAGGGGTGGGGAGTGAGAGTGGAGGGATGAGAGCTAGTGGGAGTAAGGTTGCCTGAAAACAGCTTAAACCAAAATAACTGATGAGAGGTAGTACTGTTTTACAGAGGAAGAGGAGGAAAAACCCTAATTTGGAAAAAAAAATAGAGAACCAAATGGAATAGATAAAGCTAATTTCATAACATTAAATGTGAATGGATTAAACAATTACAATAAAACAAAAAAGTGACAAATTGGATTTTTTAAACCACAATTTGTTCTTTATAGGAAACACATTGAAAAAATAGACATACACAGAATAAAAATGAGGGGCTGGAAGTAAATGTACTATGTGTCAAGTGAATCCAAAAAAGGAGTTGCCACCAAGCTATCAAAGCAAAAACTAACATTTTAAATAAAACCCTATCAAGCAGACTACAGAGATTTATCCAAGAAATTTTTCCTTGTGACCAAGTTATATTTTTCCATTTATACCATGAATGCAAGGATGGTTCAATATTAGGAAAATAGTCAAGATAATTAATCATTAAAAACAAAAACATCCAAAACCACATGATTATCTCAGTGATGATGCTCTCAAAACCACATGATAATCTCCAGATGAAGAAAAAGCTTTTGGCAAAGTATAACACTCATTTATAATAAAAATAAAACAAAGTGTAGTCAGAAGGACCTTTTTCA